>NW_020955262.1:259820-340577 GCF_003031625.1 Empidonax traillii | reverse complement strand
GAGCTGTGGGTTCTTAACGTGTACCTGTGCACCTTACAGCCTGCTAATGCACACGCCGAGGAAGAAGCACCACCCAAGATACTACACTTACACCCAGGTGTGAATCCCTTCCTGTCACACCTGCACAGCCACTGCCCAAGCTGGACGAAGGCACTGGCAGGGTCAGGCAGGGAGGATGTGTCTGCAGAGAATTTTTGATGGCAGCAGATGAACATACAACAAACGGCGTCAAACTCACCTCCTCCGGTTTTGACTGCTGGATCTATCCCTTACCGCTGTTCTCCCTCCTGTTACAAAGTTTCTTTTGTCCCATACATTTCCTTCCAAATTGGCCCTCCCTTCTTTCAGAACTCACTGTGTAAGTTCCTGGTTACTCTTTAATCCAGCTGACGGTTGTCATCCCTTCATTAGGATCAGCTGTGGCATTATGCACTCAGCCAGTTTTGGAGGCTTGAACTCGCATTCCTATCTTAACACCTGTTACTGTTCAAGCCACTTTACCAAGGATGGGCCATGTGAGCACCCTTGCAAACAGAAAAGCAATAATTAGGAATCTGAATATTCCTTCGGCTCCTTCTAAGGTAAATTAGATAACAGCGTGCATTCAGCAAGGGTTTTGCAGTAGTGACAGGAGCCATATCATGTCCCATTCTAAAAGTATTTCTAAACTCACTTCTGATTACTTGTATTTAAGTACCATCTCATTCTCCTGCCTTGGTGCTCTGTATTCTAAAGTGAAGTGAAAATTACTTGAAAAGGTGTTCTTTGCGGGGAAAAAAAAAAAAAATGTTCTCCTATATAAAAGCATCTGTCAGTATCTCTAGTTTTAAATTAAGTCCTCCTACTCACAGCCAAGTGGAGATTTACTGGAAGGCAAATCAGAGGTTACCACCATTTCCCACCAGCTCACCCTCCCCTGACGCAGTGCTGCTATTCCTCTTGTTCCCACAGCTCCTTTCCAGGTCACCACAGATAGAGGACTGTGTTGCACCAGGATCATGGGTGGCCTTGAAGTGTATGCTGTTCCTTTTTGGATCTGTGCTGTGATGGCTTAGCACATAAGAATAAAAGGATCAGGTCATATTGTGTGCCCTGTGTCTGAAACAGCTTTATGAAGATTGTGTTTGGAGTACAAGTCATGCTCACTGGGCTATGGAAAACATGCCCTCTACCTACCAAGATTTCAGTTTAATTAGATATATGGCAAAAAAACCAAAACCACATCTTTTTTTTTTTTTTTTTAATGCTTTCAGAAGAATTATCAAATTTGAAATCCCTCCCATTTCTCCTTCTGCCCTACCTTTGCAGCTTTTACAGTGACCTTAAAATTCTGTTCTCACTTTGGGCTATTTCAGTCTGTTACTGTTTCTGAATCACTATCAAACCTTTCATGCCAGCAGAACAGTCTGCTACAGCATAGCCATTTAAAAAGGTAGGCATCAAGTGGAAAGATAGGAGGGCTCCAAGAACATTTTTTCCCCTGAAGTTTAAATAATTTCAAACACTGCAGCATTGCACTCTGTAAGGTATGTCAGACAATAAATTATAGAGATATGCAAAGTACACAATAAAAAGTAAATATCAATAAAGATTTAAAGGTATGTAAGAACGACAAGATTTGCTTAGAAATAAATAGTTCTCTTAGGAAAAAAACCCAAACAACATGGAGCAGTCTGGAGCCTGAGCTGCTACTTGTAGAAAATTATGATTTTTAAAAAATTTTTTAAAAGTTGCATTATGTATTGGTAGTATTACCCCAAGGGCTGTGCTTTCTTAAAGGACAGTTAAAGTTACGACCAACTCTTCCTGTTACTAGTCCAGCACACAACCCAGCTACACAGTAAACAGGTGACATAAGCGTTTCTTCCTGGAGAAACACTGCACAAACTTTGTGGATAACATAGTTATCATTTATGCTGTAGTAGTACTCAGACCCCGCTCCCAGACTGTACTGGAAGATTCAGAATGAACTGAAAATGGACCTTTATTCCTCACAGCCAAGAATCCAGAAAGATGTAACAAATGTACATTTAAACTAACAAACAAAAAACCTGAAAAAACCAGTAAGCTCACATTGACCTAACTCTCTAGCAAGTTCTTTTTGAGAAAAGGATGTGAAAGAAAAGAGTGGGATTGCAGTGACAATTCCTTTACAGCAAGAGAGAAGTAAGAAAATGATGATGCTTTCAAATTATAATATATGTGAACAGAGGACATTAGGGAAAGGTAATAGACAAGTAATCAGCTGGATAGGAAATGACACAAAAGAATAAGGCAAAGTCCAGGGTGCTGTTGGAATTGAAGTGGAAATAAATAGTTCTAGTCTTTGATCTAACAGATTTGGTGTTATGGTCACAAACATGGAGTAGGGAAAAAAAGGTTGCCTTTACCCCTCAGTAAAATGATGGATCTAAGAAATTGTGTGTTTGATTATATGAAGTAAATGCACAAGAACTAGACATTATGGATGTAAGCGTCTGAAAGTACAGTCTCCGTGGGCTCTATAAATGTTGCACTGTTCAGCAGCATCCCTTTGCTTTCCATCAACCTCAAGAAGTACAAGTATTGGGTAAAGGTAAAACAGAAGGCTAAATGACTTAAAGGTCCTTTTGCCCTCTTCCAACTCAATACCTACTTAGGCATCTTGGCCTTGGTCCATTACTATCAGTGCACAGTGGTGATATATATGCTTTGTAGACAAGTATTTTAAAAAGTCAATGAGCTTAAATCCATTAAGACATCCACTGATGTAGTCTTTAGTCATGTCTTTAGTCTTTAGCCCTGTACTTCACATCACTAAATAACAGTTTTGTACCACAGTAGGTAAAGAGAGAGACTCCTCAAAATCCACTTTCACCAGTTGTTGCTTTCAGTTTGGTTTAGCCTCTCAGATCCACTCAGATTGCAGGAAGCTGTGACTCTCAGTCTAACACACCTCATTTTGGTCCGGTAAGGTATCTATGTCTTGAACTTCCGATTTGAGATTGCTTTTGCAGTTGATAGCCTGAAAGCCAGAGGAAAAAAAGAAACTAACAAATTTCTTAAAAAAAATAAAAATATTGTTTTCTAACTGAAGGAGCATACCTTTTTAATGCTGAAACTCTTTTCTGACATAAGGAATATTTATCAGCAAGGACTCTTCATAATTTAATCTAGGTACATTTAAGAGATATAGCCATCATGCTTTTTTCTGCAGAAGACTCCACCTTTGCAGACTACTTGGAAGTGAAATTGCAGCTAACATGAATCAAATATTGTTTAAGTAGAGGTTTCTAGTTTAACCTCCATAACATTTTTGAACTATGAGTGCTGAGTCCCTAAATTCTCTATTCAACTGTCAAAGCTGCAGAACTGTCTGGCACACTTCCAGTGCTGTCAGTTCTCTAGTCCCCAGTTCTAGTCTTAAACCTAAACCCATACAGACACACTCAAGTGAGAACTGACCAACTTGCAGAAGTTCCAAAAGTTCCCAACTGCAACATAAAAATCCATATACCTCTTAATTATTGGGGGAGCAGGGGGGGAATAAAAAAAAAAAAAAAAAGAGCACCTAGGGAAGAGCCTCAAAATGAGCTTATTTACTTTTTAGCCAAATAGTTTTTCAGCCTGCCTAACAGACAAATAAAAAACACACATGCAAACTCTCAAAAGAAGGCATTTCCACTTACCGTCTTTGACTGTAGACTAGACTATTCCTTACAATGTCATGTGTATGTCTGCTGAGTGAGTTAACTGAATGCCACCCAGCCAATATCAGACTATCTTCCCTGAGAGGACTATGAGTTCAAGTTACTCGTATTACAGAACTGTTTAAAAGGATTTAGTGTGCATTTGTTTCATAAATGCCTCATCCTTCTTCACCTTTTGTTAAAAAATTTATATTTACCAGTGTTCTTTGTTACCCCAACCATAACCTCATAATATTTAGAAAAATAAAAACCAATGTCAGGATGATAGGCTTATCAGCCAGGGATGACAGCTCTCTGAGTCATGGTATACAGCTGAAAAGCAATGGAGAGAATAGGAATAAGAACTGTGTCTGGTAGGACTATTTCAGCATCTCAGTGCTGAGGACCATCAGCAGAGGTTGAAATGCACCAGTTTAATCGCGGACAAGATTCTTCTCTAACTCTTTGCAATCAGGTTTGGCTTTGTTTTACCTGAATAATTTTAAATATCAATACTATCACAATAGAATGCCCCAGTGAAAGTCAATAATTAAACTGATTAACAATAAAGAAAACCTTACAGGCTTTTTGAGGAAAATATTAAAAACTAACCTGATAATCTGATTTACTTTACTACAGTAGACTGCATAATTCAGATTTAGATAGAGAGGTGACCTTAAGGAAAAACTAAATCCTTTTTTTTTTTTTTGTTCTTTCTGTACCTCTGTATGATCCAAGATTTATATCCAAACTCAGTTGACTTTAAAGTCAAGCACTTGGAGTTACCCACCTGTACCTAGATAGCTGAAAAACCAGATTCATTAAACTCTATTTTCAGTCTCCAAGTCAGGGTCACAGATGCTTTTGACACTTCTCAGGGCCAGAATCATCCCGAGAGTACAAACCTACCTTTTTTTCCTTGAAAGAACTGAGCTGTGGCTCACAGCTTTTCTTTAACACAAACACGTTAGGAGGAACACCTGGCTTGAGTGCGGTGACCCAGTATAATAGTTCATAAACAGCACCTGTCTCCAAGCAGATGACTCAGTGTCTCCTCAGCTTGAAGGACATGAATTTCTCAAGTGTTTTCAATTACTAATCAAACTATTAGATTTAGCTACCTAAAATCCCATTTCTGTCCAATTTTATGTACTTGGAGTTTTTCAGAGTAACCAGGCATCATACTTGCAGACATGTAAAAACACATCTCATTTTATATTGCAAAGAGTTTATATTACTTAGGAGCACAAAATCAAGGTTCTGTATAAACTGCATGACTATAGTCTCCGTAATGAGGTTAATTTTTTAGCTCTGCTCAGCTGTTCACCAGGTTGCCCATTTACCAGTCAGCTATTACCAGTTTGAAGTGCATTTCTGTTGGAGAAAATGCACAAGAGCTTCTACTGCTACTTAGCTCCTCAAGTATGAAAACACATGTTAAATTAATCAATTCAGGTGGAAAATTTAATGAGGCTGCTAGAAGATACAGTAGAAACATCATTAATTTCCCAACTGATCTATGATTCGTAGACTTCAGAAAGGTACTACAGTTAGCCTAACTACTTTGCTTTTATAGCAAAGCATTACAACATACAGTCTTCACCCCACCTTGAATCCTGGCAAGGTTAAAAACACCCAGGCAGAGAGAGGATACAATGCTTTCTTACAAGAGATAGCCTATTCAAGTGGAGAAGCAGCTGAGAATGAAAGAAAAGAAATGGGCAGCACATAACAAATATTCGAAAGAAGAAATATTCTGGACTTTTTTTTTTTTTAAATTAGACTTTTAGAGAGCTCTGACCCCAGAACACAGCATGGTAAAACTGGCAAGAATGTCCTAGTAAGATAATTCACTATTTTATTTATTTCACATACCAGCCAAAGCAAAGAGCAAGTTACCTTTGAACTCTTGCCACACATGTGCATCTGCTTTGCTTCAGCTAACAAGCCTTTCTGAGAAGTGCATTGTAAATGCCAAATGCAGCAAGCTGTGAAAAAGGGTAAGCGTCATAGTCCACGGATCCCAGCATTTTACAGGACCTGGGATACTACACTGCAGCTCTCTAGAGAAACAGCAATCACAGAAGCTATGCTTAAGAGCTCTGTGCTAAAGAAGCAAGGGAAGATGCATTGACTGTAACAACAGCAGAGATAATCCGAGTCCTGAACTGGACTACCTGTTGGTTACCTACAGAAATCTTTGCATCACAGCAGGAAGCTCAGAGGTGGATTCTCAGCAGGGCACATCATAATGTGATACACTCCAGCCTGGCATACTTAAGCTGATACTGTATATGCCACACTAGCTTTACCTTCTACACAGAAATCCAACTGAACATAAAATAGAAGGTTCACTCTTAAATAAGCCAAATGAATCTATGCACGCTCTTTATTAAATATGTGATATTTAACCCACATTCAGGAAATAAATTCTTGTTTATCACTTAGCCCCTGATGCGGCAAAATCTGAATCTAAAAAAACTGCACCATGTTAAGACTCTGCATGACTTCATTCTAGGAAAGGAATGCTACAACTGAATAGCTTAGGTGAAGACCTAATCTGGGAAAGCAAATCAAGATAGGCTGCAAATAATGTAGTAATGTTTATGTTTACTAGAACTGGGGCATTAGATGTCTAGTCTAATCAGTCTAATGTTAGTCTAATCAATTAGTCTAGATTACAGTGGATCTTTAAAGTCAGATCTAAAAACATTATTCACTATCTGTGATAGTGAATTCAATCAAATCATATTGGCATTATGCGCTTCATCAGTCATGTATGGAATTACGATACTTTCTAGAGTGTCTCCCACTTTTAGGTTTTGCTGAGAAATCTCAGTCATGGGAATAATTCAACTTTCCTGTGTTTTTGTACAGGTCTTGCACCACCTGCCACCCCCCAACTAAGTGCAGAAATTGACCGAATACTTCGTACACTGCACCCGGCATTTCAGAGGAGTTGGCACTAAGCAGGTGTGCCTGATAAAAAGCGAGAAAGAGACAGACCCAGCTGTGCTCAGATGACCCCCCTCAGATGACCGGGGGGTTGTGCACAGGCCACCTACGGCTACCCAAGGTAAAACAACTCATTTTTTTTCAAATATCGGGGCCTACAGAGAAGTGCCCTCGAGGAAGCGCCCGGTGATAGCGGACGAGGCAGCTCGGGGGGCGAGGCGGCTCCCCCAGCCAAGTGCTGTTGGGCACGGTCCCGTGTGCCTGGCGGTGGCACAGCCCTTTGTTGTCGCCGCGGCGGCGCGCGCGCTGCCTGCCTGCCTGCCTGCCTGCCTGCCTGCCTGGGTGGGTGGGTGGGTGGGCGCGGGCGGGTGGGCGGTCGCGCCGCCGCCGAGGCCACCGCCCGCGTCCCCCCGGGGCGGGACTTCGCTCCCGGGGGCCGTGAGGCTTCCCCCGAGCCGCCGGGGCCAGCGGGGACAGCCCTCCCGCCGCCTTTGTGCGCGCCCGCCGCGGGGACCGCCCGCCCCGCGCCGCTCCCGGCTCTGCCCGCACCCACCGGGGCGGGTGCCCCCCGCTCCTCCGGCTACCGGGGGTCCTGCCTCCCTCCCTCCCCAGGCAGGATGGTGGACCTGGACAGCGAGGTGCCCCCGCTGCCCCCGCGGTACCGCTTTCGCGACTTGCTGCTGGGCGATCAGGGCTGGCAGAGCGACGACAGGTGAGCGCGGGGGCCGCGGGGGTCGCTCCGGGAGGGCGCGGGAGCGCAGCCCCGCTGGGAAACTTTCCTGGGAAAGGGGTGCGTGGACCGCCCAGGGGCTGCGGAGCCGCGCCCCGCCCGCAGCCGGGGGCCAGTCGGGCCGGCGCCCCTCAGCAGGGCGCGGGGCATCCCGCACCCTCCGGGGCATCCCCGCCGCTGAGCAAGGGCAGAACCTTGCCCTGCCCTGCCGTACGGGAGGAGGAAGAGGAGGACAGGTGCGATACTGTCTCCGTATGGTTAACATTCACTAAGGGAAAGTCCCAAACAAAACACGCTTTTTCCCGTTTGCGGAATGGCTAATGGCAGGTGTCACTGGATGTTTTTACTGTCCAATATCCAGGCTTCTTTACATGCAGTTTCTTTTCATGCTGCGATCCTAGGCTTGGATGCCACTACCATTATTTTATTCCTTTATGAATTATTTCAAGGACTGTCAGCATCTGCAATTACAAACCGCTATAGAAAGGTATTTGTCTCACGTGAAATAGTGTCTTTAAAAATAAAAGAAGAACTCCTTATATTAAGGCATACAAGCAAACCAGGAATGTGTGTTGAATTTCAAAATGCTAAGTGAACAGCGTTCGTGAACACCGACAGCATCGTGCCACTCTGACCATACAACCTCTTGTGTCAATAGGCTGTTACACTTGCAAAATTTTGTGCCATACCCGCTTTGTAGTGACAATTTTTTTTGTGGTCAAATGACAGAAAAGCAAAATGTAACAACATATTGGATCAATTTTAATTCAGTATATTTACATCATCAGAATATGTCTTTAACGTGGCAGTCAGAAACTTTGATTTTAATGCTGGTCTACATCATTTAGATTTTAACTACTTTCCTAAAAAAAGGTGGATTCTTACTGTTTGATAATCGCAAGATCATGCAGATATATAGTTATTACTTTTTTTTTTTTTCCGGAAAATATGCTATACATTGAAGCAATTAAACCAATTATGTTTATTCAGACAGTTACGAAACGGTGAATGACATCTTAATATAGTCACAAAAAATGAATGCTGTTGGTTGGAAATGACAGCATTATAACTACATAATGGAGAGTTAAGGAGTATGTTTATCAAAGCAGGGGTTACTATTAAAAAAAATACGAGTATATTCTGTATTCATTACTCCTGATCACAGTATTCTTTGAGATTTTAGAAAATGTAGATCTTAGCATCTTATACCTGCATTTTGTTTTCTACTGGAATAGGAAAAAACCCCACCACCTTTCTTATTTTACTACTTTATTTATTTGTTTTGATGGCTAAAATTAACAAAATATTCTCAGTATACCTTTGTGGACCACTCTGGTCTAAACATTTTTTCCAGCTCTACTTTAAACTTCTGTCAAGCACTTCCCTGATGCCAGTTGTTTGACTTGAACTTCATAAAGTTATCTTCTATGGAAGAAGCATGATCTGGTCTCAAACAGGAAATTGCGTGTGAGCAATTGCACAACACATACCATCCATTTAGCTATAGAAATGTCTATTTCAAGTCTCTGTGCACTTAACAAAATGAAAATAAATAATCCTCAAAAAATATTGATACCAGAACTGTAGCATAACAGTCTTGCAGAGCATGGTTACCATTTGAAAATTGCAGCAAAGGACTAGTGGAAAATTAATAGGTTCTTTTAAGTAATTAATTAATATTCCAACAAGCATTACAAGAAAGATCTCTGGCACATCTGAAAAATAAAAAATGTAAACAGCTTTCTAGATCTTTATGCATTGTCCTGTGCTGAGGCTGGGCACAGCTGCACTGTGGCAGGAAGGCAGTGGTTTCCCTACAATGCAAGCAAGACTGTGGTTTCCAACAGGCTGTGGTAGCAGCACTCTCTCCTCTAACTCTGTGAGTTATCACAGCAATCTTTCTTGATACTAGCTTTCCAGTAACTGCATAAGGTCCATTCCTAAAAAAAAACCTTGAGTATTATCTTTTGTTTGTCTCTTACGATAGGGCCCTGTCCGGATTCTCACTTTTCTGAACTGGAGGATATTACATGAAAAGCTGAAATATTCATCCATTCCTATATTGATGGTGTATTGCTACTATCCATTATGGAAGAAGCATACATGTTCTGCATAGAAATATTGTAAAATTGAATATTTAGAGTATTAGACATACTTTCAGGAAATACTGAATGAGAAAGACTGCAGACTTACGGAGAACCTCGGATCAGCTGCTTATTAATTTGTAATGGTTAGTAGTATAAGAATATATCTTAATTTTTTTGCTTTATTGTCTTTTCTTTGCACTCTTATGTAATTGGTTTGTGTTTGGTTTTGGTGAAGCACATCTTTATACTACACACCAATTAAACAGAATGCAAGATATTGCCCAAGGTGTTGCTTGTAATACCTTCAGTTCAATGGTCATTAACTATGAATGGATTCTCTGAATACTGAAACACAGTTGAAGTAGTTATAGTATAGCTGCACAATGGCCAATGATCAAGACAATTCCTTTTAGCTATGGGCCCTTGGCTGAGATGCTGGAAATAATTCTCTGCCTATTTCCACTTCACTGCAACTTCTTAATTCCACTTGCTCTCAACTTTGTCACTCTGACTTATATTAAGGGTTTTCCATCTGTGTGGTCTGTGAACTTCAGGTCTGTTACCAGCTGAATTCTGTGTCTTCTGTTGTAGTCCCATTCCCTTTTTTATCTTCCCAGTCTGTTCATCCTTGAAGTCCCTCTTTTCTTCTTCCATTCTGCCCTCTCCAGAAAGATGCTTGCTTTTTCCTGACTGGGAGGCATACGGTCCACCTCTGTGTTTTCAGATGCTTGGTGATTCTTCAAAGTGGAGAGGAGATGGAATTATGCCACAAACCACCCAGGATTCTGTGTCACCAAATCACAGCATAGTTCACCTTATATGTCATATGATAGTATTTAATAATAAATATGATTGATAAGACCTCTCCTCCTTATGCTGAAAGATTATTTCTGACATAATCATAGTTCAATTTTGAAACCCTACTGGTTATGTTACTTTAGGATGAGAGTTTGATCAGCTATTTCTTTCGAATGTTCCTGTTCATTTATAAAATGCACACGTGCTAGAATCCTCAGCTGAATGTAACAGGGCTCTCATTCAAGAATTCTGTTCTTAGATCTGTATCTGTTTGGATGCAGATTTCTAATTATAATTTTCTTTTTCTTGAGGACTTCTCCTATAGAGGAGCTTCACTAAGGCTTTTCTTTTTTTGGTGTCTAGCTCATGGTCCAATTCTTACCTATATTTCTCCAATACAGTAACATCCATCTCACTGCTTTTGCATTTCTGTTTCTCCCCCCCAAAAAAAATTTCTGCTTTCATAGCTTAGATTCATAACCAGCCTTGCAGTTGGCTTCAGTAACAGATGGGTTCTGGGCTGTCATATTCCACAAACCGCCAAATTGGATTGTATATTATTTTTCATAAAAGAAGTTGCTGTGTGCAGAAGAACATGGTGAATCTTTGGCAAATGATTTAGTTCAGTAAGAAAGCTTTGAATAATTTATTGGCATTCTTGAATTTGCTGAGTGATTTTTCCTGAAAACAAAAGGATGTTAAAAACCAGTTTTGATTTTTTGAAAGGCTAGATTTTTCAAAAGACCTGGTTCCCTTTCAAAACAGTGGAGATGAAGCTTAGTGCTTACACTACACACATTTTATATGGAAAACATTTCTACAGGACAGCTTGTAAAAAATCAGCCCAGCTAGAGATGCGTGTGTGTCAAGTGGGTGAATTCTGTGGCAAGTAGGGGAATGTACCAGGTTTCTTCTGGCAATATAACTATCCCAGTCACTGGACTGAGAGTAAAGAGAAGATTGAGTCATTGGCTTTTTCCCTCGTTTTGTAAATATCATTAATATGCCTTTGTGAATATTACATTTTTCTTTCACTATGGAGAGTATCTGAAAATGAAACAGACTGTTTTGATCTGCTGTATATTCTGAGATGTTTCTTGACCATCATAGTGAAATTTTTCTTTCAGTTTGGCTGGGGAAGAGAGCGGAAAAAAAGGTGAAAAATCAGTGATTACCATAAGTTTTTCACCTGTTAATTCAGTCAGGTTTCATTAAATTGTGATTGTAACAGTAAACTATGTAATGAAATGTTTCATAAACACATGTTCACCAGTCCTTAATCATACCAGCTGTGTTGAAAAGCAACACAAAATGAGAAGATATCCTACCTGGTGAAGCTGTGACATGTTCAAAGCTGGTAAATAATTTGCTTCAGAGAAGGGGAGAAAAGAGGATGTTTATCTTAGGTTCCCATGTAAGTTTGGGAAAAAATACAATAAGGAGGTTTTTGCATACATATATAGTTAAGGTCTGTCAAAACAGCCAAACCACAAGACATTATATATGTAAAGAGAGTATTCTAAGCTAAAAATAAAAAAGCACTTACATTTTGTCCATATCACTGCCTTTTTTAGTAAGATCTTTAGTATCATGCAATTTACCTCACATTTATTAAATAATTTATATACAGATGTTTAATCCTTTCTTTAGAAGCTTCTAAAGATATAAAAATTGCATTTGTTTTAGGGAATTCTAGAAAGCCAGGAATGTTTCCCACCATTGAAGCATGACTGCTTATTCCAGTGAACTGTTCAAATTTTCCTTTGTGTGCTCTGGCCAGAGCCAGCAGCCAAAAATGCCTTGAACTGTGCAGTGCCTAGGAATGATCTGGCAGCTTGGGTGTCCAAGGAAACAATACAAGCAGATAAATTGTGGGTAGCCCAACCCCCACCTTCAAAGCATCAGATTTCATAACTTTTCTATATGCTGTTGCAAGATACATTTACAATTTCAGTCATGGAACAAAAATTTACATTTTCCAATTCTGTAATGTTTTTTTCTATTCTGTAAATATGTAACAAGAACATTAACTGGAACTGGAAATACATTTCAAATCCTGCTCCTGTATTGAGATGAAAATTTGAGTCATTTTGCTACAGTATATACTTTAATTATAAAACTATAGAGCTAAATTTTACCTTTGTGCAAGAACTGTTCTTACACTGAGTACTTATAGGATTAAATTAAAATCAGCTTTCCATTCTGGTGTGCTTTACTGCATAAATGAACATTACCACCTATCTGGAAAGGAAAGAGATTCATATAATAGAACACCTCCACACATCACTTGGACAATTGTACACTGCTGGCTGTCATATTGACTAGTGACTCTCAAGGAACAGCTCCTGACTGCAAATCTCAGAAGGCACTTTAACAGTCATTTGTCACAGTGTGAATTAGTGAGTAAAGCCCTCCCTTTGCCCTTCCTTTTGGAAATCACCTGAGATTGTTAAACTAAAAGGGGATAAAAAGCCCACACATTCTGATTCAAGTGATTTAAAATAACTGAGTCTAGATTCAACTTGTATAAAAATTCTATCATAATTTCCTCAAAAGAAAATTCTGTTATGGTTTCTTCAAAATAATCTTCCTCTTTCCTTCAAAAATACTTCAATTTGGCCTCCTCATTTAACAGAGGCCAGAAATAAAAGGAGTTGAACAGATGTTGTCAAATTTATCTTGATTTCTCCTTGTAAGTAAATTTTCAAAATATGTAAAGTGATTGAGAAGCCTAAATTCTATTGTAAAAGCTTGGGGGCTTTTTTTTGGTTGTTCAAGATCTTAACAAGTCTAATTCACTAAGAGAACAAGTGCTTTCATATCTGCAGTAAGATTCTGCACAGTAAAAGTTGAAAAGTTTGAGTTGCCTTAAACTCTGAAAAGAATTGCTGCATGTACAGGCCAAGCCATTTCTTATTCCTTAAGAAAATCTTTCAAGAAAAATATTGAAATTTTTAAAACTGCTGCATTTGCCACACCAAGAGGCCTGAGTTTACACTCTTGGGGCAGGTTTAGGTACCATCCTACATAAATAAACTGTTAATAATCTCCATACTCACGTTCCTTTCAGATTTATCTGAAGACTGTGTCGCTGTTATAGATAAAAGAGGGCATCAACTCACTTGTGTGGAAGGAAGGGGAAGTAATGCTTTGTAGAAGGCAGTTCCATCGGCCTCACGCAAATTTTTGTTTTACCATCATTCTTGCAGCAACAGTGGAGGCAAAAATGCATTTCTTCTATATTCTACTTAAACTAGAACACACTGGAATTGGGGAAGGACGTGAAAAGAGAAGGGTAATGTTTCACTGCTCGTATAACTGGATTTGTCCAAGGAAGACTGTGGTAGCATGCCCCTGCAAAAGTTTTAGATGGTAGAAAGAGTTTAATAGCCTCATCTTAAAAAATCCCAGAAACCAAGTAGTCTTCCTCTCCTGGGACAACATGATGCACAGTTTGTAAATGTGCTTGGTACTTCAGTCATTACTTAATTATACATTTATTGCCAAAGCACTTATTTTTCCATCTACAACTTGACACATACTATTGTACATCTGGCTGACACTGTAATACCCCATGGGAAACTGAAGCAGTTCTTTCCCAAGTGGTTTCTCTCTTAATTTTTTTATTATTATGCTATCACAGCCAGCGATTATGACTATTTATTTTATAGTAGTAAGCTCTATGCTGCACTATATGTTTCTCTCAGAATGACACTTCTATAACGAATGCTAACATTGATTCATATTGTCTCCTTTTTATCCTGTAAAAAAGGAGATAGATCACTTGGAGCATCAGAAATGTCTGCACTTTCTTTTGTAAAAAGAGTAAAGTTGTAAAATAAATCTGCCAAGCATTCCAGCACTATACATTCAGTTTCTAGACTTCACAATTAAAGGTGATCTTTAGTACTGAATTCTGATGCTTAGAGTATGCCCAAATGCTTCTACTAATCCATTGAGTTCTTTAAAAGTGGATTCTTCCTGTTTCTTTTTTTCAAGTAAATGAACAAGTTAAGTCCTTCCTGGAGGCCTCCACTCCATGGTCCCATAATCTGTCATTGGAGAGAATGTCATTCAAAAGATGTAGATGTTCTGCAGCACAGATTTGGTACAGAATCCCTTAAAACAGCTGTTAAAGATTTCAGCCTCCCCCATGCAATCATCTGCTAATTATGTTAGCAGTCAACTTCCTGGTGGGAAGTAGCAATGAAACAGAAACAGTCATTAGGAGACAAAACCCAGTGTTTATACTCACAGATAAAAACAGTGATATTATTATTTACTCAGAAGTATCTCGAGGGACAAATCCTGCCTCCACTTACAGAGATATCTGTTGGGAAGTGCTGTACTTCTGTGTTGGAAAGCAGGTTCCTAAGTCTGACATCGTGGTGCCTGACTTGCCAAGTGCCAAGCTACGGAAGATGTGGAAGGCAGGCATTAGGTTAAAAATCAATGGAAGTTGTCTACTGAGCTAGCAAAAAGGACAAAGCTTTGCCCATCCCTCTCCCTGGGTCTTACAAGTCTCCTGTTACCTTTAGCCATTAATAAGTGCATATCTAACAGGGAGCACAAGGATCATATGCCTGGCAGGGGCAGTGACACAATTCGAGCAACAGTCCTCACTGTGGATTAGCTCTGCCAGGAAATTCCAGCCCTGCCTCCTACGTTCTGTACCTGGAGCCAAACCACTTTGGCTTTTTGCAAAGAAAAGGGTTTGCCCTTTAGTTTTTTATGATGTTAAAGTTAAAAGCATTTACTGTATCTGTAGCCTAAAGTTACAGAGTTCCTTCACAGTATAGTGATTGAATATAGCTATATTTAATAAGAAGTAAACATTATTAAATAGCCTCAGTCTTCTGTTGTTCTAAATGACCAAAAACTTACAGAGATTTTATGTTTTTCTCACTTTGTTTTCTCTTTTCTCTTCCCTTTGAGACTCGAGAAAGCTGCAGCACAGACAAAACCAATGTTACCAAACCAAATATTAAATACATATGGGAAAAAACACAAGCTGCACTGCAAATGGAAAAATGTGGTTATATTTGTTCCTTATGAATAACACCTGTTAATACACAACATTCCCTGACCCTGGAAGGAGATTTAGTTTCTCATCTTCACACCAAATTCAAAAGAAGCTAAGGGCACTGGTCACTTATCACTATGGCCTTGTAGTTGTCACCATTGAGCACAGACAGCTGGAACAGAGGGACTAAAGGCTAAGCTCTATATTTAGCTGAATGTACCCTTTGGAAAAGTGGGTAAACTATATTTTCACAGTGTACAACAATCTAGCATTTGTTCATTGTTCAAAGGGGTTTAATCAGTTAAACAAATAGCTTTTGGAAAGGCATTATTGTAGATATTGTCCGGTTTTTAATTGCTGTTTTGTATTCTCAGCAGTAATTCAAAGAATACAAACACAAAGAGTGGAACAAGCTATTCTGTAATGTACAAATGTTGATTAGTCAAGGCTATCAAAATCTAAGATTTTTCACCCACCTAAGAGTAACATAAAAAGGAAGCTTATCTCACAAGAGTAGTTTCAGATACCATGTATCTCACTGACACTGAGGAATTAATTTACCAACTGTATTCAGTGACCCACATCATCATTTATTTTTGTACTGAGACCAACCACAGATTGCATGAAAATTACAATTTAGCTAAAATGATACAAACAGCATTCAAAATGCACTGAATTAATTTTAGTCTTGATTAGTTTTTGCTTCCCATTTTTCCAATTTTTTGTCAGTTCACAGATCACAGTCCGAGTCCAGCAAAAAATCCCAACAAAGGAAGTTAAATTTGTACAGACATTATGAATCCATTTAATACAATTAATTGTGGCAGTTACTGTTAGCGACTAGCTAGTGATTCAGAATGTTGGGATTCTAGTGTGGTGTTGGCAGAGTGGTGTGTGTGGTAGGAAGAACAAGGTTGGCTGCTAGAAATGTTTCAGAGTATAGAGGAAGTATCTCTGAGGGTGTAAGAGAGAGGAAACTTTCAGGAGCCTCTAAAAGGCCATCTTCTGGAATACACCTTGAGCTAGTCTGAGACCACTGTGCAAGACCTCAAGTTTTGCTCTTAATTTCAGATAAAAATGAGCTGTTACAAGATCACCATTATCAAAATTATGAGGTGAATGTCTTCTTCCAAGGCAGAGATGAAGGGGATGCAGAGTCCTGTAGCAACTTGCTGCTACTTGACTTTAGGCTAAAATGAACTGAGCATTTACATATGTTTTTCCTTTCTAAGACGGCAGAGCCAATTTACAGTGATAGAAATGGCCATATGAAGAGAAGGAAGAGCTAGAAATACTACTGTGCCTTCTTCTATCACCCTAGACATTTGACAATTGGTTATCAGACCTCCTGACAACAACAGAGCCAGTGCAGTCCATAAACACAGATATCTCCTAGTTGTATCCATATATTCCACATAAATGTGATCAGCATTAAGATCTATAAAAGACTTAAAAAGAAAATGGCAGAACAATAATGGTCCTAAACCCGCCTCACCAGTAGTTAGATAAAGAGATCTTAAGTAACTTGACTCTCACAAAAGTCAGCAAACTCTGAAATTTCTGCATTTATTTGGAAAGTCCTATTTAAGAGGACTAGGCCAGTTTTCTGAAGGCACCTGCTAAATGATTTTCTAAATGCACACATGACACATTTTGAAAGTTTGAAGTTATTATTCCGGAAAATTAAATACTGGCCATGTAACTAGGAGCAGCATTTTATTTCAGAAAGTGCCAAGTGTTATTTAATATGAACAAAGATGACAGAATTAAACTTTTAAAATATTGTGAAACTTGATATTTTAAATTTTTCTTAATCTAATGAAGAGATAATTAATACCATGCCTTATGATTAATCAGGAAAAGTAACAGCTCACTCTGAGTAAGGAGAAGACTGAGATTTATATGAAGTCAGTAATTATAAGTACTGTTAGCTGTGGAGAGAACAGTATCAGACAGGTGACATTTTAGAGATAATAATGACTTTTAAAACACTTGCTCAATTATGTGTTCAAAGTTCTTGAATCATTGCCACTCCTTAATGAGACATTCAGAATTTGTATACAAAATTTTGTAATTCTTTTTCATGTAAAACAATAATCATATACTGTGGTTGTGCTGTGCATCAGGATGTGTTTGAAAGGAAGAAATCAATTCCACAGCACTGTTAGATATATTACACTGTATACATATGTTAAGCTGCAAGTATTACCTCAGAAATCCTACATATTTTATCCTCCATCTGGATGTCAACATTGGAGCCAAAGCGGCTTTAAATACTAGAGAATGAAGACAGATATTTATCAAGGTACAATTCTTTTGGAAGGAGTCATCAGCAGGAAATGTCATCAAGACTCTTCTGTTGATTTGGTAGAGTAAATGGAGCCTCCAACGTCTCCTCTGTGGGAAGCGCCAGGCGAGACACCTACTGTCAACTGTTGGGCTTTTGTTCTGTGTCTTTTTCTGAGTCTCTGCCTAAATGCTTGTCTTTGTATTTATCTGTTAAATACTCGCCTTTTGTGTAACTGCTAAACATGAGATTGTGGGAGACTGAAAGCATATATAGCTCCCATAATTTCAGGGAAATTGTTATAATCTGATATTCAGGTCTGTGATACTGCCCAGAGTTGCTGGCATTCTAATGGCAGCTTCTGGGGTATTGTCTGAGTGCTTCCAGATTGCAAGTATTGGACTGTCTGAACAAGTAACTTTAAAAAGACACTCCTTTTTATAAAAGGTACCCTGATCCCGGGCATGTGTAAAAAGCATATGCAGTATGATTTTTTTTCTTTTTCACTTTTTAACACTTCAGCTATATATGTAATCTCAGATATGTTCTTTCTAGGCCTGTTAAGGTATCTGTGGGAAGTTCCTGACAAATTTAAATTGACTTTTGACTACTTTTTTCCCTTAAGATCAGACATGGTTCCTACAATTTCTTGCCCTGTAATAAACATATATTTTTAATCTAAGCAAAGCTGTAGATAGGTGGGGAATTGAGCAGAGTACAGTCAAAAAAAAAAAAAGACTTAAAACTTTTAAACTAACTTCATGTATTGGTTGGGATGTCATATTCTTGCTTCCTAACTAATTTAATATTACTTCTATCAGTAGGAGAAGGAATGTAGCTTGCAGAAGAAATAAATGCACAAGGAAAATTTATTTTAAATTGTCCGATGTAATGTCACTCCATGCTTTACCATCTTTTGTGACAATGATCAGTAAATATTTTTGGAATACAATCCAAAAGATAATGGCATAATATTTTTAGTTACTAAAAATTCTAAAAATAGTAAATGTAGTATCGTTACCTTTAAGAGTGCTATTATTAACTTGTGATATTTCTCCTTTGGGAATACTGCTGGCTATGACTAAAATCAAAAAGAGCGATAAAAATTAAACTTCATTGTGTATTGTTGTGGGTGTTTTTCCTCATAAATAGAGTGACATGAAGGTGAGGAACAACTGGAATTAGAGTGATATTTATTTTAGATAAAAAGCACTATGCTCATTTACTACACAATTCCATCAGTAAATTCCATAATGACTTTCAGTAACTCTGACAAAGCTGTTTTAATCCTCCCCTCAAAAGAAACTGAAGAAAGGCTAAATTATTATACCAAGTAATGGTTTGATGAGAATTAGCACAAAGGTTGTTTTTAATCGGAAGTCTAATCTCTACCAAGCTGAAAAGCCTTTTCAGGTACTTTTCTGTTGCTCTGATCAAGTAAAGATTCATGATCCAAGAAGTTCTATATCAATTTTCATTTTAGGACAAAAAGAAATTTCAGCATTAATCCCCTATTGCAAAACCTAACGTAGATATAACATGGAAAAGGCATTGTTCCTTAGAAATCACATACAAATGGAAAAAAACCAAAACAAACACCAGCTCTATTCCTTATTTGCCATGCTCTTCTCTTCTCCTAATTACTCCTTCACCTCTAACAGATTTTTTGTTGAAAAGATGTTGTGCAAGCCAAACACCAATGTTTTTTCGTGAGATTGCCACACCACCTAAAGTGGATTTGTACAAATTCTGATTTGTGCAGCAAGACTGTAGAATACTACATCAGTATTGTACATTATTTTTTTGGCCAGAGTTGTATTCGCTGTGTCTTGTTAAGTAGTCATCAAAATACTGCAAAACCACTAAACCTACATAAAGAAAGTCGGCCAAAAAGTGTTCTGACAGTTGTGGAGGACTGGGACACGTGCACATGAGCCACAACTTCTTTTTTTTAAGTAACTTGTAGAGAGATTTTAATTTTTTCACATTGAATATCACCTCCTTCTAAAGAGTGGTCCTGTTTATTTCAATGGGACTGTTTATGGGTCTTAGTCTGAGTAGAAGAGGTTATTTTCCTTTGGAAAAAAAAGCATATCAGGCAATACAGTGACTTATGATATTGCACCTTGTTCCAGTGTAACTTATTAAGGCAGCAGATATAACTGCAGAGATTTTCAAACATATGGAAAACTCAAAGCTAGCTTCAATTACCTTTATCTCTATAATAAATAAAGGCATAATAGGTAAAATATAAGCACAACCTAAACAAATTTCCTGTAAATTCATATGCTGATTTTTTCATTATTAAATGTGAAATTATAGCTACTCCATTTTAATCTCAGTTTGATAAATAACATGTGTGTCTACATTTTCATCCCCTATAAAGTTGGCTTCATGTACTGCACAACTAATAATGGCTGTTCCCCATTCTGTGCTACCCTATATTGAGGTTCCTGGACCGTTATGCCAGCAAACCCCTCTTATTCTATGTATTTCAAAAGGCAGTGCTACCAATGCATACTGTTAGTTCCTAAATAGAATATTTCAGGTGACACCTTAGTGACCAGTGTTTGACAATCTGAAAATACTCTAGAAGATCGAGAAGTTCACAGTATCTGTCCAAATATTGAAAATAATACAATATTTTGTTGTTATTCATTATTTTATGGGCAGAGATGCTTCGGGTGTTTCAGTAAATAGAATTTCTCTAAAAGTCCATTGCTAAACAACAAGCAGATGCAAAAATGATAACTGCACTTAATTGCACTTGGTCTCCTTGAAAATCTTAGTACCAGGTCCCATTTCAAGTACTCTTGGCCTTTTCTAAGAGAATGTAAACTGGATAATGCGGAGCATCAGTTAAATTATGAAGCTATGCATGGCTGGTATTTCTTTTAATTTAATTTATTTTATTTTGGAAAGTGCCCCAGGCTGAAGTTTACAGTGCCAAATAATGAACTGAAACAATTTTTTTTGTGTAATCTTTATATCAAAATGTAATTTATCATCAGAGATAAGCTAGCATTAAAGTAGGTGACTAAGAGGAAGTTTTGATCTCAACCTTACAAGGAAAGCTCTATAAAATTACTAAACCACTCTCTAGTCATAAGCAGAAGATCTAAACATTACTCTGAAGTCTAAGTGAGAATTTGACAAGATGTTACAAAGATAAGCATAAAAAAAATTATATGTCAAGTTGATATTCAGAATAAAAAAAATTGTAGTCATATGTGTTTAAAGTAATTCAGTAAATTCATTGAAAGTTTGATGACTTTTAAAGGCATGACAGGGGAAAGCCAGAGTGGTATAGAAGATATCCCATTGGTATTTGATCATCTCACCCATTGTATGGTAGCATAAGTTGGATGCTGGATAAATGCTGAAATACTGACATAAATAGACTCCACAAATAGACTAGGAATGCTATTTAACAGTATATTTGAATATATTTGAGATATACTTTTCCATTTCCAGTGGAGAAATAGTTCAACGCAGTCAACTAGAATGAAGTTATTCTACTGATAAACCATACTAATTTTCTTTTCAACTGTGCAGAGTTGAAAACAAACAAACAAACAAACAAGATTCTGAGAAAAACAAAACCAAAACCTCCAGGTAGACTAATTTATTTGAGCTCTGAGTCTAGACAGAATTGGCTACAGCTTTCTCATCAAATTTCCCCAAGCCAGTCATTATTCCATGGCTTTATTAATGATAAGAATCTGGACCATTTTGAAGACGAGACATTTTACACTCCATCATTTTAACTGAGACTGTTTCATTCACATTAGTGATTATGATGTATATTTCACAGCACTCTGAGGTACGAGAGCATGATTTTATCACTTTTATCTATTTGTAGTTTTTGTGGTAACATTTCAGAGATTAAGAGTAGAGCGCTGAAATAAGCAAGTGACCACAGAGAATACAAGAAGCCCAGGCTACAGCAGAGATTTGAATGAGGATCTCAAAGACATGCAAGAGAGGGCCATGTTTTCTCTTACTACTTGTCATTAGATGAGTACATTTGATGTTGGCATATTTAAAACGTAGGAAACAGAATAACCATAGTCTTTCTGCTCTTCCAGTGGAGGTGGTAAACCACAAGTCCTAAGCTTCTAGGTAATTTCTCAGACTTCCACCTGTAACAATGAGATTTCAGACCCTTAAGTTCAGTCACAGAGGCACCAGGAGGAGAAGATGGATACATGCAGTTAGAGGTACTACAAAGCGGGGGGGGGGGAGAAGGATTAAAGGCCTCAGAACTTTTGATTTTCCAAATCCCACAGTCCTGGAAACTGTTCATACTTCTTTTCTCTTTCCCTATTAAAAATATATACCCTCCATTTTCAGTACAAAATAAAATCATAGAACAGAGTGAATGCAGTAGAATATTAGGAAACCTGAGCTTGAAAAGTTATTGAAATAGACTAATTTCCTTCTAACAAAGAGATGAAGATTGAAAAGTGAGCACAAATCAAAGTTCTCATATCTGCTCTTGCCTTGCACGATACAAAGATGGATTCTTAACCTGTAGTGAGACAAACTGCAAAAATCTCATTTAATGGAGCAGGATAGATACCTGCATATGGGGAAAATGTATATAGGTCTTTTTACCTTCTCTGTCAGAGTCTGATTAATAAGTGTTGATGAATTTAACAGTTATTAAGAGAATTTTTACCTAAACAATAAATATATTCACACCCTAGAAAGGGAGGTGAAGTGTATGGATTTATAGTTGCTTTGAGTTACAAATAATTTGCAAAATATTTATTCATTTCTAGTCTAGTTTCAAGGCAAATAAAGAATAATTTTGCCTTGTTTAGTCTACTTCTGCTTTATAGGTGCAACCAGTGTCTGCTTCAAAAAGAAGTTAGTTATCTGGCTTATTCTATTAGAAGTCTCTCTGTTCTATCTGTATATTCCTTTATGAGAAAGGATTTTTTAATATATTATTTTTCAATTTGTTACCTTCCTGTTCAGTAGATTCTTTTGCTCTTTGACTTTCAAGCGGATTTATTATATTAAAAATGTGAAAAAAATGGTATGTTTTTGTAGCCATATTTTTTATGGTACATTCTTTAAAAAAAAGGCTTCTGTGAGGATAGGTACTCACTTCACATTATATCATAACATGTTTATTTTACTCTTTGGGTTGTTTACTTCTTTTTCTTTATATGAGCATTGGATTTTTTTACCTTCGGTATCAATCTCCAGAGAACCTTTTCAAATGCCTTATAAAAATTTTAGTACATGATGTTCACTTCAGACTTCCCCCTTATCTATCTCTTCCAATTATCTCATAATGGAGCAGAGTGCTACAGCTCATAGTCTATTTATATCTGTCATTCGCTTCATTCTTAGTTTGTTCCCAGGCTAAATCCAACTTGTAGATCATGGCATGGGTGCCATTTAATCTTTTCTTCATCTTGGGTTGACATGCTAACTAGTACTTTATTTTTATCATTCTTGATGTACATTATAAGAATATTTATTTCGCCTTTTGCCGTGATTTTATTTACCTGCTATTTTTAACTTTACTCTTATCTGTAACACTGTGGTTACTAAATATGTCAGTTCAGTATCTGGCATTGTAGCCCAGACTCTGTGCCTGGAAACTCCTTAACATTTTAGTGGTGTTAGGAGTAGGATGACTGGAATATATAAAAATAAGCGGAATTAGTATATTTACTGAATAACATTAACCTTATATCTGACACTATTATACCCACGCATGGTGTTCACATCCAGTTAGAAACTATGGGGACATACCTGTGCTAAGAACGTGGCTTTATGCAATTCCACAGAAATTGAAATCACTCCACACTGAGCATTATCTCCTGTCCCTTTAAACTATTAAGGTGGTCAGTTACTATAGAATTGTGTCCTTGAGAACTTTGATTTTGAAACAAGGAATTCTTAGGAGTTCAGAAAGAGAACAATGGGAGGAACAAGAAAAACATTGGAAGGAAAGTGTAGTGATATTAAAAAAACCCTAATTTTGAACTTCATAAATACTTGCCCCATATTTTTATTACTAATTGTGTTTTGATACAATCCAGAGACCTTGATTCTAGGTCAGGCCATTGTAGAAAAGCACTGTAGAGAAACAGGGTAGCATATGATTCTCCTTTCAAAAAGAATGTGGCAGAAGTCAAGTAACATGCAGCAAGTAGATGGAGCACAGGACCAGGATATATACATGGAATATGAATCGAACAATGAAGAATTCAGCAGGTACTGAACTACTCTTAATCCTGAAGACATGTAAAAGACTGATATTTGAGTGACACATTTAGAGTGTTTTGAGGTTTGTTTGATTTTTAGAGACATCTGAAGACAGCAAACACAAACATGGAAGAATGAATAAAGGAAAAATAGACAAGGTTACAGCACTAAATGGAACACAGCCTTCCTCTAGACAGAACAGTGGCTTCATGTGTAGCTATTTGTTTGTGTGGTAGGGTAGGACAGGGGATTCAGCTACTAACTGTGGGTATCTGCTACTTCTCCAGAATCAGTTTACCACAAAAATATGACCCATAAAAGCCTCCTTTTGGGAATACTGTGTTTATGCATCTTCTTACTTTTATGTCTGACTTGCATTTCTGCCTATGCTTGTAAAAGGATCAATTTTGATTTTATAAACACTACAGATTGAAATAGGGATTTATAGCATGCTTTCTTTTAGTAAGCTAGCAGTACATAATGCTGTTTCAGTTGACGGTGTAAATTTATACAGTTGAAATGTAATATTCTAAGTTTCCCAAATGCCATTGTTAAAAGGATGAAAGCTCTTACAATATCCATTTTTTTTTTTTTTTTGCCAGCCTTACTTGTCTTTGCTCAGTTAGGTTTCTTTCAAAATTGAAGAGTGTCTGCACTGAGGCAGACTTAGTCTCTTACTTAGCAGATTGAACTGGTCTGTTGATGAAATAATGCAAGAGCAGAGCAAGTAACACTTTTGCTTATTTTAATATAGTTTCATTCTGGTATACCCCCTTTTTAAACATTTCCCTCCATCAACACTCATCTCATTCGCATGCATATTTCCTTATTATCTTTTGTTCTTAGCATCAACACAGTTATTACTGAAACACATAATCAGCATTTCCCCAGTGATACCAAAGTGGTCCTGATGCTGTGTTCAGAAGTGTTAAGATGTGCTCTGAAACTTTTGTATTAGTTAACATTTACAAAATGTTATTAGACAGCCTAATACAGGTAGTGTCATTAAGGAAAGGTTGCAGAGAAACATCTGTAGCATCTTAGACAGAAGTAATTTATGTTTATGAAATGGGCTTTGACTGGAGGATTATTAGCATGATCAAGTAAACAAGTGATATATTCTGCTTCACTTCCCCATTTGGAAGCTCTAACATCCAAATAGTGATACGTTTTTTTTCATAATCTACCATTTTTAAAAAAGACTCAATGACAACGAGCCCCCACATAACTATTTACATTTATGAATGCAATTCCATGAACACACTGTGCAATCCTAGACCAGAGCTTTTGGTTGTCATTTCCCCACCCACCCTTTCTTACCAGTATTTTGTTTTTCTAGGCTTCTAAAGAACTGGTACCTTAACTTTGTGGCAGCAGATTCACGCTGTCTTTTACACCAATACAATGAGATAGTTTGTAATCACTCTAAGCTGGTCAAACACTGCAGTTGCACTAAGGTCCTGCCTTCTCCACTATCCCAGAGTGCTCACACCTGCTATGCCTTTTCATTAGTCATAATAATCACAGTGATAAAGATAAGTCTGATCAACCGAGCGATCCAACTGAAAACTCTCTCCTCAAATGAAAGAATATAAATAATCTTCAAATAGAACAAAGTCCTAGTCAGAATAATCTAGAAGTCACCCCCTTGTAAGGGTGATGTGAGCAGAGACACTCCCCTCCTCCTTGTACAGATGGCAGCTTCTTCCACTGGTCATAAAACAACATCCTAACTTGACAGTGTATCTACTGCTGTCTGCCAACAGTCAGCACAACCTATTTTACGTGGTTGACAGATACATGATTTTGTGTTTATATCTAATTTGTACACAAACCTGCATCAGTGGTTTATCTGGTAATAAGCAAATCTATTGGTCAGTACCAATATATTTAATGATGTTTGGCAAGCAATTGCATTGTTGAGAGCAATGAACTATGTGTTCACAAATAAACAACAATCTCATTCCAAACATAAATCAAACAACTACTGCATCTATAAACTAAAAACTGCCTGTATGACTGTCTTGAAAGCCAGTAGTAAGCTGATAAATACCAAACGTGATTCAGTGAAGTCATTTAGCTGACTACTCCTATTAATATTTTGCTGCTTTTGCAGAGATCCCAAATCTAAAAGACTCCATGCAGAACACATGAACACATTTTCCATGTTGTGTATACTGCAAGTTTGTCACTCATACACCACAACATTAAGGAGCTCATCTGGTCCAAACTGAAACTCTTAAGACCAGGAAGCACAGTCTAAGCTTAGCCTCATGTCCTAAACACCTCTGCATGGCCAGGTCTGACAGCAACTTTCTCTCCAAAATGTGAGTTAACAGTAATCTCAAACCACAGCCCCAGGCTTGGGCCTCTCCTCCTTTCAGGGCTGCTCCTCTCTCCTCTGCAGGTTGCAAAAGTAAGGAAAATAAGCTCTCCTCTGTTCCACCAGTCTGAGCCCACTGCCTTTGTGTTCTTGCTACTACTGACATTGGAAACCTGGGCAGCTGCTTTTATTTACCACATTGTGAGGCTTGGCCACCCCCTGCTCCAGCCTGTGCTTAAGCTCCATTGTAGTAATTGCTGTCTATGACTCCTTTGTAACAATTGTTTCTTGTTTTTCTGGTTTTGTTTTTTCTTTTAGTTGTGAGGGGTTTATTTGTTTTTGGTGGGTTGGTTATTTTGTTGTTTGTTTTATTTTTTAAAGACACTACTGGAGAAATAATAAGGGTTATCATTTGGCCTTTGTGGATTACACTGCCACGATAATAATCTGGACTGTCAGACTTCTATTTACACTCCATTGCACTATAAGGCACCTGGCAAATACAGTTTCCAGGCAATTTCTGTGCAAGTGCAACAATTTTAACTTGTTAGTCCTATATAAATAAGCATACTTATGTTTACAGTGCTACAAGGATTTACCTTCCCCGTAGCATAAAACTCAGCCAGCCTTCTCCGTGCTGTATAAACTGCTCTGAGTTTGCTGCACAGGGCCTGGGAGAGCAGCCTTGGCACTTATTCCACACTCATCATATCCTTCTCTGGAGGGGATTAGAAGGTGATAAAGCAAACTGTGGTGACAGCTGGGGGTGGCAAGAGGAAGTTGTGAGGATTGGGGCTGGAAGGAAAGGAGTGAGTGGCAAAGGCAGTAACAGAAAGCAAAATTGAGCACTTTCCTTCCTTCGCATCTCCTAAGCTGAAGAAACATTCCACAATTTTGCTGAAGGAAACAGCCAAGAGGTCAAATAATCAAGGAATCAAAGATGTGTCAGAGGTATAGAGATGCCCATACAGATCGCAGATGATCTCACTGGAGACTAAAATTAGCAATAACTCCATTCTGGTAAAATAAGGTCTTAATATTTAAAGGTTCAAGTGTCTCGAGAATTTCACAGCTTACTTTCCTGTGGCTTGTTTCTGCAAACGTAGTTCATACCTGAATTGCCTTTGCAGAATGGGCACATGTGAGTTGTAGACTGAGTGCCAAACTTTCATTGACTGGAGATGAATTTTACCTGCAAGGCTTTTTCTGTAGTAGACAGAACATTTTTTGAAAGACTTGTGTGATTAGAGTTTTGAGGTACCACAAGAAATACAGGCATGTTCTGTTCTAATTGGGTCAAAAATCCCAAGTAGTACCAAAATTCAAGTGAAAATGAAACTACACTTTGGGTTAATGAATGCATTTTCCTTGGAAAAAATAGATTTTCTATGTAAAGAAAAGTAAAGGAAATATAAAATATAATAGATCTTTCTGAACAAAATTTTCAGATGGAAAAAGGACATGTATTTTTGACATGACATGTTGACATGTCTATCTTAGAACTGAGAACATTGCATTTCTAAAACTTCTCTCCTTATGAAATGGTAATCAGTGAGTAAGACTCCATACAGAAATCATGTAAATTCATCTGTTTATACTGAATGCTATAATTTAAGACCACTTTTCATGAACTTCTATTTCCTTTTGGGTAGGTGCAGCTAATGTTTCCCTATAGTTTACTATGTCATGGGCAAAAATGTAGATTAATTTACCAAATCCCAGTATTTCAGTTTGGGAAAAAACCCAAACAAACAAACCCAAAAAACCAAGACCCTTAAACATTTCTTTTTCTGACTTGATATAATTATGCTGTGCACTTTTTTCAGGAAACACTGAATAAATTGTTGGCTATAATTGAAGTTTGCTAAGTATAACTAGCATAATACAGTAAAAAAGAACAAAAGCAGAAAAGTCATCAAACAGAAGTAATAATAAAACAAGATGGTGACAATAAAAAGCTGTGGAATTATACTGGAGAAGTATATATATTAAGTATATATATTAAGTATATATACTTAAAACAATAGAAAAATAATTAGTTTGAATATTTTTACTATTTGATTATTTTACTCAGCTCTAAGTGAACAGAATATTTCCATTGATCTAAGTGGGTGTTGGATCAAATGTACTCGGAAGCTGGCTCTGAGTTTCAGGTAACATATTAATGAGTCCTATTTAAAATTATATTTTACACTTGATCATGTGATACTTAAAAAATGACAGATTGGGATTCACCCACAAAGGTTTTTTTCTTCCTTCTTTTGATTTTTATATCCATCTGTTCTTTTTTTCCTTCTCACTTCTGCTGGATTTTCAGAAAATTAAATCTTAGTTTCTTATTTTTTTAAGTAAAAATAAAACTGAGATTAGCCATCTAATCTGTAAGGATATTATGTACGGACAGCTCTCAGCTTTGTTCTACTATCTGTTTTTGAAAAGATGAAATCTTGAAAAATAAGAAGTAAAAGATAACTTGCAGAAGAGCAGTAACAGAACAGTCAGTTACATTTGTCTTACAGATTAGAAATAGAGTTTAAGTGAATAGAGATTTGAATTTCTCTGGTAATCAGAGACTAACTCGAGTAACTTGCTAAGGACCAAGCCAGAGAATCACAGAATCAACCGGGTTGGAAAAGACCTCTGAGATCATCAAGTCCAACCCTTGATCCAACACCGCCGTGGTTACCAGACCATGGCTCTAAGTGCCACAAAAGAAAAGAGTGCTCAGCATTTCATTAAAGTCAAGACATGGCCTCATCCTTTCTCTCACTAAACATTAGAACCACGTTCACATAGTGTTTTTTGCTGTTTTAAGCTCTGGACTGCCACACCTACACACACAAAAAACCAAAAAACCCAACCAAACCAAACCAACAAGCAAAGATTACATGTTTCATTCACAGGTATTGTTTTAAATGCAAGAAAGGTATGTGAACTGCCATATCTAAAGCAATAAGTCTTTAAGATTTTTATTTATTTAATATTTTATTCTATGACAAAAATCTACCAGAAGTATTTAAGGCTGCTATTTATCTGAACACCTGTTTCTATCTTTATCTGGTTAATCTCCATGACAATGTCCCTCATAGTGTTTACTGCTTGCTTTGTAAGAGAAAACTGTTAAATGGGGAGGATGCAAACTGAATCCAAACTTAGTAAAATACAATCTACAGAGAAATGACATCACATGGTAAGTGCTGAACTAGGAGTGACACAATTCCATCACTACCATCCATCTCTTTTGAGCACACAGGGGATATTTTCAGAAGTACTCACCATTAAGTTTCTGTTGGGCTTGAGAAAGTAGTATCTTTTAAGGGCCATAGCACCAGCATTAAAAGGGGCATGCAGGGAGTTTATGCAGTGATGCAGAGTTTGTTTATTAAAGCCTTGATATTTATGGGCTTGTCCTAATGTGCAATACTGCAAGTAGACAAAGTTGAGGAAATAATTTAAGAGGAGAGGAAAGGTAAGGATCTCAAAAGACAGATTTCTCAAGGTCACAAAATAATATCTTCGAAAGTAGTGAAGTCCAGAGGTACCTGTCACACAGGCCAAGATTTTGCACACTAGAAATTTAAAAGGAAAGGAATAACCTTTAGCTTTACTATTAAGCTAAAAGATCCAGTGACAGGAGGAGATGGATGATGAAAAGGGACAAGTTGCCAGAGATAACACTAAATTAGTGACACTTGTTACGGTAACAAAGAGCCATTAAATTGTTAAGAGTAACAATGGAAGGAGATGCAGAGACAGAAGACTGTATGTTCTGATTTGACTGTCATTAGAATTACAGGTGGTGGTTCAAGGGGAGAGAATGAGTTCTTCCTCCAAAACAAAAAGCAGAAGTGGAAATAGGAGAATGAGACTTGGACCAGAAGGAAGTTAACAAAAGAGAACAGAAAAGGACAGGAAAGGAAGAAAAACAGAATCCTGAGATTCCAGATGGTGAGAGTGTAAAGGCCTTTTAAAAGCAAAGGTCCATGGAGGAAATTAGAGCAAAGGAAAACACCCCAGAAGTGTTTTCATCATATTTCCTCAATGTTTTCAAGTGAAATAGTGAAATTCTGTAGTACCTAGAGGAAGAAAGAATGGATGAATTCTGCAAGGAACTAGAGAAAAGGGGCTATTTAAGAAGGGACTGGAAATACTCTAAAAATTTGAATGGAAAAAGAGGAAGATGGAAGAGTTGGAATGAGAGGACTATGGACAGTAAACTGTGGGCTGAGCATGGAGTAGCATGAGAAAGGTCTCAGAGGATCAAAGAAAAAGGTTGGGGGCAAGAAGGTAAATAGATGAAGGGTTCCAAAACTCCTAAAACTAACTCTGACGCTGAAGACTGCCTTCAGTGTAGACATAAGTGTGCCTACTTGGGGAAATAACTAAGGGTTTTTTGTTTTGTTTTGTTTTGAGAACATGATTCTTAGTAAGGTAACAATTAATGAGCAGTATTACAAGAGACAGCAGTTTGGTAAAGCACCAATAAATGTCTTCAAATGAAAGCTTTGTAATGATTAGCTTTAAAATACTGCAGTAGAAATGCTTTAAATTTAAATCAACATCTTGAGGCATGTTGTTACTCCAAGAACAGTAATTTCTAATTCATTTGTACAATGTGTGCAGGATACTAAGGCAAGAAGCTTGACACTGGGTATGCCTCACCCATCAGAACAGACTGGACCTGTCATCTGACCTTTGTTTTAGAAGATCAACAAGTGACAGGGACATACAGTTCTGATGCAGAGGAACAGGGCATTTTGGACACGTGAACTGTCCTCCTAATGAAGTTTTGTTACTCCTGAATCACCAACTGTCCCCTCGCCTTTCATAGCAAAGCAACCTTTCCCTTAAAACCAAAATTAAATGTTTGTTGAATGGCAAAGGGAAAAGTTGGTACAGAAGAAAAATTTCAGGAAAGCAATAGAGAAATCATCCAGATGAACAGAGAATAAAATTTGAGCAGGAAAATAAAAAGTAGTTGCAATGTGTTATTATGTATTTTGATCTTAACACTCTAATGTAGAGTTAAATACAGGCTGAGAGAGGCTGAAAGGTGTTATGACACTATGCTAAATATTCAACAAGTTAGTTTCAAGTCTCTTTTTGACAAGTAGTTGCCACCATTTAAAAAAAAAAAAAAAACAAAAACAAAACAAAAAACCCCCACCAAAACAAAAACCAAAACAAAAAAAGGCAACAAAATAACATTTATGCTATTCAGGTGTGGTTAATTGGCACAACTACATACAACAGTGCCTGGAATCAAACTCATGAAGCATATCCCATTTCTGAGTTCTTTGATATTCAGATTTAGGCAATAAAAAAGCCTTGCATAATAAATTTCCATTGCAGTAGCTCTGTTCTGTATATATCTCCTACATGTGAAGTATTTTTGCCCAGAAGTTAAAAAGAGCTATTTTCACATGCAATAAAATCACTTTAAAATATCTATTTCCCCACCTTATATACTTTGGGGGAAAAAAAAGAAAAGTTTTTGAAAAAGTTTTACTGAATTTATCAAATATTTTCCTTCAGAGATGTTCTTTCAAAATTTAGCTTCCAAATGCCCTATTTCTTAATGCATCACTCATGTCTGATTTATTAACTCTCACCTTAGGCAATAGTTTGCAACAGAAAGTATATTTGCAGTAAAAAGTCCAGTGTGTAAGGGAGACTACTCTGAGATTTCTTTTCCCCATAGTAAAGCTTCATGGTATTTTCTCCTTAAAAAAAGTTCTAATGACAAATAATACAGAATGTAAATTCATTTTTTATTACTTCACCATTAGTAGAATGGTGAATTTCTCACTGGTTTTCATGAGTGCAGGACTGAGATAATAAATTTCCTTTTTGAATATGCAACACTGTGAATGGGGGATTTTAAAATAGAGAATTATTAATTGATTGAAAAGCATGCATACTACCAATTTCCCTTAAAAATCTTGCCCTCAAAGGAATGAAAAACTGAAGATATTTTCCACAGAAATGGTTGAAAAATAATATAATTTCCTATCTCCACTGCTGTAATACTGAATTGCTGCCACGGACCTATAATGGTTTCACAAAGACAGTTTTACATAACTGAGCCCAACTGATAGTAAAAAGGAACAATCAGATTTAAAATACATTTCTATTTATGTATATATAAAATATATATTTATATACATAAAATATAGACACACTTATAATATTTATATTATAAGGAAAAAAATTCAATTCAGGGATGAAATTTTTAGCAGATTGGTTTTTGAACAGTTAAGTAAAGGAAAAGTTCGTTTTTACACAGAAGGGTTTTTTTCTGATTGCAGGTACAAAATTTTACTTTGTGCAACTTGAAAAGTTCCGTTTGGCCAGTTTTCCAATACAGTCAGAATTGTTTCTGTGAAACAAGAACCACTTATGGGAAAAATGCATACAAAAGAATTTGAGCTTAACATACAGTTCTAAGCTGTAAAGAGTTTTTTGCATCCTTAATCCTTTTTCTACAACTTGTGATCAGGCTGAACTCAGCTCATGCTATTTCTTACTTCATTAATGCAGAGGATTTTTATGGTGATACTGATAACAGCTGATCTCTATAAATCCATTAGTTATGTGAACATCCAATTACATAATCAAGTGAATATAGATATGACTGGAAAAACGTCACTAGATAGATTAACTCAGGTTCACTGATACAGAAGGGAGCTTTTAAGCAAAGATACCTGTAGAAAGAGAAGAACAAAAGAAACGCCCCGGTGCAGATGCCACAGCACACACTCTATGGATTAAGATAACCCAACACGTCTTTGTGACATTACAGTTCAAATTTGAGACTGGCAATTGCACTGCATGAAGTGTTTTAGAGGAGTACTTGGTTTGGGAAAATTAGAGACATGAGGTAATCCTGCATACGACAATTAGAAAGTGTGGAACCTGTGTCCTGTTCATGTACTTTCACAATGCTGGCTATCAGAAAGGATCTACAAGACAGCGTTACACGAACACAGTTCTGCAGAGATCTTGGAAATATTCATTCATTAATCCATAAACTGGTAAATTCTCCATCAGAAAAAGGACCTCATACCTGTCAGTTTTAGTTATTCTACACTCTTTAGGATCATCTTTAAGAAAGTGCAGGGCCATATTGCAAGAGTTAGATTTCATCAGCATAGTCCTAAAAAGATGGATTTAAATAAATTTGTGTAGTTTTTTTTTCCAGATTGAGTATGTTTGTACAGTTAATACCTTTTCTTCATTCCAACATCAATAAATAGTAAGCATAAACATTTACAGCTCTTGGCATGCACAAAGCAATAAATCCAACTCATACTTTCATTTTTGAAGTGATTATTTCTGCCAGATCTACTGCTTTCTGGCACAAGAAGATAATTTGTAGACTTGAGGGTGCACAGTGATATTGTCACTGAAGTGTGGCTGTGGAGTTAGAATGGCATTGTAAATAGCAATGGAAACATGCAGGCAAAATGAGTTAAGTAACCAGAGCGCAGACAGATCGGTCCCAGTGTTTTACAGTCATCAGAAGTGCTTTGCATTAGTGTCCCTGACCTGAATTAGGATTTTTCTGCTATACTTTGTATTACATTAAAATGTTCTACTCAAATTACATCGTAACTGAATTATAAGAATGCAGAGTATACTTGCACTTCGGGTACTTCAAGATGCCTCTTACAGTTTGAAAGATCCACTGACATCACTGTTCTTTGGGTTTAAACTAGTGAAGACCACTATCAATGGTATTTAATTTTTAGAAGATTAAGAGCACCACGCTGCGTTTTCAAGACAATCATATAACTTCAGGTTTGCCACAGGTGTATCAGGTATTTGTGCATGCTCAACAAAGCTGAAGCAAGAGTCAGTAAAGCATAAGAACTGTTCTTTAACCTCCAAACCCAGCATTTCATGGAATATTCCATACCTACGACATGCACAGAGAAATTCAGTGATTGACTGCATACACAAAATCCTTATGTTCATCAAAATTTCTGTCCCTGTAACCATCACCAAGGAATAGCATTTTAATCCTTCAGCTTGATTTCCTTTAGTTAGGGTGTCTTTTACAGGAAGATAATAAACAGGAAGCACAATTTTTAACTACACTTTTAAATTACTTACACTGTAAATATAGAGTAAAAACAAATCTATTCTGTACATCAGATGATGTGCAAATACATATACTTTCACCTAGATCTGCATGTGTGCTATTTCATCAAATCTATTTGCTTGGAATCAAATTCCAGATAGCACTAATCCTGCAACAATCAGTTTTTTTATGTCACAATGAATTTCTCCCACTCACTTAATTCCTTGTACCAGTTAAGTCCAGAAAAAGCTTGTTCAAGCCCTTCACTACTCCTGCTGTGAAGGGAACTTAATATTTCAATGGAGGATCAGAAGTTATTTGTGGTATATTCCCAAAGTACTCCTCTTCTAGGTTACGCTCCACAGTGGGAAAAATACAGAAAAGAGCAAACACATGAGGTAAAATATTAACCATTAAAAGATTACAACCAGTGTTCAAGGAGAGCGAGTGTTCTCCACAGAAATGAAAAGCAGAATCAGTATGTGGAGGTTTCAGCCCTTATCCCTGCCAGTAGCTCCTTCAGCCCTTAATACTTAGCTTTACTGAGTAAACAGTAATCTTCAAGAAACAAAGTGAAATATTCTCTGTTTGGTAGCCAGAGTATCACAAGAGTACATTGATTATAAGTGCATTATAGAGTATATGCTGCAAATGTAGAAGGCCACTAAAATTTTAAGTAAATTTTAAGAAAATCAGGGAGAGGAGGAGACATGGAAGTGGTAATAGCAGCATTTGTAATCCATTTTGCCATGGAAACTGTTACTTTGTGGAATCCCAGTCTGGTGTGAGCAGAGGTTACTAAGAAAAGAAAAACAGACAGCTGTTAGAAGGCTATCAGTGCAATTCATAATGGTAGTGATAGGAGGGTGATTAGCTCCCATATCCTCTTTCCTCTTTATCATTAAATCATGGCATACTGTTAACATTTTGCTTTTTCATAAGTGATTACTGCAATTTTCCTACAGAAAACTCTGAGGGATTAGTTTAGAATGTGTAAAGAGAAAAGAAGAACACCAGTACTGTGCATCCTTTAATAACAACCTGCACTTCAATAGCTTGTGCCACTTTGTTTACCTACTGAAATATATCCTTGAAGATTAAGTATATACACTTGGCATGTGGCAGCTGCCAAATCATGGGAGATGTTTTCCTACTAAAACTGTCACTGCATTAATGACAGTAAGTACCTTGGAAAATACAGATTCTTAAAAATAAGGTTATGTTTTTGCTTCCTCTGAATAGGAAGCAGTGCAATCACTTATTCTACAAGGAACATTACAATAAAACACACCAAAGGTAAATGACTAGTTAAAATTAACCGACCTCACTGACTGAGCCAGACTCTTCTTTATACAACCCTGTCCAACAAACTTCTATACCTAAACTTCTGGTAATAAGGAGAAGTTTAGAAAAGGTCATATTAGCGGAGCTGCCACCCATTCTAGGCCCATATACCATAAATAACCCTCCAATTCCATAAATGTACAGAAATATATGGTATAGATAAGTACTTGAGGGGAAGAGAGACACTGTAGATAACTGGATTATACAAAAATTGTTTCAGCAAAGACTTCACGTGCAAGAAGGGAAAAACTAAAGTCAGGATGCTGCTAGAAAAATATGACAGTACATATATAAATAAGCCATTGAAGTACACTTACTTGAAGAAAGAAAAGTCTGCTGATAAGAAATGCTGATATAAAGTTCAAGCATGCTTATGAACAAAAAAAGTATATGCAGTTGTGCAACAAATGATGATATACAGAAGACGTGAGATGTAAGGGTCACTTGTGAGATGTCCCATTATTCTTTAGCAATAGCAGAACAGTTCTCAAACTGAGGACTGACTTCTTAGGGAGGGACAGAAATTGTGCCACAGTAGAGATTCATTGCTGGAGGAGAACTGGGTTGGTGAGGGAGGTTCAGTAGGTTGGGTAGCACAGGGACTTCATGAAAACGAGACTTATGCTGTACTCATCCTACAGCGAGCAGTCCACCTCCACAACTCTGGAATAGTCTAAGTTTTTCTATATAACTAATGCACATCTTCTTCCCTTGCCATTCCCTGCAACAGTTTTCTCTTTTAGTCTGTATAGCTGTTGCGTAAGTTGTACTCAGACTGAATTGGGGGACTGAAAGATGAAATATATACTGGCAGACCTGAGGGGAATGGAGGAAAGAAAAGATGTTACTGTTGCTTTAATATAGTCAGGAGGGGAGTTATTTTCTGTACAATATTGGGAGATTGCAACATAATTTTGCTTTTGGATCTCAGTATTTTGTTGTGACAAAGTTCAGAGAGAGTGGTTTGTTCGGTGCATGAGCATTTGATTAAAGGTGAAAACAAACAAGTGAACTGAGACATGAATGCTTAACAGAGATGTGAACAAGGCAGAAAAAAGAGGAATCATTAAAAATCTCAATTTTACAGAAAGGGAGTTAAACCAAGATGGAAGCCTTAACCTGAACATCAAGGAAATCTTCCCTACCAAGATGCAAATTTGAGAATAGTCTTCCAATGACAATATCAAAAGCATAGATGCTTCTTATTTTGCAGTGTAGACTGTCCAAGCAATATGAAAGTGATTCTGCATGTAAAGGGGATAAACGAAGAGATTTTTGTTTGTTGGTGGGGGTTTTTTTGTTGCTTTGCTTTTAAAAATCTTTTAACATGAGTCATTCAAAGCCAAATGATGAACACTCTATATGTTCCTCTAGTTTTATATAAAAAATATTGAACAAATAGAGAAAAAATTATTTTGAAATATTAATGTAAAATCTTTCATATCCAATTCTAATACATCCTTTTACATTTCAGGGTGCAAGTTGAATTTTATATGAATGAAAACACATTTAAAGAGAGACTAAAGCTCTTCTTCATCAAAAACCAAAGATCAAGTAAGCAATTGCATTAATTGTTAAGCATATTTGTGACACTTTGACTAAAATCCAATTCAATTGAAGGCAACAATATGGGCTTTTGAATTAATTGCTGGTTTTTAGCTGGAGAATCAGGTTTAAGAAAGCTTCGGGAGTTTTATCCACAGGGAATGCATTATTTATTACACTGACATAGACACACATGGGAAATTCATCTTAATTCAAGTGCTTAAATAGCAAAGAAAGCAGAGAACTACCCCTGCTAGTAAATGATGTGGATTGCCATCCGAGTACCAAATTAAACAAAAAACCCAATAAAATTCTCCAAAACAAAGTAGTCAGAATTACTAAGTTCAAAGACTCCTTCTGCTTATCTTGGCTCATGTCCAAATACTTGGAAACAGAATCCCCCAAAATATAATCTCTAAAAACCCGCATCTGACATAGTCACCTGCTACTTATTGAAGTGTATTCATTCAGTCCTCCCTTGAAATTGGAGGAATCTATTGCCCAGTGGTATGAGGGAGCTGATAAGCAAAGATATTACATCTTAGTCTGTATTTGGTGAGAGCACTGAAACCCTTCCTTCACAAATTGAAGATGTACGTGCTGTCATTGAGAAAATTGTCAGTAGTATCAGCATTTTTTCAGATAGTATAACTAAAACCAAACTCAACAGGTTCACCAGAGATTTTTTTGCATAATATCACATGGTTTTGTCAACCAGAGCAGTCAATTCTGGAATTTATGTGAGTTTTCTACAGAACACTATTCTCATCTAAATCACGTACAGGCCAGTTGCTTGAAATATCAACTGTTTTATTCATTATTTTTCTGGTTTAAACTGATAAAACAAGCCTTCATCTATGTCTAATGTCAACTTAGCTCTCACTCAATCTTCTGCAAGCAAATGTCTAACCAAGTTCAAACAATGTATGAAAAAAGAGAGAAAGATGACATATTTGTATGACTTACTTGTACTTGCCAAAATCACACACTGCATTATCACAGCCTAAAATAAGTCTCAAAGGAAAAAAATAAGTGAAGTTTCAATTCAGTAAAGAGGGAATAAAAGATAACCATCACTGGGATATAAATTATTAACAGTATATTTTGGCTCAACTCCTAAAGCCAGCTGCTATTGAAATGATTTTGCTAAAACCCAGAAATGTATTAGTGACTTATGAAAAAGAAATAATGGAAGGTGATTGTAAAATTCTCATCTGGTAGCTCTGTCACTCTATTTAGATCAGCTCTCCTAGTCTGACAATTAATCTCCCAAAAATGCTTGCAAGGAAAGCATCAAGACTTTATTATAAAAGTGAAACTCACAGTCAGAACTAGTGAAATATAATGTATCATCCCGTACTTAAAAATGCCTGCAAAAATAGCAAATACTTGTTCAAACCAAGCAGGAAACATTAAGGTTTCACATAGTTATATTTAGTTCAGAAAACAAATATATTTTGAACGGTTATTATCAATTTTTCTGTTAAAGAAAACAAGAGTATTTAACAACTTGGTTACATGCACACAATGAAATTACATTCTCATTAAAAAACAAATAACTGAATAACAGTGCATGATTGATGTAGCTGAATACAAGTTTCTGGCACCCATGTCAAAATACAGAGATATGCTGTGCAAATGACCCTGCTACTTGAAAAATCTGGCTGTGAATGAAGAAAAAGAAATTAAGTCAAGCAGACCATGTTGACAGCATGTGAAATAGAGAACAAAAATAGACAGCAAGCAAACAGACAGACGAAATGCCTCCTTTGTAACAGAATAATAATTGAAAATCTATTTTAAATGCCTTCTCTGGTGATCGTCCCCCTCCTTGCCACATTTGAAATCCTAGAGCTTCATGACAGTGGAACACGTGCTTTGCTTCCAACTCACAGGTGACATCCCCAACTATGAGGCTACAGAAGATACTTTTATTAGTCCTACAATAATTCCCAAAATTTTAGCAAGGGTAACTACATGTGCTCCCTCTGGCAGCACACTCTGTTTCTAAAGGCTAAGGCAAACAGAACTAGGAGAGGTGACCTTCTGAAACAGTACAGACTTGAATCCTGTTCTTTCATACTTATCTTTTAATAACTGACACTATCATGGCACGGGACCTATGCTATTGTCTTACTTTATATCTAACCCCAGCTGTGATATGCACTCTATCTGCACACTGACCAGAACCCTGAGATGAAGGCAGGTCTAGTGTGAAACCCCTGCCCCACATTCTGGGAACAGCCATTCCTATGGAGAGATCCAAAGCCTGAGTTCTAGATCTATCACAACTAAGGTTTGAGGGTTAAGAATTTAAGGCAGCAAGCAGGAACACCGGTCCCTTGTACTGATGTAGTTTTTAATCAGAAAAACACCATTTTCTTGTAGCATTTAAACCAACATAAAATTTCAAATGATGATTAGAAAACAATGTATAAAATAAGCGTTTGAAACCAAGATTAACATTCACAGAGCTAAAAACCAGAAGAAAAACAACAGACTTCTGTACTCATCAAAGAAAGTTAGACAACACAAAATTTGTAAGGAAAAGAATTCCTGATAGGCTTTTTTTGTTTGTTTAGGGATAGGTTTTGGTTTTTATTTTTTAAACATTATCTGCTTTTCTAGTTGTAATAGCCTAGTTGTTATGGCAACCATTCATACTCCAGCAGACTTCCACAGAAGGGTTAGGACAAACAAACAACTCATGTTTTCTTCACCAACAGTTCAAAAAAACTGCATCACCAACAGTTCAAAAAAACTGCAAACAAGGATGGTAATGCTCTCTAAGTCAAATAATAGGATGACAACACCCTATACACATTACTTACTTCCTTCATGCAGCCTCTGGTTCCACTTACTACTTCACTCGCTTCACTGTTGGGGAATAAATTGCCTGTGGCTAATTAGTCTTGATAGGACAGCAGGAATCATTAGGTTAATGTTCTCAAATCAAATTGCCAGTAACAGCTGTGGGACTTCTCATGGTCCCCGGGATTTTAACCCTAGAATCAAAATGCAGTAAAAATCCATCCAGTTCCTATGTGACAACTGCAACTTCACAGTTAAAAGTAATAAGGAGTTTTGTATAATAAACTGTAGGATTTCTTTCAGCAGTTGCACCGTAGTATATTTAGGACTGTATTTTCTATTTTTCTGTGTTTGTAGCAGATTTAAGCTTTAAAGGGAAAGGAACCTGTAGATATAAGAAGTGTAAGGTGCTGATTTCGAACTTAAGACCGAGTAAAGTCAAAAAGTATGTAATACAATATAATTATGATTCTTTCCTTAAAAGCGAATGTATGCAGACATAAGTAATTATACGGAGTTCAGCAGACCTGCTGAAGTATTTGCAGTAAAACAATAAAGCATATTGTCCTTACTATGACTAGGTGCAAATGTAGTCACACCTGGGTAAGACTCAGTCAGCAGTATTCTGCTTTGGACAGAAGGGTTCAGCTGTGCAGAAGTGGACTCTCAGTCCACAAGACTGAAAAAACAATTAATGCTTAAAGTGATCTCCACCCACTTTACATTAGTCAACTAACAGTTTTAACTTAATTAGTGAATGAAAGCTGAAAACTAAGTCAGGTACAAATATTTACACTAGCAAAAAAATGTATTGAATGTAATAGCAATACTGAAGATTTAAATTCTAATCCTCTAATGGCTACCAAATGGTATGAAAATACAGTGAAGTTCCACTGTAGCTGAAGATGGCTCCAATGAGCCCGTGTGATAGAAGTGTCCATGTGGATCCCTTTAAAGGAATCTTGTCTTTGTGCAGTACACCTACGTTTGTGGGAAGTACTGTAATATTCTGTGATAGTATTTGTGGTATATCCTTTCAGCTAGGACATTTCAATACTCACACAGTCTGTAGAACAAGTTGTTGATTCAGTTCAGTTGTGCATTCAGCACGACTTTAAGATGTCCTGATTCCTGAATGCATAATGACTCAACTTCAACATTAAACAACTACAGTTAAATATTTTATAAGTTGGGGTAGAATTAATATATTCTGTATGTGAAGCTACTGCATGAGGACTTTCATATATTAATATTTAAATACTTCCCATTGTATATCCTCTGCCTGGGGCTAAAAGTATGTTTTCTTCATGTATCTTGCATCTCAAAAAGTGTTATCTAGTTCTGGTTCCCCTTTCAAGAACGTGGACTTTTAAAACTACCAAAGGCCCAAACATGGCATTAGTAAAGATGAATGGTATAGAATAGTTTTCAAATGACTGAATAGTTATTTATGTAAAAACTGACTGAGATTTCTGTAAGATTGAAAAGTGTACTATGTGTGTATCACACATGCTTATTCTTGCATTCCTCCATGGGATGTGCCAATTGCCCATGTCAGGGAACAGGTTACTGGCTAAATGGACCTTTGCTCTGTGACCCCATGACTATTCCAGTTCCTTTTCCTTTTACCTTAAAGGTGGGTGAAACTGTAAAAAGCCTGGATTTATTTCATTATTTTCTTATGTGTTTTCAAAATAGGTCTGAGAATACGATTATTCAATTTCTCTCTCAAGCTACTCAGCTGTTTCTTATACATAGTTCGTGTGCTCCTGGATGATCCCACACAAGGACTTGGATGGTAATGTTTAGCAGTTTTTGTCATTTCTGTTCTTAAATCATTGTTTAAGTTATAAGAAATAAATTTACAAATACGTGCTTGATATTCTGTCAACAGGGATTTGGTTGTATGTCTTACAGATATGAATGAATTATAAAGCTAGTCTTACACTGTGAATGGAAATAAGAACTAAAATAAAAATACTATTTTTTTCCACTTTACTGCTAAAATAATCCTAGCTTTCTGCTTAGATACTGTGCTTCAGATATAATTCTGCAAACTTACATATTTTGGTTGTATTATTACATAACATTTCTATGTAAAATTGCAAATATCTGATGGCCAGTTCATGTAATAACCGTTCTTTTGGGATTTTACTTTAGGGCCATGAAAAAATCTCCCCGAAAAACAAGACCTGCAAAGACCTGCATTTTACTTTACATGTATCTTAGAATGTCTCTTCAATAAAAGAAAATGTAGGGTGGAAAGAAGCAGTAAAGGTTTTGCAAAATTTTTCACACTGACGGGAAAGAGAAAATCCATCCTTTAGGCATATTAAGCACAGCAACTCAAAGGCTTAAAATCTTAAAATCATAGTTTCTGGCATGCTGCTATTCTTTTGTCATGAGACCTCTAGTGAGCCCAAATGAGCATGTTATGATGCAGGCGATGTTGGGGTACGCAGGACAGGTTAGAGCATCAGTACTGCCAAAGGTATACGTTGATATTTTTGTGTTTATAGGCAAAGATGCATATTCATAGTCATCTGCAGACTGAATTCCTCACACCTTTCCTGACACGTTTGGTCCTGCAATCCAAATGTTTAACAACTCACCAGCCAGAGACTGTATTTATATTTTCTACAGATATTATTCCCTTATATTGTGTTGTGGTACATTTAAGAGATGAGTTAGTTTGCTCTGTGCCTGAATAACGTTTGTCTGGCTGAGAAGTTTCAGACAAGTCCTTTTTCATGCTCATGAAGACCCCAGTCATAGAAGCTATGCCAGACAAACCAGCCCTGTGCCCAAATTTTACCCCATTAATGTCAATTGTTTTATCCACAGAGATCCTGAGGGCTTGATACCAAAACTACTGCTTGAATGCATTCTTAAAAATGAAGTAATACGAAAGAAAAAATAATTTCTAGATACTGTGTCACAGCCCAGTGAAAGAAACTACTCAGTGTTCTGAGATCATGGCCAATGAAAACATTTTTGAATGTTTTTCTTGTTCTTTTTAATGTGACAAATCCAGGAGGAATGCTTCTCATCAGATCTATTTCCTGTTTTTCAGAAATGCCTGCAAAAGTTGGTAGATCTCATTTACTCCTTCAGGCACAGCATGTGGTACAGGAAAGAGCTTAAGACATAGAGGATCCTTATTAATGGATATAATTTAGCACCTGTCCACTGACAGTTGATAAAAATACAGTTGTTGCCAATCTGTGGTCTACAGATCCCTTTCTTTCCTGCTGAATTTGCTTGCCAAGGATAAGCAAGGATATTTTTCCTCATTTAGAGAAGTATATATTCCCACCTCCTCACATGACCATTTGAGAGGAGGATTTGTGCCAGCAACTCAGGGCAAGTTAACCTCATATGCGTATAGCAGCCAATTTTTTTTTTTTTTAAATTGAGTATCACTAATTTTGTACTTGAATTACTGCTGCATTAAACTCCAGCCCTCCTCACATCTGCAAAAGAGGATATCAAGTGGAGTTTGCTGCAGTTTGCAAGTGGAGTCCTGCTGAGAGTGTGGCAGATATATGTGCTCTTTCTATCACAGCCTATCCACGTGATAAGTTTTCTAGTATCTCTTGATCTTCAGTACACATTGTATCACTTGGTTCAGCTTTACAAAGTAGAATTTCAGTTGTTTTGTTTGTAAATTAGAACATATTTGAAGATAAATCTTTAAAAAAATGTAACCTGAAATGTCTCACAGTCCTTTATCTATAGATGTGGAGCACAAAGAGTTGTCCTTTCTAAAAGCTGCTTTACTTTTAAAATGTCTGTATCCATTGCATAGAGTTTCAAACTATGGCACATATTTTACAGAGCACTTAATAATGTAATCAATATCCCTTTCCTCCCATATGTTTTTATGACACATTCCCATATACATTTACTAATGGAAATGGACTTTGCATGGATGGCATGACAACATCAGTAAGGAATTAAATCGGAGTTGTTCCAGCAATCAAAACTACACACCTGGAACAATTGATTGGTGAGTTCCTAATTTACCAAAGCAAACCAAAAGTCTGCAAAATTGTGGGAAGGGGAGGAAAACAGGAAGACAAATCCATTTCCATCTGAAATGGTGACATTTTAACATATAATAGTAATGTTTCTATAACTCTTAACTACTGATTTGAGGTTTTTAGTACTGAGAATTTTTTTAAATGAGGCTGCTCTGATTGCCAGTCGCACATACAACTTTTTCATTCTTTTTTGGTTGTTTGTTCAAAACACCAGAATTTGATTAATTTCATGTTTATTTTCTTATTATAATTAACAGGTCTCCCATTATTTGGGTGAACCGAAGCTTACCTTTATGGGGATTACAGGTAACATGAAAACGACCAACTCAATGATTTTCATTTGATAACTGTAGATGATATTGATTTACAGCATTGTAGCAATGTGAATGTTGATATTAGCAAGGAAATCTGCCTGAACACCAACTACAGCAAAAGCATAAAAGTCAGCTTATCTATATGGCTTTACAATATATTTAAAATGTATTAAAGCTTATTAAAAAAGTAGAATTAGATGGTCCTTCTCTTAGAATTATCAAGCTCTGTTGAGTCAAGTAGTCACTGTTTATTCTAGTGATGAGTTTAACTTTGATAGTTGCTTATGAGTAGCCTTTGACATGCTCCAAATGTGTTTTTCTACTAAAAATTACTTAAATTTCCAGAATGTTTATACCATCATATTTTTTCAACATGATTGGGGCAATGCCATTATGATAATTTTTGCCTCTATAATACACAGCTTCTCTAAGGGAAGAATCCCTCAATGAAAACACCTTTCAATTCCTTACTTGGATTATGCAGAGCTTGATACATTTTTGATCTAGACATTCAGATTACTGTAAAATTTAATTAAAAAATACTGAGATATTCATTTGCTTATGAGTGGTCTCATACTAATAAGTTTATTTGATAAACAGAGAACTTCATACCTATTTTTATATGTATGCATGTGTAAATACACGTGTATTCATAATAGATAATGTTGCAAAAAAAAGTTGAAAAAAAAGATTTATTTTTTATCAGAAAATATAACCTGAGTTTATATAAAACAGTAATAATTACTTGGGGAAACTGATATACTTTGATTGCATATATTAATCATTTTCCAACCCGTTGCATCTTTTTTAACTCTAGGTAATGACATTGTGAGTGCAAATAGTGCACTCTTCCAAGTTTTCAGTAATAGTGAGCATTAATTTAAAATGAGAAATCCTGAGGCATGTTTGACTTCATGCTCCAGCTGAAATTTGTACATCTTGATAGAATATTCCCACAATATACATTAAAATACAAATACCTGGTATACAAAGTAAGTTTTATAGTTATTTAATATCAATGAAGCTCTATTTTTTTAACTATTTTTGTATTTGACTATTTAAATATTTTTAAATTACTTAATACATATACTAACAATGTCTAAGACTAGAGTCTAAGTGAAGGCTGGTAAGTTGATCTCAGCTGCATTTAAATATTAAAATCAATAGTGATTCATCTGTATAATTTTTCAATTTTCTGCTTCAGTTTTTAGCTTCATGTTAAATGCTGTTAGCTGAGATGTTTTCAGAGGATGCATAGAAAAGATGTTTTATATTATTTATTTTGATTGTAATGCTTAATAGCATATGTTCTGTAGAAGCCACTATTAATACACATATTTTTTCACTTCACTTAAGGTGTCTGTGGCTGTAATAAGTCTCTTTGAAACTCTACTGCTAAGTTATCTAAGCTACAAGGTAAGTATTTTAGTTTCTCTTAGGCATAATTCATTATAAAATGTAACTAAGCTAAATGTTTCAATATAAAGTTCATGTGCCTGTGCCCACACTGATGAACAAGCAGGCAGTTGAGAAAAACACTTCTAGAGGATGGATATTGTCACAGCCAGCCCTATTTCCTAAATTTATGAGCAAACTCTAATATCTAGAGAGTAAGTGGAAGTCAGAAATTAAATTTTCATTATTTGCCATTGTCCACTTGCACACTGTAATTTAAAAACACATTCTCCGAAGTGATCTATATTCTTTGATACTGATTTTTCAGTTGCACAATTTTTTTCTGTCTATCCCTAATGTATTGCACACGATTCCCACTGATGTCAAAGCTACTCAATATGTATAACTCCAGTCTCAGGCCTCTAAAACAGCACACCAAAAAACTAGGCCAAGACAGTACTTAAAAAAAAATTAAATAAAACTATGAATATCTACATTCTTGTGTTATCCATCTCACTGATGCTACTGGAACATCTTTGCAAAATGCCTTGAAATCATCTGAAGTGAATACAATATATTTTTGTATTTGCATTCTCCTTTATGTTTTTCCAATGTTTTTATTCAGTTTTCATAATTTCATTTTCATATGCTCTGTCCTAGTGAGTTTAAGGTTCTCTGCATTCTTAGTACCTTCAGGAGAAAAGTAATAAAATCGTTTACCAAGGAAAATACAAAAAGATCTGGTTTCTAAAGCTGAAAATATCTTGGAGCATCATCTTTTTTTATTATTATTTTTCATATTGCTGACATTCAGTAGCTATCAGAGCCACTACTGAATTTAGAGACGTGTTCTTTAGTTTGCTTATCAAGTGATTATGCCATAAATGTTTTCCTTAGTGCCCAATAACGTTAAGAAGCTGTCTAAAAATTATTCTTCTTAATCCTCAGAGCATGTATTATTTAGGAGTTGGTGGTTACAAATGCAAACGAATCATAGGCAGAAACAATCCAAAATTTACATGCAAAGTGGCAAAATAGTAAAGGACAATCACAATTTGTACTGTTCTTGAGTTTATTGGCCAGCATTTTATCCTTATCCACTCTGCTTGTGACCTCCACTAATTTCAGTGAGCAGAGAAGATGAGAGAAATACTGGCAAGTCAACTTCCATGAGAAGTCACTTATTAGTGTGATGGATGTGAAGCTCTGCTGTCCTGATTTGCTGCTTATACCTGTCACAGAAGTTGAGTCAGTTTTATGATGGCTGTATTTCCACTCCCCATAAGGGGAGGATTTATATCTAAGGACTAATCTAAGGAACAATAAAAGTACTGAAATGCAGTTTTGCAATCCACCTGATGCAAAACACCCTCTTCACTCTGGTCCTGGTTACTACACCAGTCTCACAAAGCCAAGAAGGCTGTTATTTCACCCAGTGTAAGACTATTCTGCACAGCCAGGGTGACCACAGGTGTCCTTGGTTCATGTAAATCTGTGACAGAATACATATTTTATGCCAACACTTTCAAGACTTTTACAGTTTAGGTATAAGTCAGAGAATTGGCCAGGAAGAAGACAATAAGAAAAAGATGATTGTGTTTGTATTCAAGTGTATTCAAATCCTACATAACTGGGATTTCACAAATAACCTGTAAAATAAATAAAGCAATCATTTAAGAGAACACTCCAAGGAATTTACCTTTCTGATACCTGGTTGATGACATATAAGAAATGATTCCACATGCAGAATAGCAAGGACATAGTAGTGTATCATGCTACTACTTCACAAAGAATTTGCATTTGTTATTGCCTTTGTACAGGGAGGAATGCAAAGAATGTAGAACTGTGTTACAGTGCTGATCTCTTGGATCCAAGAATGAATGGTTTACCATCTGCATTCTCACAGCTTAAACCACTACACGAGGGTTTGCCCTTGGCCAGAACCCCGAAAGATGTCTGCATCAGAAATCTCCGTTGTCAAAACTTGTCACAGACATCTGGCAATCCTGCCATATCACTGGTGCAGAAGCAGTCTTAGCTGCTTTTAGCAGTACCACACATTCTCACTGCAAAAGGCAGATTTGCAGACAACAGGATGCATTTTTATGTGGAAGCCAGAATCTTACAGCTGCACGCATCCCTAATTACCTGGAGCCCATCCACACAGGCATTTTGCCTGCACAAGTGAATTATGTGACATTTCTTCTCCATAATGCAAAGAAGGAAGCTCTTAACATTAAAAACGAGGAAATTAGTGAAATCATGAAGTGGGTCAGTTTGAAAAATCGGATTTTATTTTTATTATTCTTACCAAAACCCCTCAGTTTACAGCCTCATAATTTCACTGGTATATCTGACTCCCACCAATTACAATTACATGGAAGATGATAATCCCTGCCCTTTAGGTACAATGGCTTCCAGGTGTGAAAAGTCAGAAATGGAAAAAGAATTTTATATGTTATGGAGTTTGTATTTAATTTTCTGTGGTTTTATCAGATAGTTATTTTAACAGGAAAGAATATGTTATTGCAACTGAAAATATAATGCTGTGCTGCAAATTCTTGTAATACTGCCATGGTATATCGTGCACTGTTATTGCTTTACCTATGATGGAGTCTTGATACACAGCATTTGTAAAGCTCTAAGTCACTGAAGTTCAACTACCTTCTTTTTTAAATGAACGGATTTTCATCCCAACATTTAATCATTTAATCATCCACAGCCAATGCTCAGATGTAGAAAAAAAAGTAGTAGTATCCTCATCCTATTGCTAGCAGTAAGCAACTTAAGAGACTAATATCAGTTTCACTGAAGTGTGTGGGAAGACCTCTAATTTCATGTAATCAAGATCAAGTTCCAAAAAGCTCTGAGAAGTGTTTGTGGCAGAAATATAGAACTTGATGATGTAGTCCTTATTCAAATATTAAACACTAGATTTTTTTTCCTTATTTCCCTCTCCAAAACAAATGTCAAAGAAAAAATAATAAGTAAAGATAAAAGATAAATGCAAAGGAAGGAAGGACTCACTATAGAATACTTCTATCTTTCCCTAACCTATCTTCATTCCTCTTTTTAATACTTAATAAATTAATATCTTAATAGCAGGCTTAGCAATAATAAAGAGGAATAAATCCAGACCTTTGTGACTACCATGCAAATGCTAATGAAACAAGAGAAAAGCTGGTATTTTTTATTTGGAAAATATGACATATTTGCATATTTTGCCACAAACTTCTATGGGAAGGAAGTACAAAGCATGACTCATCGTTCATAACAAACATTGGCATGGACTACAGGGCAGTGGCCTGTGCATTGGGGTAATCCAAGCAGTTGATCAGATGGTAACATTTTCTGAGCAGGGCATTTCCTTTGCACATATGTCTCTGCAATTCTTAATGCTGTACTGGGGCTTTGGCTCTAGTTTTAAGGTGTTCCAAGTCAGTAAACATTATGCTAAGAAAAAAATTGGCACAATCAAAAGCTAAAGCATTGCAATGTAGAATTTCAAACCTTTAGAGGCTTCTAAGAAAAAGAAGTAGAAACAGTTGTAGATAAGAGTTTGCCAGCAAGGTATTCAGTTACTTGTATAAAAATTCACTGAAAAGCAAGAATTATTAAAAAGATAAATTCCTTAGGACAGGAACCTCATCTCCTTATCTGTGCATAAAAATAAAAGTAAACTAACCTTTGAGGATTGAAAAAGCAGAGACAGGATGTCTCTGTGTGATTCCAAGGTACCTGAAAGAGCAATAGAAGACAACAAGAGCTTATTATTCTCTGAAAAAAATGAAAACTTAATTTAATGAAGCTCTTCATTAGCTGAGTGGATGAGTTGACTAGTTAATGCAATTAGAATTCATTTAAGTTTACTAACTAGGTCATAGCAAGGAAATATATTGGCATATGGAATCTGAGAATTGCTCTAGTAAAAATAAAAATTTAAAAGTATGTGAGGTACATTATGATAAACAGTAAGAAAAAGAATCCAGAGTGGTCTATATTCCCATTTGTCATATGTGTTTAAATCTGAGATAAATTATCTTCCTGAATTTCAGGTAGTGGGAGAGATTCCATATGTTTCATTGGAATATCTCATATATTTCTCACCAGAACTATATGCAATCCTACTGTGACATTATGGGTTTTTTTTCCTTTTCTTTGAAGGGAAATATCTGGGAACAAATTCTGAGAATACCCTTTCTCCTGGAAATAATTAATGCTGTCCCTTTCATCATCACGGTAAACATATTTGAATTAATACATTTGCACACTGCACTTTCATAGCTGCACAATTTTTTTTTTTTAAATAAATTTGTCAACAAGATGCTTTGCTGCTTGAGTGAAGTAATAATACAGATCACTTTCCTCTTTCCTCTTTGATGGGGCACAAACAAAATCAAAGGCCTCTAACATAAACTAGAGCATAATCAATAAAATAAGCCAGCTGATTATAAAAATGTAAGAATCACTCATGTCTGCAGTGAAAACTGGCTGTTCTTATTTTCTCAAGTTATCTTGCATGCAGTTAATCACAAAGAAAGAAAAAATGTTATTTAAAGCCATATCTCACACTAGAAACACATTAATAGTAAGTATTTTTCCCAGGGGTTTCATTTCTGCTTGAATAGAAAAGCTCTATTCCTCAGAATATTCCTAGAAAAGCTTGTAATTAATTTGTAATTTCTTTCAGATTTTCTGGCCAGTCCTAAGAAACCTGTTTATTCCTGCATTTTTAAACTGTTGGCTGGCAAAGCATGCTTTAGAGAATATGATTGTAAGTATGCAAAGGAAATAAATATTTTAGAGTTTCTATTTTTTTTTTACTATATTGTCTCTAGTGGGATTTTGGCAGTACAATCTAACCTTAATAGGAATCTAACCAGATCTGTATTTAGATTAAAGAAATGGTCAACCATTACTAAACTGCTTTGCACCAAAATTAGAAAAAAATAAGACATGAAATGAAATCTCAATTAGTATAAATTGTTACTGTGCCAATAAAGGAAATGGCAGTGGATGGTTCTTTTGCTAGTCAGTCATTCATGCACAATTGCAGGGAACTCAACTGTTAGGCCTTAATTGGTCCTTGCAGCCTGTAATTTGTAAGCTAGACATGAGCAGACAGACCTTAAGGCAGCTTGCAATAGTATCAGAATTGTGCCAGGATGAACAAAGAACCAGTTAAATAATCACAGAATCACAGCTGGCTCTTTTGCACATTTCTATATTTTCAGCAAATTTTAAGTGCTTTTGAATGACTGCATTTCTATCAGGGCACTATATAATTCCTCTATAGAATCAGCTCACGGCTTATTAATTCAAAACCAAAAATAACACCTATTTTCCATTAACACAGAATGATCTTCACCGAGCCATCCAACGCACACAGTCTGCAATGTTTAATCAAGTCCTCATTTTAATATCTACCTTATTATGTCTTATCTTCACTTGGTAAGTGGCCAAAACCCCCTTTGTTTTTATTGTATATATTGGCATTGTTTTCTTTACTCCATGGTGGTAAAACAGGCCTTGTGGAAACCATGCAATGAAACAAGATGAGTAATATACTTCAGTGAAAGTGTTAACTAGCACCTGGCACTGCTGGGGTCCAGATACACTGGGTTTGGAAACAGAATGTGCATGCACGGGAAAGGGACTCGTTCTCACTCTATGGAAGGAAATACGCAGGATACAGGAGTAGGGGAAAATTTACATATGTACCAAGAGTGCAGTCTTAGCAGAAAAGTCACTCAGATTTGAAGAGTATCAACAGAATTATATTGGTCTGTACCAAGGTCACCTTCCTCTGACTGGTGGAACAGAGACATGAAAAGTATGTAATTAACACTTTGACCAAGGTTCCCATAAAAAGTACAGGGGATTATAAATAGCTGTTAACAATCCAAATTACAGAAAGTGTAAAATTATTAATCTAGAATACTGATAGTAGTGGATGGTAGGTTCAAACAACCAAAATGTGTTACTCTGAAGTACATTTTGCTGAAAGACCTGAAAAACTTAAATTTACATGAGTGTGGAAAGCAAGGAGAAAAATCTATAGGGCACTAAATACAAATATACTTGGTTAATGAAATTCATGAGCTGCAGATTACTGCAGGCTAGGAAATGATCTACAGGAAACACCACTTGATTGTCCTATTTTTGTATTACGGCTTAGGGATCTGCTGTTCACCAGGGCTGGAGGCAGACAAAGTAGACTCCGTGAGTGGTCTGGTTATAAAGTAGCTCAGTAGCTTACTTAACATACAGAATCTTCTCATCAATAGTGCCTGAGAAGTTTTGCATACAGGGGGAACCCAAGATGGTGTACAGTGTGAAACAAGATGGTATACAGGGGGACAGTAAACAGAGATGATGATTCTGTGTGGAAAGGCTAAATGAGCTGTATTTGTTTTGCCAGACAAGATGCCTTTAGGTCAGCACACTGATAAAGTTTGGTGTGTCATTTTTGAGACAGTGATTTGATTTTCTCTTACTTTATTTCTCTAGCTTGCTTTCTGATGGTCACTATTACGCGCTGCTAACGCTTTTGGTAATAACACTGTAAAATAGCACATGGCCTTTTCTAGTCTTGTCCCTCTCAATCCTTTATTCAAGAAGAGGAGTTTGCTCTAGCCAGCAGCTAAATGAAGGGTCCAGTTTTACCCTTTGTCTTAGGGCCACCTACTTGCATAATGACAAATGCTGCCTGTTCTATTCAGTAATGAGCTTTTGTGGTATTTAATTTCCTATTGAATATTATGGCCCTTTAATACAAAATTTGATATGAATAAGTACTACAATAGTTGAACAAGAATGCATAAAATTCTATCCCTGTAGAACTTGGACATTTTTAAATTATTCTAATTTTGCTTTTTAATTTTTTACAATACAGGGTGGTATTGAGTAAATATGCCTACACCATTTTTACCTACCTATCTTCAATATTTTTGCTGAACTGCTGTACAAAATATGTATCATGGTGACCAACAGGCATTGTGCTAACTGCCAGTAAAACATGCAGAACATGGCAAGCTCACCTACCATAATTATGTCTGGGCTCAAAAACTGCAGTTACTTCCTTATTATGGATCATTATTTACTGACCTAGAACTGATCCTGCTAGACTGCAAAATAAGCCAAGTAAGACGAAAACAAACAGTAATGCAATAACCAAGGAAATGAAGCACTTTTGGAATGACTAGGAATTGTAGTTCAAACATCTTGCCTAAGACTGGAATTCCGTTTAGGCAATTTTTACTATTGTTTACATGAGCACACATAATGGCATTTTTGCACATTCTTAGTTTATGTTACTGATTATATATTTAAATTATTTTAAAAACTCTATAAATAGTCAAAATTACTTAACCTAATGTCTGATTATGTTACATCTATGGTGAATTTGAGACAGCGTTTAATTTTAAGAGACATCATCTAGAGCTTACACGAGTTTCTTCATGCTGAGGGAAGACCAAAGTCCATTGCTGGAATCTGTCCACGTAAAGATGTCTTTCACCAGGCTGACCATTCATATTTTCTGCAATGGCAAGCAGTAACCAGTTATAATACCCCTAAACACATACTGGAGCCAGCACTAGATTTATTGATACATTTAATGTAGCACAGAAGACTGGTGCTCACTCCAAAGTTTTGTGTGTTTTCATAACCACGTTCTGGTTCCATTTAGAAACCTGGTCCATGTAGCACCATGGCTTCAGTAACACAAAATTAACTAGCCCAGATTAGTAGCTTGAATGGAGTTTCAGAGCACTGTCCCCTCAGAGTATGAGGGACATGCCCATGGTGTGCTGTTGGCACCACTGATACCTGCCCTCATCGTGCCTCCCTGCTGACCCGTGACTCTAAGGCACTGTATGGCTTAAACTGAAACACCACAGCCCTCCTTAGCTCCTGGTTGACAAGCTTGCTTGTGCCATCTGCTTCAATAGCAACACTGGCTACTCAGCACTTGTGAAGTTAATATAACTTTATAAGAGAGGGTTCTGTTCAAAGCCACGTTTTTTAACAGATACACAGAAAGAGACAGAATGTAGCTTGGTATGGGAATTACACCATTTTATAAGAGGTCCAAAAGGCTATGAGAAACTCCTCATTGACTTTGCTCCTGTCCACATATAAGTATGTTCAAAATAACTTTTACCATATCTAGCAGAAAACCTACAGAAAATCAATTAAATTTCACCTCATGCATCATCTGTAAACCTATCATTTACATGTCCACATGAGAGTCCTATGGTGGTTACACATATAAACACATTCCAGCTTATGCCTTACAACTCAGGTGTAAGCTTTTCAATGAAAATAACTAATTGACTCATCTCACGATTTTTAGATACCATTATTCAAGCTGTCCTTTGCACTCAGAATATAGTAGGAAAAAGGCTCCTTCACATTTTTGTATACAGTTGACAATTTTCAATATTATTACAGAACAAAGAGTAATCACACTAAGGTGTGATTATGCTCTACTCCACTCTTGGATCTTTGGTGATAATTGTTTATGGATTTGGGGGTAGAACTCATTTGCAGATCAATAAATTCATAAGAGCAATTCCATGTCTCTGTAGTTTACAGATTACATAAAAGGATTTTTTTTCCTGTTTTCTTCTGACTTCAAAGACAGATTAGGCTATCCAAGTATTTTTCTTTCTTTAAATACCTCAACGGCCTTGTAACCAGAGCTATTATACATCTACTAAAACGTGTACTTCTATATTGCAGATTTTTCAGCACTTACTATTGATAGAGTACTAGTGAAAGTTACAGACCTAGTCAAAATATATATTGTGTCATTTAGCTAATGGATGTTTGCACTTGTTTGTCAAATGGAATACTTAATATTTCTGTAAACTGTTCAAGAGGGCAAATAACAGTGAATGACTGTTTCAGGCATCTTTCTGTGACACAGTGAATCATCTATTAAGACTTATTTTGAATTCTAAAGCAGTGTTAGTCATATACCACCATTGTAGAGGGATTAGCTTGCAAAGAACATGGCCACAAACTGTTTGAGATGGACATTTTTTCTTTCATACTGAAGTCTGCAGAAATTTTGTTCATGCTTTCATTGAAAGCTCACTGAGGTCAATCAACATTTTTTACACTTCAGTGCTTTCAGCATCAGAAAATAAGGATATTTCTAGACAATAATTTACAGAATAAATGTACAATGTCAGTACTGTAGCCTCAATGTTGATTACACAGTCACAACTCTCAGCTGGAGGAAACAGTATGAATAAGTTGCTTGCAAGGATGAAAACAAATCCAGATCTAGTCCAAACAAGGCAAATCAAGACCTTAGGATTTGAAATGCTATGCCAGAGGAAAAAACCCAACAAACCAAAATAGGATTAATCACACAAAATATTGAAGGAAAAAAGCCATCTCAGTGCTCCAGTTCCCCTTATTATCCATAAGCAGATTCAAACAACTCAAAGGTGATCTGAGGGGAACTAAATAACCACACGGAGGTCTGTACTTCTCTACCCTTCTGTGTTGATCAGGAGCCTACAATGTACTTCTCCAAGAAAGATGCCTAACCTTAAGTAGGATGAAGAATGCTGGTGGATTATGTAAGGCAGAAAAAAAATGTGGTTTTTTTGTGTCTGCAGTTCTGTCTGTGATGTTATGTTTTGTTGTACAGCAGTCTCAGTGCTCAGGACCAATCTCACTTTGATTTAGAGGGGTTTTATGCATTCAAGGACAGCACAAAACAGAACTGTGATTCTGTCCGTTTTAAAACCCAGTGATTCTAGAGTTGTAAACACATAAAGTTTCAGGACCTAACAGACTAAACAGGAGTTGCAGAATTTAAATCCTAGACTATTATACAACATTAATTGAAAGTTCTAATTTGTAAATAATACAAAATAAATTATTCAGCTATTACAAGAATCCCACGAAGTACTGAAATAATAGTGGTTGTACTTTTCTTTCTCTGAAATAAAGCAGATCTGTCAGGAACTCGCTTCTTTCTAACAAGGGATCTCTATTTTCTGTTTTGAAATACTCCTATGCAGTGCTCTCCAAAGATAAGAAAATAGATCTCTAGAAGTAGGCCAGGTAGCACATGCAGTACCTTCCACATCCATTGTAGCAGCTCCCACCTTCGTCCTGCTTCTCAGTTGCTGGAATGAGGGCAGCCTGTATGGGTAGTTTTCCTGTGTGTGTGTGCAGTTGAAATTCAGGCCTATTTCAGACGTTACCTTGACGCTTCCACGTGTGACGGCACAAGAAATAGGCTGCGCAGCTTCTGGAAGGTCAACACCAAAACATTTCTTAAAAATATCCATTTGTTATTCGTGAGCAAACAACCTATAAATTCGATGAGAGTTTATGTGAAATGCTGCCTTCTGGGAAAAACTGTGCCTGAACACAAGGACAACATTCTCGTCAGCTTTGGTGGGAAAAAACATATCGTACACAAAGCTTATCTTTTTTAGGTATAGAAATTTGTAAGGTGGCTTCGCTAAAATCTGCTGTATAAGAAGCATGTGAAAATAGTGTTGCCACCAATAGTTGCCAATCCAGACTATTTCAATGAAACAAATTCAGGTAAAGCCTTAGCGTTTCTCCTGGAATATGAACTTGTGTGATGGACCACAATTTTTTCCCATTTACCAGCACAGGGGACCATTTGCTTACATCCATACGATTAGTACTTAAAGGTCAAAGCCTTTCAGAGCAAGTGAGCAAGTATAATGAAAAATGACAATAACAAACTGTAATAAAACCCACAACTCGTTTCTTTGATTAATACCTTTTTCTTATTTTTATGCAGCTATTGGATTGGGACAACACAGAAATATTACCATACACAAATTTTTTTCTTCATTGACAGCACAGTATTTGTAATAGCACATTCTAAACAATATTTTTACGTGTTTAAGTTCAAGAGTTCAGATCTTTAAAAGATCATATGGTTGATTAGTGATCTAGAAGAGTGCTGCTTCAGGAATATAGGATAAGGACATATGCTACCAAAAAACTAGTTAGTCCTTTGTGAAAGGCAGATCAGAAATCATGTGTATTATAGGGAGAGCAGAAGTACTGAAGCCCAATCAGAAGTCTTTCTGGCTACCCATCAAACATAGTTTCTATAGAAACCTAGATAATTATACAGTGATTTTCAGGCTATTTTAGTTATTAATTTGGTAGTGACATAATATTTCCTTTGTTAATCTTTTTAGATGTTTCTACATAGTTATTTCTAAAATAATTAGGTCAGCATCTTTCCCATGCCTCATGCAGGGTATTCTTTGTACAACTGATGTAATGGAATATGCAAAACTAGACAGACACACCAGTGAAATTAATAACAATTTGAATAGCCTATTTACTGTGGTCTGTGGAACAAAGTCATAAAAATTAGAAAGTTCAATCTAAATTATCTTCTTAGTGTGAGTAATCTTCTTCTTAAAATAAAAAATAATCAGATTGACTAAATGATAGCTCAGAAAGCTGCCCTTCACAAAGCCTCTCTAAAATGGAGTATTAAGAACAGATTATTTATAAGCAAATCTATTTTTAATACATATAGAAGTATTAAATTAAGCCAATAAGCAATGTGATTGAGAGATTTCTGTTGTTTTATTTCACCCTGGAAAATGAGTCAGGGTTTCAAACACTTGAGATCTTTTTAAGTTACAATCAAACTTTGCTGATTTTCTACCACAGGTTGCAGGTCATTCATTAATCTGAAAATCTGTAGTTCCAAACTGAATTTAGATAGAGGTGGGCAAAGTTAAATTTGAATAAATTCGAAAGACAAAATAATCTTATTCACGTTTTTTGTTCTCTGTTGTTGTACCACACAGTATTTCAGTCTTTTGTATGGTGTGTACCCCTACATTACAGGTCAGGTAAATCATCCTTTGATAATTAGTGATTGCAATTTCACAGCCTAGTAGTGTATTCTATAAATCAATATTTTAAATTGACACTAGGAAGAATATTCAGTCTGTCTTGCAAGACCTTTACTCTTTGTGGGAGTTAGACATTGAATTACTTTCCATTCTGAAAGTTCCAGCCTCTATCCTGTGAATCATCTTTGATCTTTCTCTTCTAATAATTTTTTTCTGCCATGTGAAGATACTGAAAATTCAGTAATCAAAATATGCATATTTAAGTAAAGTGTAAAAATAGATTCAAAACCAAACTCCTGCCCAAGAAGGAAATAAAATTTCCCTCAGGTTCTTTCCCAGTATTTTCCCCAGTAAGTTTCACGGGATGTAAAAATGTCTCTCAAATACCAAATGCTGCTACTACAAATACATCAATAATCTTTTCATTAAAGATATAATGAGAATATTTGGGAGACACAATATTTTGGAAAACATTATGCACTCTGAATATGCCATTGAGAGAACGATTTTTCAGCCTTTATTATCATGACATCTTGTAATACAGTAATAATATTACCAGATACCATGACAAGCAGAGGTTGTTCTGGCAGCAAAGACCAATTACCATTACAAACAGAGGAAAAAAGTAAACAATTTTGAGTCATATAATATTTGAACTGTTAGAAATACAATTCTAAGAGACTGCATCTCCATGGTATCCTTTCTTCAGCAATCATATTTTGAATTTTGTGGGCTATAATAGAATCAGGCTATTGCTAATATTAACTAATTAAGGCTTGCCAACACATGTAAAGCAACACATAAAATTCCTCTTCGTCTAAATGCACTCCTGTCCATGCTCTTTTGTGGGAACGTAGCCCAAGACAGAGTGACTGTGAGGAATACTTGAAGTCTTAGTAAAATTAGAAATAAAACCAGCAAAATGTGCTTTAATTTTCTATGTTGGAAAAGGGTGTTTGGAGAAAAACCAGAAGTGACCGTCCAAGAAGCACAGACAAACAAGGAATGTGAAAGAAAAAATATTCCATTAAAAATAATACCATATTTTAATATGTGCAATATGCATTTCAGATATATGTGTCTTCAAAAGTATAGGCACTTGAAAAAGATCCACAGAAAAAATGCAGCCAGAGAAAAGGATTTGAGGGTTAAAACATAGGGAGCTAGGCAGGTAAACTCAACAGGCATGCAAATTATTAGGATGTGGGTTTTCTACTAAGCTTTTGTGGTTTGCAAACACATATGCACACATACAGACTTGAAACATCTACAGACTTGCAGATATCTTGTGGGAAAATATAAATGTTATCTATGCAAAATATGTGTGTTACCTTTATAACAGGGGTGACAAGAATAACTTAAGTAAAATAGAATGCTAGAATGAAAGTTGATCTGGAATATAACCAGAGTCTGTAGGATGTGAAATACTGCATTATCCTATTGGTAAAATAAATCGTAGGTTTTGCTTTGGTTTCAGGAAGACTTAAATGTGAAGTTCCCCTTAAAGGGGCAATTCAATATGAGTTTTAAACCTCTGTCTTCCACCTCTTTCATAACAGAAAGGCATTACACTTCCCATGCTTCATTTTATCTTCGCAGTAAAATTAAAACCTGATACTCACATGCTGTCTTTAAGAATGTTTTATCACTTCAGACAGTAGCAAATAGAATACCACATGCAACAACGATGACTAACTGTGTTGAGAATGTTACCTCATCGTTCAATGGTTGGCAGCAAACCATCATCACTCACAGGTCCTGGCCCAAAAATGAAGTTGTCATTACCATGCAGACCTAAAAAAATAAATATATCTTTCATTGACTGATTCATTAGACATTTAACTTTACAAAAATTTGGTGTTTGAGGTGGTTAATGATAACAGACTAAACTGTATTATTAGATGATATGAATTATTCCAGTTCTCCAACAAGCAGTATCTCATTATGCTGATTTGTAATCAGCAGCATAACTCTCTAGTGATATGTTCACTTTTATAGTCTGTTTCACATTCCAACTATATTTTAAGGGTGTGAAGTGTAGCATAGTTCATATTTCTCAAATCAGAAAGTGAAGAGTTAAAAAAGATGTCAATGTAACTTAGGCCATACTAACAGAACTTGGCACCACCAGAAACTTGGCACTCACCCTCTGTTTACATTAGGCATAGCTTTATGGAATGCTGAAAGGACTTCTCAGTGCTTTTGGCAGAGCTTGGGTTGTTGTGATATGAAATCATCTAAAAAGAAGAAGGATTTTAGTGCATTTACAATGGATTTTGAAAGAAAAAAAATCGCTTCTAAAATGACTTTTAAAAGAAAAAAATTTCTCTTCTGCATACTTGGTATTCCATTAGAAATTACTATAACTTTTAGACAGACATTTTTCAAAGAACTGAAGACTAAAGGCACAATCAGCCATGCAGTGTCACACCCAGGAGAAAAAAATCTCTAAGTGCCCATGTACAGGCAGGACAGAGGTACCACCAATTTACAACACCTATGCATATGAAAGAATGATGGCAAATTTATGTACATAACAACCAAAATACTGAAGACAAATACTCATAATGATAACAAAGACCACTGATGAGTCAGTGATTTCATAGTGCAGTTTGAAATGTGAGAAGTTTACACCCCTGCCCTCATGTGATCTGACTACAACCTTTTACCTTAAACAGTCTTGCTACATTTAAGTTTTCCAGAAGGGAGAACAATAGAAACTTTCCCATTACCCAAAGTCCTCACCCATAAAGGTGTGATTTGTCCAACATCCAGAGATGCAGAAAACAGATATTTCCATCTAACTTGTGACTTGGAGAAAAAATCTGTCTGCTTGCTTCCCTTGAATAAACAGAAAGGGGTTACCACATTTTAGAACAGCACAGCCTTATAATTTAAATAATATGCAGTACCGTCACTTTGGCTGAAACTTCCAGTTATTATAAAAAATGCTGGACAATGTGCTTATGTTTACTGTGTGGCATCTTTAACATTTATTTAAAATACCATCTTTATTTCATAAAAATATACACATCTACTTAAAAAGTAAATAATAGTGCAGTAATAAAATTGAAAATGTAGCAGTTAACATGCTCATTTAAATTATCATAAGGCTTTTGCATTCACTCATCTGTAAGTACTCACCTGCAAGAATGAACTCCTTATTGTTAGTGTAAACACTGTGCAATAGAAGCTGCTCATCAGATTACCCTCTCTACGTTCCTTCACACTTGTAACATTTCCTGGCAGTATTCACATGGGCTTCTGAAAATCTTCAAGTTACTCCATCACATTCCATCTGTCTCCTATTCATATCTGCAAACTTCTCTCCTTTGTTCTTGGAGAGATTATATAAAGCACAGCAAGCAGCTGCCATGAGAAAGAGAGATTTCTCATCAGTTTCTAGCCTACATGTCTGGGTCTTCTATTTATTCACCCCTTAGTCTTCCAAATGCACATTCTGTTGTTTTTCTCCAGAAGTGCTTTTCTCCCTTTTGGGTGCCTCATAAAAGAATCCATAAACTCAGTATCATAGAATCATAGAATCAACCAGGCTGGAAAAGACCTCTGAGATCATTAAGTCCAACCCTTGATCCCACACTGCCATGGTTAATAGTAAACACCTGAAAAACTGTTTCTAGTAAATGACATTCCATGACTAGGTTTTTTTGCTTTGGTTATACATCACATACAAAAATAGTGCTATGTGGAACAGTCACTCCACAAGCTAGACTTGGAGGACCTGGAATTAGAAAGGTAGAATTTGGGAGGTAGGCAGACCATGATTCATGGAGGCCTCAGAGCTCAGGAAGAGTCAACTTTCTGATACCCGTCTTAGTTGTCCATGTCTTCTAATGGTTAAAGTTACCATTATTATCATTATACTGAGAAGTCCTTTTAGATAATTGGGGATGAAAACAAATGTGCATGAAGATTTCTGGGAAAAATATGAGTTTAGTGCAGAGCATGATAGTTGGCTGCAATAGCATTTTGAAAAACTGTGAGATATGAAGGCAAGCAGAAAGCAGTTTCTTCCATGTCTGCAAGTAAAATTCTCTTTATAGAACCCTGCAACAGAATATATGTTTTATGGAAATTTAAGCTGGGAAGGAAAATAGCACTGGTGAGCTTTCCAAAGGGCTGCACCCCTAATGGCTATGGGTTAAAGGGAATAAAACAAGTGGTATTTGCTTTGAATCACTTGCAAGTTTTAGAACACTCCAGCCTGTATTTGCTATTGGTTTGTGTTTCACAGCAGGATAAGCAGTGAAAGAAAGACCATTCTTCCTGAATATATTGCCTATCTGTTAATTTCTAAGAAATTATTTTTTGTTTATGGTGTTAGCAACTAGAAAATGTTGCAGCTGGAGTAAGGTAACTTGTTTTGTCCTGAAGCAGTTGTTTTAATAGCAGCAATGAGAGCAGCAGAAAGCAGTTGCACTCACAGTGCAGGCAGATGAGAGGCTGTCAAGGAGATGTAAAAATGGATAGAAGTGTAAGGAAGATCCATGTCTCTAAAAATCAAATGAAAAGGCAAAATCTGAAAAGGAGAGAATTTTGACTTAACAATAAAATTAAATCCATTTGTCATTAAAGTGTGCTGTGACTTGAGTTAGGCTGAGAATTAACAAAAGGTTTCTGTCAGTAGCTTATAGAATATTCTGCATACTGGGTTAGTTTTTCTTATGCACATTTAACAAATATGCAGATAATGAATATTTCAATTGTTAGTTCAATTTGATTGAGGGAGCGTGGGTGGTTTGCATAACAACTGTTAGACCATAAGAATGTTTCAAAACTATTGCAAGAAACATTAAACATGATGTTCCAAAGCATAACATGTTGGGTGTATTAAGTTAGAGGTTTGCATTCAAATTTTCCAGCACAACACATACAACTTTTGAGTGTTATAAACAGATTACCTAACTAATTTTCCCGAGAAAGGACAGGTATGTAATATCACCTAATTCTGTACACACCCTGAAGGTGAATAGTATCTGGTGGTTAAGTTCTGAGTGCATGATTCTGTTTCCTCAATAGTTAGTGACTCCTTGTGTGAGCAATCCAGAACCTCAGACTCCACAGCAGGCTCTCAGCTGCCAACAGTATTGACACAGTATTGAAGCTGAACTGCCAGACTTTGTTTACCATCAAAGCTCTGGGGCAGATTGAAAGCATACAGAAATACAGGTAGTCCTTTGGACTTACAGACTGAAGTGTGTACAGACCTTTTTATGGAAATACAAAGCTGAATGCTGCCCACAGTGGGACTCTACTTGTGCAGTCTCAATGACCACAGTTGATTAGTTACAGCTCCACTTCCCGTTTCACAAAATGCAGCAGCAGAAGTAGAAGGGTTCTCACTGAGATTCAACAAATATTTATACACAGACAGTAATTTCATAATATCCTATTCTGCTTACCAAGATGTTTTTCAGTTTCTGGAAGTCATGAGTTCCTAGAGGAAGAGTTTATTTCTATACGCTGAGCTTTTGCAACCATTAGCTGCCCATAACATTCTAACCTTTGGGGAAGGAAAATATTTATAGAAGACCCCATGGGTAATAATCATATCATCAAACACCATAATTTGGGATAAAGATACAATTGGAATACAAACAAAGGTGACCTTTCCAGTTGAACGGAAATTCAGAATTCATTTCTGGCATAGTGGCATGGCTGTGCAGTGAATGTTTTGCACTCTTACCTCAGCTTGTGTTCAAAGTTCCCCCAGAACTGAAAAGTTAGATTCAAAGCCTGTCTTTCCATTTACTGTTGCGATTCTGAAAAAGCAAGAAGGGAGAGTGTTGTATGAAAATATATGCTGAAAGGAATATATCTGTAAAAATAGAAAGATTCACATTGGACTGTCTGATGCAGTGGCATTAGAGTTGTGAAAATATCTGAGACTAGTTACAACATTAACTTTGACCTTGAATATTAAGAAGCCACAATGTCCAGCACTTTTTTTTTTTTTGTCCAGTCAGTGAATACATTTCAGCATGATCTGCTGCATTCATAGGATCAGTTCTTGCCACCTAAGAATAGCAAGTGTATTTCTCCATTGACTTACTTTAAAGGCAGCATAACAGCCTTCATCTTCTTTCCAATCAGCAGTTCTCCCTCATTTATTGTGCACTGTCTTGTATGCAATTAGTATTATCTATGTCCTGGAATTCTGTTATTCCCACAGCTTTAAAGCCTTCTGTGTGGAATGAAAGGGGAAAATAGGAAATTCTCATTGCAATGCTTAAATTTGATATATTTTGCATGATAAATTGTACAAGATTCTGTCATTCGAATGTTTTGAAAACTGTATATCTACTTAAACTAGTTTGGGTTGTTTTTCTGTTTTAATATTGTTTATGGAAAATTGCTTTTCACAAAATAAATCAGGAAAAAACAAAGGCTTTATAAAAGTCCTGAGGAAGTATCACAAGACTTGGGAAAAAATGGAAGCATTTGTTTTTTAGCAAGTTAAAAATTCAGCTTCAGGGTGTTTGGATGGGATTGACATTACTGGTCAGAGTATTTTCTGATTGTTGCTTCACTCTTTTACTTGCTGCAGTTTGTACTCATCCCTTGATCTTTTTCTTTGCCTCTTCATTATTTACACAAGAATCAAGGGCTCTGTCAAAAAGCATTAGGTTTTTAGGTCACAGATAATGTGATCAGCAGCACCTTCACCTTCTGTAAGGGCCAGATTACACAGCTCAGTAGTGTCTCATAGGAAAAAGGTAATTAAAGTTCAGGGGACATGTGTTGTCATTCAATAGTCAACAGACAGTGTTTCCATATGCATCTGATAGAATGAATGAGAAAAAAATGCTACTTCAATGTCACTCCAGTTATATCAGTACTCAAGGCAGAGGTGGTAAAGTATAAATTGAGTGTTTAATGATTGTATGGATACTTACTTCTACAAGCTTTTCCAATAATATATAATATTAAAGTATGGGACAAAACTGCATTTGGCTCTACATGAATGCTCTAGAGAAGACTGAACACCCCACAGAGACAATTTCTAGTATGAAAAACTGTTTTCATCTGTGCAAAAGCATGGCATTCTCCAGACACAGCATTAGTTCTAACATCACTTTCAGTTCGAGGACTTAAAACTGGCACCAGCTTAATACTATCATCTTTGGCAAGTGGTGATCACTTCTTGCTGATTTTGAGCTAAACCTCTGTGCATTTATCAGACTTATGAGATGCCACATGCCTCCTAGGGGAAGACAGAAGCATGAACTGTTTGATTTGGTGTAAAGATGGAGGAAGTTTCCTTAAGCAGATAGTTACAGCCACTGTAGTGGTAGAATATGTCTCAAATGCCTGTCTGTGTATTTCCTGGGAAGTTCACATAGTCGTTTTTGTCAGTATTTTGCTGTATTTGAATTTTACCCATAGATATTTGCTACAGCTGGTGGTCTACTGACAGTTTTGCTGACCGACAGTTCATACCAATTCTTCTCATAAAGAAAAAAATCTGTGATAGTAGCATTAGAAATTTTTAAAATAATATAACAGCAAATAGCAGTACAGAACAATCAAATCACTGGAATTTGATTTGTAATTACTTCTAACATCACCAATCTGTGGTAGGATATGAAGAAATTGTAAAAAGTTTTGAGTGTGAGAAACTACCTGGGAAAACTTGCTTAAGCAGAATTGCTGTATTTCTGAGTTATTTCAGGTGTAACTTATGTCGTATATGAGAACTGAGCTCTTACCACAGAACCACACAATCTGATAAAATTGGTCCACATTGATTTCAACATAGCCATTAGCTAGTCCCTACAGTTAGCTACTAAAAACTTGGCAAGCTGAAGCTCAGAGTTGCAAATCCAAAGAAAACAATGCTGTTGCCTAGCTTATTACCTAATCCTCAGCACACATAAGCAGCTCTGACTTGGGGCTCAGCATCAGGTGCATTATGTTAGACCTCAAGGGGTTGTACCTGGAAACAATAAAAAATAAAGTAAACATAAAAATTTAGAAATCAAACATATTTGCCAACACTGGGAAAATGAAAATATACACTGATACCAAATAGATTATAAAGAAATGATCATAAATGGGGATGGTTTGTACAGTATTTGCAAATTACTATCCAAATGGATCTTGTTGTATCCATTTCTCTGACATGCTTCTGCAGCACGACAGAGCTGACAGTTTCAGGGGTTATTTTACTTTACAGTATTTATTTCTGTACTGCATGTGGTGACAGGTTATTTACAAACAGGAGTTAGTTTTGGCACATGAATACTCAAGCAAACAAAGATTCCTGGAACTGGAAAGAAAACTTCCAGTAAAACAAGGATTGAACTCTCAAAAGTTCAAATAATACCAAAACTAAACATTACTAATCTTCAGAGGTTACATGTTATTTTCCTTACTTTCTGTTTTTTAAGTGCAGTGGTAACAGAGTACTTAAAATCCTACTTGTGTTCTCTATAAGTCTGTAATACATTTTCTGACAGGGACTTTCTGTGTAGTGATTATTACAGTGATTTATATTCTGCACAAAAACAAGTTGATGTGAGCATTGCCTTTACTGAACATTCCTTTCTTGCTTAAAATTATTACATTTTTTCCAGGGATGACCAAAGAAACTATTGTTTCTTTGGGAGATGAAAGAGGAAGAGGAAGCAAACAAGAACAATGAGATAAAAATACCACTAAAAATATGACAGCAGGCAAAACATGAAGCCCAAATTACTGCACATTTCATTTTGTCAGTAAACATAAGAATGCAGAAAAGAACATATGTACTGTTACATGCAGTATTTATGCAAAAAGTAATGCTTAGCAATTTATGAGGGGAAAAAAGGAAGCTGATACTACTATTCACATAGAGAATTAGGTTATAATAAAAGATGTCAGTAAGTTGTGGGGAATGGAATAACTAATCCATGTGGACTTGGCTTCATGGACAGCCATTAGCGTTGCCCTGCACTCTTTGTGCAGCATAACCTGGTAACCCAAACAGATGGGACATGCTGTAAACATTGAGTAACATTCCTCTAAAAGCACTGCTGGGGAGATGAAAGTATAATATTCTCGGGGAAGCAGTACCAGAAGCAATATTTTATTTGTTAATTAGACTCCCATAAAATTGTCTCTTGAAAGTCAGGGTTTTTTTTGCAGTTTTGTGATCTCTGGCTCTAGTGAAGACTAATGGCAGAGCATCAAAACACCCAATCCAAGTAAGACTTGGTAACCTGATTTTGGATTTCTCATTCCCTTGTTTTCAGGGTTAGGGCTTCAAGTTCGGTAGAACTGCAAATGAGGCACAAATAATTTTGAGGAAAGAAATTAATTTGATCAAAAAGTTGTTAGGAGAGCTGAATTTCTTCTTACAGCAAAGAAGAAATAGTTCCAATATCTTAGTGACTTTTAATATTGTTAACTAAATGTGAGAAGCCCTGGCTCATGCCCACTAAATTCAGTGAGAAACATCTTGAATCCACAAGATTTTGGATCAAGCACATTATTTTGATGGCTTTAAGGAATAGGAATATATAGGACTATAAGAGAATAGAGCTGATGAAATGAAATCTTGATTTCACAAAATTCAATAGGGATTCTACTGTCCACTAAGAAAAGGCTGAAATGGTTCATGATATATTTATTACCTTATTTCAGTTAACTAAAGATGATTGGGTGGGCTAGCTATGGAAAACTCGTGTATAATTATTATTATAATAAAGAAAATAACTCATTCATCAAGACATGAGTTTTCCTACCAGCAAGCTATTAAAAAATTTGCCAAGGTTTTACAAAAAGAACAAAGAATCAAGAAATAATTCTAATTTCAAAAATGTAAAAAAAACCTCCCCAGCCTAAGGGGTTTACATTTTGATCCATCCTGTCAGATACAAAGAGTAAAACTGACACTTTTGTATATACAAACACCGAGCAATTTCAGAGGCATCAGCAGCAGAAAAAAATACATTTCTACCAATTATAGGATCATGCATTATGCTTCAATACAACCTCATACATGGGTTGGAGTGGTGTAATAGTCCTGTTACATGGGAGCCACATCACTGGCTCAGTGAAGTTGCTGCTGTCCTGGCCCTTATGACCTTAATTCCTAAAGTCAAAGTTTTGTGTTTGAGGGATATACCCAACAAAAGACAGCTAAAGAGAAGAAAATGCACCAAGGCGATCAGGAATTTTAACAGTAAAGAATAAAAAAATCCATTACCATTCTACTTTTAAAACTACATTTAACTTATGTGAATATTGTTATTTAAATGGGTTCTTTTTCCATACTTTGATGCCTCCACAGTATATTTCATTATTTCAAATTAATACTGGAAAAGGCTTTAGCTGAAAAATTTCCTTGGTCTGAGACCAAAAGAAAGTTTCATTAGCATAATTTCTTATGGTCCTTCTGTTAGTATTTTCAGGGACAAAAATGTAATTATCCTTTTTATAAAAAAAAAAAAATCACAAAAAAACCCCAGAAAAACTGTGAACATAGTGAAATTATGGAAGATCTAGATTACAACTCCAGTGAAAAATGTGGGACGAATTGCATGGAATATAAATATCAGTTCTGACTGAAGCATGAAACTTAGGCAAACAACAGGGAAGAAACCCCACCCTTTTTAGAACATTTTGAGATGTGTGAAACTACAAATGCTAGAGCTGTGAAAAGGAAACTGGGAATTTGATCCATATGTTCTGGAAATGCCACTGCCCACAGCTAAATTATTTTTGGAGAACAGAACAGAGAACAGAAGAACAACTGCTAACACTGCTATAAACACAGGGTCTTCCTGGTGATGCAAAGTTCCTACCATGGCAGATATTAGTGAGTGACTGTTACCATCTGAACACCATATATGAAGAGATAATATTTAGTATGTTCTAGAGTAATTACTGTGGCATTTGATATTTATCTAATTCTCTGAGGACAAATCATTCTGCTAACTCCAAGGGGAAAAACCGCTATTCAAGGTGGTTCACACATTGATTTTTTTTTTTTTTATATAGGTGAATATAATTAAAAAGCCTGAACTAATCTAAGCAATTCCACTGTGTCACAGAAGATCCCATTTTAAGCTTGGGAAGCTCTTTATCATGGTATATTTTTACAAAGTGAAATATTTTTAAGATCTGCAACATATGAGATAGCAGTATGACCTGTGGACAAATTCTCCTACTGCTTCTCGAAACCAAAGGCACATCATGCTGATTACAAGAGAAGTAACTACCAGTTAACTTGGGCTACCATTTACTTGTTCTCAGGAATGTGTGACTGGAAAGGATGAACTTCGCTTGTTCTGCTGTTAAAGACAACCGAGTCCCATATTTCTATTCTGTACTTTTAGCCAGCAGGCTCTTCTTACCAGTTGCCATCTTCCACTTTCTACTTGGAAGGCTGGCCCTGGATGCTTTTTCCTCTGACAATTGAGTAGCCTGCAATTCTCACATCCTAGTTTATTTTAGACAGCCAGGACCCATTTGTACCAACAGTATCAGAATACACAACATCAGAATATGCAACACATATTCTCGTAACTAGTTCCCACTAGTAACTCTTGCCACCCAAAGGGACAGAGACCAACATAAAGAGGGACAGATTCAAAGAAAGCAGTATATACATTTTTCTTGGCCATACCAGCAAACTTTCCCTGAAAGAGTTGAAAGATACCTATAAAAAATTTTGAATGGTGGAAGCTATATACCATCTGTTTTGTTCTGGTTTAGAAAGGAATTTCATCAATCCATGATGTTCTCTATACCACCTCTCCCTCACAACAGCCAATAAAAGCAAAGCCTAGCAACAGTTGTGCCTATCATACTGGAATAATCAAAAAATGAGTTCCTTTTATTACAAATGACATTTGGAAATTATGTCAATAATGCACTTCTGATACTAATTTTTACTCTTCTTTGAAAAAATGTCTTTGCTAAGCATTTTATGAATTCTGAAAATAAATAGCTCTCTGCACATATAATCATCAAGCTTGAACAGTTTTTATTTTTCATGTCTTTATTCATTCTTTTCTACATAGTATTTGTGGAATTCAGCATCTGGAACGAGCAGGAAACAGGTTGACTCTCTTTGACTCCCTTTATTTCTGCATAGTGACATTTTCCACTGTGGGCTTTGGGGATGTTACACCCAAGATATGGCCTTCAAAGCTGCTTGTTGTCATTATGATCTGTGTTGCTCTTGTGGTGTTGCCCATACAGGTAAATGTGGATTTTTTTCTCTTTAGCATTGTTTTTAAAACAAAAGAATAACAACTGAAATAATTTATTGTTACTATTATTATTGCATAAAAAATGTAAGAAAAAAGAACCATCTTATCTTCCGGGTTTTTTTTTCCTTTTTCATGTATGTTCTTCTATACTCTAGATTTATACTAAAAACCAGAGCACTAATAAGAGTTTTCAAATGCTGATGAAAGCCTTCTGCTCCTGTCATGTACCACAGAGCCCTTCCTTTATCCTGAGACACGGGTTTGTTATTAATGGAACAATTTTAAAAAAAAAAGCACAACAGTAGCCAGCACTTTCTTTATGAGTGTAGCATTTCCTCAGCAGGCTCTCCCTGTTTCTAATCTTGGTTCTCTCCACTTCCTCTCTTACTCTTACAGCTCAGTGCTAACTTGAAAAAATCTCATTAAATCTGCAACTCCAGCAAATTGGGTTCACAGCTGTGTATGGTACACACACACACACACGGAGCCAACAGCAGAGTTAGGAATTTTTCATGCCTACTTAGGTTTAGGACTTTCTAACAGTTTTAACAGGAAAAGAGACTGATTTGTGAAAATCCAGATATTTCAAGGATTCAATCAGCTGTGTTAAATTTGCACCAAGCATTTTCCAGCTCATTAGGTGAGGCTGGACAACAGAAACTCCCAGGTTACACGGGAAGCCCTGCCAAGATGTTCATCGTTCCATTGATCACCCAGACCTCGTGACAGAAAGAGAGGATGTGGGGAGACACCGAGCGTTTTTATCAAAGCTTACGGCAGACCTGCTAGACCATGAAGCTTTAAAGTTTCTCACTCAGACATTGTTTCCAGGCTCTGCTTCTTCAACAGTGAACTAAAGCTCACTGTGAGCAGACAACACAGAAACCCTGGGAGGTTGGAAGCTCAAGCTCTTAGCATTAATTTTACTGTAGTTATTTGAATGCTCTAATTATACCTAAATATTTAATGTCTGTATTCACAGATGTATGCACTAATACAATTATATTCTCCCTCAGTGCAAAATTAGTAAAATACATATTCTATTGAAAACTAAAATGTGCTCTGCTTAAGAAATTTGCAATTTCCTAGGATACAGAAATTTTATCTTTCAGGTGATTCTGATTCATACTTCAGAAATAAGAGCTCTACATTAGCAGTAAATAATCTAGAATCTACTGGCCTTTCACATAAATTTACCTATTATTAGCTACTTTCTTTTGTAACTTGGTAGTGATAATGGGGCTTCATTCAGTTTGCCATACACAGAATGTGGGAGGCATTCTTTCCTGAGCTTTTGTCCTGCTATGATATGCAATCAGTTATTATTCATGATTCAACTTCCCCATCAGTTGAATGTGGATGGGAAAAAGTAGCTATCACAGAGACATATAGTTAAATTGAGCTCACTATTAAACGTGTTTTACTTACAAGGAGTTTTGAAATGGTGAGTGTATGTTTTATTACAGACTGCTACAGTGTTGCCTTTAGTCTTAGGGATTCAGACTAGTAATGTTTACTGTTAGCTGCCTATATGGTTCAGCTGATAAAGGCAAATGTGCTGTATTAACAACTTCTGTGTTTTCTATGTTTTTAAATTGTATCTAAATTTATAAGACAGACTAAAGAGTATACAGCAGGTCACCTTCAGAACATTATAAAATCTCTGGGAGGAGTTAGTGCCCAGCTAAGGCGAATGGTTCTTCTATCCAAGTAATGTGTGAAAATTTAACCTTTCATATGAGAGAACCACTTATGTCACATGGCACTAGATAAAGAGAGCTCAGAGGTATAAAATAATACTTCAAGGAATAAGGTGCCAGCTTTCATTCTTTTCTAAAATCTTAAGATTTAATGTAGTCTCATGATATTTTAATGAATTTTCACTGCTATTTGCGCGTGCTAGATTCTGGCACCATTGACATGTTTTTCAATCACCCTCTTATTTGTCTTATACACTTGAACATTTTACAAAGAAAAAGACACTGTGGGCTAAGGGCAGTTTTTCATAGAGGCATGAGATTGAATGATGCAACATCGTCAAGTCATTATACAGTTGTACTGCACACCTACTTGTCTATATTCCACTGACAATTGGCATCTCTTGCAGTTTGAACAGCTGGCATATTTATGGATGGAGAGACAAAAGTCCGGTGGAAACTACAGTCGATACAGAGCTCAGACAGAAAAACATGTTGTGCTGTGTGTAAGCTCTCTGAAGATTGACTTACTTATGGATTTCTTAAATGAATTCTATGCTCACCCCAGATTGCAGGTACTGAGAGTAAAAAAAAAAAAAAAAAATTCCCAAAAATAAGAAATGCAAAATACTGTTTGGTTTTTTTGTTTGTTTTTGTTTGTTTGTTTGTTTTTTCAGAAAGACTTCTGAAACGGTCTTTAATTTTTAAAACTGAATTTGGGAATAGCTAGCATAATTGGGAATCTATAACTGCAGTAAGATGCTGAGGTACAGAATTTTCAATTGAGGTAAATAGGCAGAATTACTTTCTTGTTGAATAATGCCAGTCCTTTTAGAAACATGTATTTCCGTGCAAATTCCTTAGATTCTAACCCAAAATTAAAAATAAATGAAAGTTACTCAGATTATTTTTTTCCCTTGTTTTGGGACTGGATCAAAGAATCCTCATAAATCAAAGCATCTTTTGGTTTTCACATTTTTCTTTGTTTTTTTTGCCAGTGTTTGGAATCACAGAATGGGTAAGATTGGAAGGGACCCCAGTGGGTCATTTGGTCCAACTTCCCTGCTCAAGCAGGGTTATCCTAGAGCACCTTGCACAGGATTTTAAAGATTAGATCCTTTCAGAATTGTGAAAATTAAGAAATAAATATATATAATTTAAAGGACAAAGACCTTAAAAATTTTCACAGAAGAGATTTTCTTAGTGTACACATATTCCCTGGCTACTGCAAACTTGTCATATGACTTGTTTGGAACATCTGAAAGCCTATTTACATGAGATAGCAATTTGGATTTATTATCATTACCTTTGCTACAGACTATTTCTTTTACTAAATCTTCTCTATGCCTTTTACTAAGTTACCTGTGTACCATGCTTCATTAACTAATGCAAAAAAATCACACAAATACAATCCTCAAGTGGCTGAGCAGCAATTTGCCAAATCCCAAATCCCAAATACTCCTCAAAATAATTAGCTAGTAAGAGGCATAAGGAAATGCACAAAGAAATCACGTGTCTTATAGATGCGAACACAAATTGAAATCCAAAATTGAGTTAACTAACCTGAAGAATAAGTCAGGTTCTGTGATACACTGGAAATGAAGAAGAAGAATCCAAATACTTATAGGTAGAATAAAAGAGCTTATATACATTCCCTTCACAGCTGAAATCAAGTTTGACTCAATGATCTTAGAGATCTTTTCCAACCTTAATGATTCTGTGAACTGGGAAGCTGAAGGATAAAGGTGCACTGCATTCAGTGCACAGAGCTCTCCACAAAAGCTTGAGCGTCCCAAGGAGGACTTCTGGGACAAGCCTCTCCTAAGCTCTCAGTCTCTCCTCTCATGTTCCATTTATCTCTCCTTCCCATCTGTGACACATGTATGCTTCAGACTAACCTTACTTTTCCTAACCAGGATCATATGTAGCACAGGAAGCAGAGTATGGAACTGCCCATTAATGTAAAGGAAAAAAAAAAAAAAGGCAGAAATCAACTCTGACTATCAGCATATCAGCAACTATCAGAGATGTTTCTAATATCCCAATCACTGTTTCCTCATTCTCCAGCAACAATAAATGGTAACATAAGAAAACAAGATGACTATTCTCCCATTGTTGGTTTTTTTTTGACAGGACTATTACGTCGTTATTTTGTGTCCTACCGAGATGGATGCTCAGGTGCGAAGGGTGTTACAAATCCCGATGTGGTCCCAAAGGGTTATCTACCTGCAAGGCTCAGCACTAAAAGATCAAGACCTGTTGAGAGCCAAGTAGGCAAATATTGACCTTTTTTTGCTTTTGTTTCACTCATATTGTTTGATAAATAGGTTTAACAAACAACAAAAGCTGTGCTAGAAGGACAGCATGTGTATTTAGAAAGCAAAGCAAAGCTCTTTGATGTAATTAGTTTTCCTTAATATCTGAAATTTTTCAAGGAACAAATATTTGTGAGCTCTTTCATTTGACCAGATTTTTTTCACTGTCTTTTCTGTCTTTCTTAGTTTTTAAAGGTATTGAAACAGAATGCATGTGATTTCTTCTGAAAAAGCAAAACAGAATATTCCAAAATGACAGCAACGATAGAATATGTTTCTGCTTCTTGAGAAAATACGGTAAACGTGATGGTAGTTCTCCTGACCAGCTAAAGGGAAAAAAAGGAAACACTATACCTCCATATAGTCTTCCTTGAGGGCCTTCCTCTTACCACATACATCCACCACTTCTAAGAAATGCTCTCTGCTAGTTAATAGTGAATGCCATTTATCAAATCACATCAGTCAAACAGAGTTCCTTACACACACCTCTCCCCACCATTCCTCAATCAGTTGAACCTGTGAAGGAATTCTTAGTGGAATTCACATAGAACGATTGTCTCTTTAAAGTCTCCAGAGCGAAAGTTGATTCCTAGCAAATAACTGAGTTAACCTACCTGCATTGCTCTATAATGTAGATACTGAAAAATGAAGCCAATAGCTGTCCATTTGTGTCATTCAGCCTTCTTTACCCAAAGGGAGTTATTTCCAAGAACTTTGTCTGTGAGAGGCCTCATGAGCAGTGTTATCTTCTCAGACTTCTGTCCCTGAAAAAACAGCTGCTTCTACATCTGTTTAAAATTTGACAAGACAATAAAGCTTTTTTAAGGATTAGACATTTTCTTTTAGAGAAGTTTTTTTTTTTTTTTGGTGTTCTTGCTGATTTCAAGAAGGAATTCATGTGTGGATTTAGCTGACATTTGTGCTGCACGTTAGAAGAAGAAAAATTAGGCTGTTCCCTAAATATAATCTTGATATTCACTTATAATAACCTGGAGGTAGTCAGCTGTGGAACTGTGCTTTTTCCTGCAGAACATGTAATTGAATGTACCTGTCACAGAATAATTTTCAGCCTCTCCTGAGAGAAGAAGCATAGTGGGAATTTAATAGAACATTTAATATGAAATATAACCCAGTACCAAGACATTTGCTGTATTTCTTTTTAATGAGAACATAATGTGCTGAGAAGATAACGAGGCACATGGTAAACTTCTTCCAATAAATAAAGTAATGGTTATGAACAACAACAAAATTATTAAGAAGCGTCTCATTATCAAAATTTATACATATATAATTTATGAAATCCAACGTGAAAATAACATGAGAGAGGTCACACCACAAAGTAAAGGAATACCCAAAGTTGGCTGATTGCCTAAGTATAAAAGACTATATTTTTCTTTCTCTGCCCCAGTACACAATTTGACTTTGGAAAAATGATATTCTTTCTTCCTGTCTTTGAGGGCATCACTTTGCAAACTCTTGGTGTTCTCTGAACAGTGTTTGTGCGTGCAGCTTTTACAAAGAAACTGAATAGATTCTGTCCTGAGGTGCCACATTGTTCATCAGCATGACTGGAGACTTTACAGCTTCTTCAGCCACTGAAACTACACAGTAACTGGTTCAAACAGTTCCCATTCTCCATGTAGACTAGTAGTAGACAGTGAATAACTCTACCACACTTGACTTCTTTCCCCTACAGCTTTCTTCCATATTCTGTCATGACCTCAAATATATTTCCTCTCTGCCTCCACTTTCTTAGGTGAACCACGTTCATTCTTTTTCTTTGGCTTATACTTTTTCCATTCACAAGTTTCTCTTCTGTATATGAAGTCCCTTTAATTTCTGCCATCCCTAAGCAATGGAACTGTTGGGCTTTCTTGCCTCAGAGTCAGTTTTCTGGCACATAAAAATGGTGTAATTGACAAAGCTTTTTTAGTTTTAAGGACATTTAATAACACTTCTCTCATACTTCAGGTTCTAATAACTGTTTTCAACACAAATGACATTAATGTTTCTGGTGTCTAAATTAATGACATTCACAGATGCTAGTCTCAGGTTATTGTCCTTGCCATATATGGCTGAAGTGATTCAAGAATTTACAAAAAAATATTGAGGAAAAAGGTGAATATGTTCACATAAGGTTTCACTTCCTTATGAAATCATCTATACATACTGTCATCTGAGTTACCTCATCAGTATCTCCTCTAATTTCCTACAATTTTGGTAAAGACCCTATCTTCCCAATACTGCTCCCATATTTAGCTGAAATTACTCACACAGCTTCCATGATTTCTTCCTAATCAAAACCAACATGAACTGAAAATAGTTCATATAATGCATAAATACACAGAAACGCTTTTTATCCCAAGCACATTATTTTTGTACATGTATCCGACTTTCTGCTATTGCTAGGCAAGACAAGTCTGCACTAAGTTACCTGCCCCATCTTGTTCATTCTTATCAATAATAACTTGTGCATATCATACCCTTACACACCAGACAGACTGGTGCTGTTTATCCACCTTTTATACTCACAGCATATACTTATATTGCAGATTAAGTGTTTTTGAGGTCCCTCTGCATTTATTACTTTGGCACAGGTTCTACTGGCACCTGGGAAAGAAATGAGAGCAGAGAGACTAAACTTCCTCGGTGTTCTGTTTTTACACGCAAGACTGTGAACTGGGGAACACAAGTCCACGTAAATAGCTTGTTGGAATGTAACAGGCTTGTCTCCTCTCTTCTAGGATGGATGATGCTGAAGCTTGTTTCATACTGAGCAGCCGCTGTGAGGTGGACAGGACAGCAGCTGTAAGTTTGGAAGAAATAACTAGGAATGACTGTGCTTGTTGTTATACTGATACTGCCTTTATTCCCTCTCAGGGACTGAGAGGTCTTCAGTGAACAGAAAGTTAAGTTAGCTGATTTACACAAGAGATTTTGCATGTGGGATGAACTTCTTGTCTCAGATAAGATAATGAAAATATTTCTGTTGGATAAGGCCAGGATTTCACGAATTTAGGAAACACGAGTCTAATGGCTCATTTCATATAATATATCTACTTCTATCTGCTTTTTTAGATACTAAATTACATGACCTACCTACCAAAGAAGTTAGGATTTTTCAGTGTGTTTTAGTTATACGTTGATGTCTTTTTTAAAAAAGTAGAAATTTATACATTCCTCCAAACTTTAAAAAACTTCAAAAAACAATTTTCACACTGAATAAAGTGAATTTTTATCTTTTTTTTTTTAATGGAACAATGGCAGAATAGTATATAAGCACTATCATAGTATCTTAAATTGATAATTGGTAATTAATCACTCCCAAGAATAGTAGTCTCTCAAAAGGTTTCTATTCAAATCACCTGGACTAACATCACTGTTTGCTCTAGATATCCAGCTCAAAGAATTATATTTATTAAAAAGAGATATATATCAACTGACTGGTATTTTCATTCAGAACTCTCAAAAAAGTATTAAAAGTTTACCACTAACAAAGTAAAGACTGAATTCAACTTATAAATTAATTTCTGACTAATACCAAATAACCAACATATCTGAGAGTATTTGACTGTTTTTTCTTATTGGTCAAATTCAAAAATAAAAATGGCAAGATTCTTTAAATAAGTTTGTATGGCTTTGCCCAGGCTAGTAGTTACTTGCAGTCAAGTAAGTTACTGTCCACAAAGGAAGACAAATCTTTATTCAATGTATCTGTGAGAAAATAATAAAAGTATTTTAATATGAACTAGAACCCTTCCAGCTAATGAAATGAATTATTGATCACAAAAATCCAGGAAAAAAGTCCACTGAGGAAGGATTTATGAATGTAACTTCAAATTTTTCACCATGAGATACACATGAAATTATTGAATGCTTACCTCTGTTCAGTTCAATCTCAAACTCCAAAAGAAGTTCAGAATAAATCTGAATATTCCCAAAGGTGCATACGAATTGCCTAACAAATCCGGCATATCAGAGAAAAAATGATAAAAGCAACATAAGCTGCAGCTAGCAAGAAGAAAGGGTATTTCCTTTTTAGGCAAATGAGCTCCCAGAAGCAAATTTTATCAAACATAATTTATTTTCCAGAGGCTATCAGCATACTATAAAAAAAATATTTTATTCAAAGTTAAAGATCCTGTTCTGGTCCCATCACTCGCAGAAAGTCACTGAACTCCCTGAGAAATAAATCCGTGCTCCTACTAAAACACTGAAACTTAATGAGCTGAGAGCTTTGAATTTGATTCTTCAGCAGTAGACTCCTGCAAATACAGTAGTGAAAGGCAGTGAACTGGCAGCAAGTAATCCTGGAGTAGTCAAGCAAGGCAAGCATACTGTTTGGAAGGGACAGAAGGTCTGGGTATTTAGGGACAAGAACAAGCAAGAGTTCTTGCAAATACCTGGGAAAATACTGGTAACTTCTGAGACTGAAAAATATAAAAAAAGCCAAAGTCACTGTCTTAAATTAGCCATGAGTTCAGAATACATCAGCTACAGCATCTCACCTCACAACATATACCTGACAGTTGCGCAGTGGTTAGAATGAGAAATCCATATAAGCAGAGCACGTGATTTACACTGCACTTGGTAGGTTTATGCAGCATTAAGGACAGCTACACCAGCAGATAAACTGTTCATCTCTGCTCCTAACTGCTCCAGGATTTATGCGAAGAAAAGACAATTTTCAACTCTGCTGAACTGTCCCATAGGGCAGACAGTGGACTCCACATAGAGCTCATGGAGCTTCCATCCATCCTGGCCAGCACTGTCCAGTTTGGGCTTTGCAGGCATGGCCAGCTCCATCTCTCTCCAGGCAGCCTTTCCATCCTCAGGGACTGGTGTTTCCCTCAGGAAACACCAAACTGGCACGAGGCACATTTCAGCTGCCAGTACAGGTTATTATCAAATCTCATTTATCTTCACATCTCAAGCATACAAACAGGCATATCTTACCAGAGACACGATCCTATTACCTTCCTCTGGGACAGAGTGCCCTGTTGGAGGGCAGTGCAGAATCTCAGCTCTAGCAATGATATTCTGAGGGTCAGTCTGATCTGAAGCTTTTAAACAAGGTGTCACCTCCCTGTCTTGTTTTCTTTTTGGTTGTCAGATTACTTTTTGCACAGGGAATGCAATTATTTATACTGCAAGTAGAAAAGAGGACAATTTTTAATTTATTTTGTTTTATTTTACTGCCCCCTAGAGCTTTGAAATGAAATGGATTTAATTTCCTACATTGTCCCAGCTCTAGTCTTTACTAACAACTTTAGTTGTTAGTTAGCAGTTTGTCACTGGGCTGAAGGAAGTTCAGCTGTTATCCCAGAATCAATCTTCGTAACTACAACTGATTTTTCACCCTGTTGTCGTGAAGCTAACAAGCTGTTTAAGAGAGTCTTGGATTCTCTCCTACGTCTGACAACCGCCAAAATAAAAGGAGGACATTCCTGACCAGAATAGCTCAAGTGATTTTTTTAAGTCCCTGACAGTTTTTATCTCCCCATCTACAGTCTTCAAGCAGAGGATCTACTCATTTGCCGTGGATACCACTGGCTGTTCATTGCTTGCTATTTCATTAGTAAATAAGTTTTGATGACAACATTTTTACAGCTAACAGCTTTGTTCTGATGTTTTCTGAAAATTCAAAGATGGTCCAATTCAAGCTTGCACCTTTTTCCCCCCCTTCCATTAATCAAATTGTGTGACACTACTGTACTGGCAATCTGAATTACACTGTCTTAATAGCATTACAATATGGATGCAAAGATAGGAGGATATAACTAATTTATCAAGTTGTGTGGGAAGAAAAAGATTAAATTAACAGAATTATTTTAAAATACATACTACATGTATTTCTTTGAGTTCTGGTGATTAAATTCCTGTTACACCCACTTTAAAACTTAACAGCTTTTCATACATAAAATTTATTATCATCTCTATATTAATCACCATTTGTAACAGTGGTATCACCAATACTATATGAAGAGACTGAATCTAACAAATCACCCGAAGTGCCTACCTGTATTCTTGTCTCTCTCCCCTGGAGTGCTTCTTCAGAGTGGAATTTGGGAGAATAACTGAGCAAAAAAACTTGGAAACCCAGATAAACATCTTTTGTACACAAACATCTGTATATACCAAGTGAAAAGGGAGAAAGAGAAGCAATAAGGCAAGTTATTAAATGAACAGCACATACAATGAGTTCATTGTATGAAGCTGGATAGGGCATTTAAATATCCATTTTATATATATACATGTTTGTAGAATGTTGCTTCAAAGAAGAGTCTGCAAATGAAAGCAAGGGATATTTTGCAGTGTTAAAACTCCTAATGTGCCAAATAATCATCAAGAGGTTTTAATTTCAAAGTCTTTTGCTTTTCTATACAATTACATAAAAATATTTTATGTTGAGATTCTTACTTTCAGTTTTATAACACCCACTTCTATTGGTCTATGTTTGTTTGGGTTTTTAATAAAATAGTATCATTTGAATAATTTTGTAAAACAATCTTCATTCCTATATTTAACAACTATTGCACATTCTGAAAAAAAACAGGCTTTTTAGACAAAATAATAATAAAAAACCCCAAGAAAATATCTATTATGGAAGTAACTATATTTCTAGGCATTTGGTATACAGAAAACAGCCTCTTCTCAGCACTTTTGCCAGCCAGAGTGGTCTGAATGATTACTATGGAAAGGAAGGGAGGAAACTGGTAATGGCAAACCCTGTGCAATTAAGCCACACCATCACTGCAAGTGACTGCTTCCCTAATACCTTCTGCATGAAAAGATTAAGTAACATCTTCAACAACACATGATTTTCAAATCTGTCCCTAATCCACTCCCAAACCTCTTGCTACTCCTATAATATATCTTTATGACTGCCATCCATCACACTACCCAGACATTTACAGTGTGTTGGCATTTCATCACCTTAAGACAAAACAGCACAAACCTTAATGACAAAAAAAAAAAAAAAAAAAAAAAAAAAAAAAAAAA
>NW_020955262.1:224817-259799 GCF_003031625.1 Empidonax traillii | reverse complement strand
GAATGAGAAATCCATATAAGCAGAGCACGTGATTTACACTGCACTTGGTAGGTTTATGCAGCATTAAGGACAGCTACACCAGCAGATAAACTGTTCATCTCTGCTCCTAACTGCTCCAGGATTTATGCGAAGAAAAGACAATTTTCAACTCTGCTGAACTGTCCCATAGGGCAGACAGTGGACTCCACACAGAGCTCATGGAGCTTCCATCCATCCTGGCCAGCACTGTCCAGTTTGGGCTTTGCAGGCATGGCCAGCTCCATCTCTCTCCAGGCAGCCTTTCCATCCTCAGGGACTGGTGTTTCCCTCAGGAAACACCAAACTGGCACGAGGCACATTTCAGCTGCCAGTACAGGTTATTATCAAATCTCATTTATCTTCATATCTCAAGCATACAAACAGGCATATCTTACCAGAGACACGATCCTATTACCTTCCTCTGGGACAGAGTGCCCTGTTGGAGGGCAGTGCAGAATCTCAGCTCTAGCAATGATATTCTACGGGTCAGTCTGATCTGAAGCTTTTAAACAAGGTGTCACCTCCCTGTCTTGTTTTCTTTTTGGTTGCCAGATTACTTTTTGCACAGGGAATGCAATTATTTATACTGCAAGTAGAAAAGAGGACAATTTTTAATTTATTTTGTTTTATTTTACTGCCCCCTAGAGCTTTGAAATGAAATGGATTTAATTTCCTACATTGTCCCAGCTCTAGTCTTTACTAACAACTTTAGTTGTCAGTTAGCAGTTTGTCACTGGGCTGAAGGAAGTTCAGCTGTTATCCCAGAATCAATCTTCGTAACTACAACTGATTTTTCACCCTGTTGTCGTGAAGCTAACAAGCTGTTTAAGAGAGTCTTGGATTCTCTCCTACGTCTGACAACCGCCAAAATAAAAGGAGGACATTCCTGACCAGAATAGCTCAAGTGATTTTTTTAAGTCCCTGACAGTTTTTATCTCCCCATCTACAGTCTTCAAGCAGAGAATCTACTCATTTGCCGTGGATACCACTGGCTGTTCATTGCTTGCTATTTCATAAGTAAATAAGTTTTGATGACAACATTTTTACAGCTAACAGCTTTGTTCTGATGTTTTCTGAAAATTCAAAGATGGTCCAATTCAAGCTTGCACCTTTTTCCCTCCCTTCCATTAATCAAATTGTGTGACACTACTGTACTGGCAATCTGAATTACACTGTCTTAATAGCATTACAATATGGATGCAAAGATAGGAGGATATAACTAATTTATCAAGTTGTGTGGGAAGAAAAAGATTAAATTAACAGAATTATTTTAAAATACATACTACATGTATTTCTTTGAGTTCTGGTGATTAAATTCCTGTTACACCCACTTTAAAACTTAACAGCTTTTCATACATAAAATTCATTATCATCTCTATATTAATCACCATTTGTAACAGTAGTATCACCAATACTATATGAAGAGACTGAATCTAACAAATCACTCGAAGTGCCTACCTGTATTCTTGTCTCTCTCCCCTGGAGTGCTTCTTCAGAGTGGAATTTGGGAGAATAACTGAGCAAAAAAACTTGGAAACCCAGATAAACATCTTTTGTACACAAACATCTGTATATACCAAGTGAAAAGGGAGAAAGAGAAGCAATAAGGCAAGTTATTAAATGAACAGCACATACACTGAGTTCATTGTATGAAGCTGGATAGGGCATTTAAGTATCCATTTTATATATATACATGTTTGTAGACTGTTGCTTCAAAGAAGAGTCTGCAAATGAAAGCGAGGGATATTTTGCAGTGTTAAAACTCCAAATGTGCCAAATAATCATCAAGAGGTTTTAATTTCAAAGTCTTTTGCTTTTCTATACAATTACATAAAAATATTTTATGTTGAGATTCTTACTTTCAGTTTTATAACACCCACTTCTATTGGTCTATATTTGTTTGGGTTTTTAATAAAATAGTATCATTTGAATAATTTTGTAAAACAATCTTCATTCCTATATTTAACAACTATCGCACATTCTGAAAAAAAACAGGCTTTTTAGACAAAATAATAATAAAAAACCCCAAGAAAATATCTCTTATGGAAGTAACTATATTTCTAGGCATTTGGTATACAGAAAACAGCCTCTTCTCAGCACTTTTGCCAGCCAGAGTGGTCTGAATGATTACTATGGAAAGGAAGGGAGGAAACTGGTAATGGCAAACCCTGTGCAATTAAGCCACACCATCACTGCAAGTGACTGCTTCCCTAATACCTTCTACATGAAAAGATTAAGTAACATCTTCAACAACACATGATTTTCAAATCTGTCCCTAATCCACTCCCAAACCTCTTGCTACTCCTATAACATATCTTTATGACTGCCATCCATCACACTACCCAGACATTTACAGTGTGTTAGCCTTTCATCACCTTAAGACAAAACAGCAAAAACATTAATGACAAAAAAAAAAAAAATCCCAAGGAGGATAAGAAAAAGTCACTGCATACAAGGAAAACCTGCAGCAGGTTACATCCAACTTCTGGAATCTCCCGAATGGGCACAGCAATCCTACACCTATTTAATAAGAAAAATTGAAATAATGTATTTTACTATCTTCAAAAGGTCTTTCCCTTTTAACTCCATTTTAGTGTTTCTAGTAGAAAAAGTACTTGCTAACATCTCAATTGACATTAAAATATTATGGTTTGAAAATGTCAACTACGCCCTGTTCCAGGCAGAGATTTTCCCTTGTGTTCAGGAGTCTGAAAGCTTTTCTTATTGCTGATGCTGCAAATATAATGAATCATTCTTTATATTTTATCACTTAATACCACCAGTGCCATGACTAGGCAAGGCATTTCAATCCAAGTATTATTTCCTAGATGCAGTTCTCATATTCTTTTTTGGTGTTGAAATAACTAAGAACTGATGGCTGATACACTGAATTTAGTCTTATTTCACAAAATTCAAAGTATGAACATATTATCTCATAGATTATTTTCTGGGACAGCAGTATTCATCCTTGCCATGTGGTAACAAGGACAAAAAAATAACAGGCTGAGAAATCTCTTGGAATCTTTGGTCAGTAGCTGGCAAAATTCTGACATGAGTTGTACAAGTGTTTTAGTTGCACAAAAACACAGATCTGCTTTTAATTAAACTGATATTTTTTAGATTTAGCCACAATTTCAAACCCTCACTTCCTGATGTCCTCATTTAAGGCTATTTTAGTTTTGAGTCTCTTTGGAAAGACATCTCTGCTACATCATTCTTGATTAATTAGACATGACTCATCACTGCCATCTAAGTTTTCACACAATTCTTCCACATGCAAATGCCACCCCTTTCCAAATGACACGATCCCTAACACTTGCAGAAAGACAGGAGAGGGTCAAAATACCTTATTAGTGGAAGATTTCCGGAAACAAGCTCTCTATTTTGCGTTCTATCAAATAGAATATATTATCCTAGGATTACAAACATTAGAAGGAAGCTGAAGAGGTCTCTGGTCTGACAGTCAGTTATGAATGCAGACCATGTCACTCAGGGCTTTATTTAGGTTCGTGTGGAATTTTCCAAGGGAGCAGATAGCATAGCAGGAACTGCATTGTCTGTGTTCATGGGTAAAAAGGGTTCTTGTATCCAGCCTGAATCTTTCTTTTCAGTTTACAGGCATTGTCTCATGTCTTCCAGCCATGCAACATTGAGCACAGCCTGGTTCCATATAGTTTTGCACTCCTTCAGGTTGTAATGTCTTAACATGGAGGAGGCAACACAGATTTTTCTGGTGTTGCTGGAGACTTCCCTTAGCCTCCACAACCTTTCAAAGATAAGAAAGCAACTGTTCAAGGGCATTGGTCTGCTCTCTCTGTGCCCATCTGACCCTGCAGGCTCATATGGGTTGAGTTCTCTGAAGCAATCCCTGTCAAGATAATCCCCTGCTGGTGGTTCTGCTCCTGCTTGAGCCTGCCTCAAAGCAGAGGCCTGAGAGAATACAAAGTGCCTCAGCCTTGTCCATGTCCAGAATTACTGGATAGTTTGTGTTTATGTATTTATGTAATAAACATAATATGTAATATTATTTATATAACATGTACATAAACATCCACACCAGTAGGTATATAATTACTAGTCTTAAAATGAGCTTTCCCTCAATGGAGTCAGTCTGATAAGAGATTCTTTTTCTAATGTGACATGGTTATTTGTGTTTCATTGTCATCACCTCATACTCTTTATTCTAGGATCATCAAACCATTTTAAGAGCATGGGCAGTTAAAGACTTTGCTCCAAATTGCCCTTTATATGTCCAGATATTAAAACCTGAGAATAAATTCCACATCAAGTTTGCAGGTAAGTAAGATTTCAGTCATTTGAAGCACTTGTTAGTATTTGGCAGTTTGTTTCATAAACACACAAGTAAAGTGAGAATCCCTGGACATATTTACGGTTTAGAAGCTGATTAAGAGTGCAGTGTTGTAAAATAACATGGGCTGTCTACATCCTATCAACGGTAAAATGTCATGTTTTACACTAAACTCTTATTTGTAAGCACCTTTAAGAATTATTAGTGTTGCATAATGAAGAGAGTAGAATTCTTTCATTGTAACACATTGCTACTCCTTAATTATAGATCCAGATAGGTCTCCAGCTTACTATATCCATGTCTGTAAGTCATTTCTGTCTAAAAAAACACACTAAAGGGTGTGTGAGAAAATCTACTCATAAAAGGCCAGATTTAATGCAACAAACAAGCGGGGAGGAAAAATCTTCTCATTGGACTGTTTTTTTCGAAGTGGTATGGAAAACATTATTTTAGTTACTTGCAAACATTTTGGAAAGAGACATATAATTTAATTCTGTATCCAGTAAAATGCATGCCTTAGAAACTATGGCATAAATGCAAAATGACGCTAAGAAATTTGAAAAAATCCACTCATATAAAAAAGAGATTACCAGCTTTAATTTGCCAAACTTTCTCTGCAATATGTAGGTAGGTCTCTCTCTATATATATACAAACACTGTCTGTATAGAGACATACAGATGTACATAAAGACATAAATACACTTATGTGCAAAAACACTTCTATAATGAACTAATATATAATAAAATTCTCTGAAGTAGAGGAAAAGTTTTCTTTTTCAGCTTTAATTTTTAAAATTCAATTTTCTTGACAGATATTCTAAGGAAAAAAAGATTGCTGATTCATGCAAAAATCAAAACAACCCTGTGGAAAAATATTAGTCTCCTCCATCATACCAGAATGTGATAAAAAAGTAAATTCTAGTGCAGAACAGTCCCAGAGCAACAGTTAAAGCTGTAATTCTAAAAGCTTCTGAATTTACCACTAAGTTAGAAAGAAGAAAAAAAAAGCATCAATAGCAGTTCTGAAGTTATAAAAGTGTAATCTCAAACTATGAGATGGCACAGCAGGGAATAGGCTCATGCTGTGACAGGAATGATAATGCTTTTTCATCTCTCCTTTAAAACCACATAACACAAACATAATCTCCTCTCCCTACCCATGGCCGCTTTTCTTTATCGGTAACTGTGTTAATTTGTTGTTCCAAATTGTGATTTTAAGAGAGTTTCATTATCCTTAATGGCTTGTCTCTGTAGGAACTTACATATAACTAGACTTGCAAAAAAGAGGTTATTTTTTGTATCTTCTAAGTCTGAGATAGAGAATCTGGACCAAAACAACCAAACAACTCCCCCCAAAACCTCTTTTGGTAATATTTTCCTTCAACTGAACTTCAACATCACCACTGGATGCTTATCTACTGCAAGTGGTTAGGGCACTGACAGAGCCATGAGAACAACATTTAATTGCATGCATTTTCCTTAGAGGACTCTCCTGTTATTCATCTCATCCAACTCCTCTTCATTCTGAAATACGTATCCAGTGGGGGCTGCAGACTATAGACCTATCCAGAGCGCTTACAAATAAAATTTGTCATAACCATTCGGAACATTTTTCTAAGTGCTTTTCCTATTATGATTCAAGACTGCCTTTTTACTGCCTTAATGCAAAAGCTTCTTTTAAATTTAATATTCCTTTAAAAAATGACTTCTTCCTTCTGAAAGTTTCCCAAAATAATATTGTGTGTTTTTATGGACTGAAATATTCAGTAATAGGGTTTCTTCTCCTTTTTTTGGTTTTTCTTCTTTACACACAGTTTGAGAGACTATAACTGTCAAAAATAAAGTTTCTGAATTTAGAAAAAATACAACCAAATAGTTCTAGGAAGTCCTCCTAACTAAAGTTTGACTTTTAACTACATTGAAAATTTATAAACCACTATAAGCCCAATTTCTCAGCAGCTTAGATTAGGTTGACCAGTCCTCCTAGATTGCATGAGGCAGTCCTGAAATTTAGACCCTGACTGCCTTTCTCCAAGCAATAGCATCCTGGAGATCCTCTGCCTTTGGCATTAGAAACAGTATATAGGCAAATAATTGTTATAATTCATTCACACACAGAAGACAAGACTTATAGACTCTTCCTGACTTTAATGAGAGGACAAGAACTTATTTTTGTCATCAAAGCAAGAGAACTGAGTTCCTTTGGCCAGGATCATATGGCCTGTCAGAAAGGCAGGTTTCCCAGCTTCTCACCTGATGCTGGACACACATCCTTGCATTCTGTGCCTTCTGTCATTTTGTACAGTGGATTTTAACTACTTTGTTTAAAATGGTAACTGACGCTTCTACTAATACAGTAGCATAGGTGATTGTCCCAGCAAACCCCTCTGCAAGTTTAAGGTATGAACCCTCTAAATACACAGTCACTCAAACATGACAGTTGTCACACAGGCAAGCAAACACACCTCTTAAATTGAAATCCTTTGATTTCTCCTTAGAAATTTCCAATATATAAATGCCCTGATGTGCCCAGTTTTTCTTTCAGTAATACTGCATTTTCCTTTGCTGGCAGTCACATATGGTTTTCTTATGTTTCATATGGTTGTCTTCCCACTTTTCCTTCAAACACAGAGGGCTACAAAAGGCCATGTATCCTAAAATGGCCTTGCATTTTAGCACAAATGGGAAATGAAAATTGTCCTTGGCAGACCAATATCTGCAATTCAGAGACTGGATTAAATAAAATATTTTCCGAGTTGAACTTCAAAGTTTTATATATATATATGCTAGAAAATAAATTAATTACCTTTACCTTGACTATTAGGAAAGCATGTATAATTACAGTTCCAGGAAACAGGGATATATTTTGACATTCTCTATTTATTCAAAATGCACGAATGAATTAGTACAGATTGTTGCAGTCTGACGTTAAACCTTCAGTAGTTTATTTGAAAGGAACATAGTCCAGATTCACCGAAATGGATATTGAATGCATCTGATGATTAATCTATCCAATTACAGATAAAAATAGTCTCCAGGTAATGGATGGCTATTTTTCCCTATCTGGTTTGGTAGTGGTCATGTTAATTCATCAAACTGACAAAAGTAAGGTTTCTCAGAAAAACCGTGCCAGGTCTAGGACATGCTTACCACATGGCTGCTGCTGCAGTCATAAATCAGTATTCTGACTCTGTTTTATGGTCAATAACATTACATCAACCATAACTCATCACACTGCATTACTACATCTGTTTGAGACAGACTTAGAAACATAATTACTGTCAAAATATATTTTCAACAGAAAGTACAGCTTCTGGAAATTCTAAATGGAATATTTCATTAGTATAAATGCAATTAAAGTATTTCTTTTTGGTAAACATAAATATTTGACATATTTATATTCACTTCAAGATAAAACAAAGTTTCCCTTGGCTGCTTTCCTGTCACCCTAAGTGAGCAATTTGCTGATTCTGGTACCTGCTGCCAGAGGACCTGACTGGTGTCCGAGACCTGAGGAGTGGGGAGAGCTGTCACCCAGCTTCCTCCCTACTCACTTTAGAAGAGAAAAACTGCAGATAAAGTTCTGAATAATCCTCACCACAGCTCCACAGTGAGTCCTGAACATAAAATGGGTTAACATTAGAGGCAAGCTATAATCTCTCAATTAGCTGGAGAAATAAGCAAGGTATTTTTTACCTGATCTGTGGCTTATACAAGACAAGAACTTAAATGTAGCCAAGAGGACAAACCCACAGTACCTCTCTCCGTGTTTCAAATGGGTACAACATTTCTAGCAGCGGTAATCAGATCAATGACAAAGTTTTCACTTGGTGGTGTCAAAGTGCCTCTGAGAAGTCAAAAGCGTCAAAACACTTCTGGAATCTGTAGGGTGTTATTTTTCATACACCTATTTTACAGATGCATAACAAGTCATGAAGGGCGTCATTAACTCACATGAGGTCAAAGTCTACAACTGGCTCTTGATGAAAAAACACTTGACAGCACAGTGTGGATCTCTTAGTTGTATGAGATTAAGATGGCTGTCTCTGTGTGCTGTATCCTTTGTTAAAATAATATTTTAACATGTTAAAATAATATTTTTAAATGTTAAAATAATATTGTTAAAATAATATTTGTTAAAATAATATTTTAACATGTGATGGACTTTTTGGACAGATTTCATGTAGAGAGTATAGAACATATGGAGGATTTAAGTCCAAGTTATACTTTTCATTTGCATTGTGCCATCCATAATTTATTAATTTTCATTTATATATATTAAATCATCATGTCAAATTTGGTTCAAGTAAACAGTCTGGAATAACAGACATTGAAATAATTGTCTTGTGTATCTTCTCTTGCTCATATTTTTAAAATTATCAGCTGTAGTATAAAAACATTTTAAACAAAAAAATAAGGGGAGGTTATTTAGCCAAATCCTATACAAATTAAAAAATACGTAGAATTCTCATTCCTTCATTATGAGGAAGTTGGTACTCACTTTCATACATCTTTGTCATCTGACTGATGGTAACAGAACACAGATATTCCATCCAACCATGAGACTATGTCTTATTCTCTCAAAATCCCTGGTTTGAAATTCAAATAGATTTATTAATGGCATAAGGTCAACTAAAAGAACGTATTTCTATCTGAAATATTTTCTGCAGGAAATATTTAATTGCTATAAGTGAAATATATTTGACAGTGTCTCTATATAACTAAATTCATCCCTTCCCTATGACATTTAAAAAGCCTTGATCTTCAGAAAATGAGAGAATTAATTTCTCCTTCCAGTAGTCAATGATTCTGTTACTGAAAAGCCTCTTGATATTTCAAAACAATACGGAACGAAGAAGACATACTTTTTATGCCTTCACTTTTATTTTCAGAAAGTGGCATGCTTATAGCTATACTATATATTCTGACTAGAAAGTAGATTAGACAAGGTGGTTCTAAGGATTTCGATGATACATTGGTGAAACTAGAAGCATATCTAAGTAGATAGCCCAGATTTAGGTGGGGAAATTATTTGCTTACTTTTACTCTGCAATTTTCATATGGTTTATCTTTTGATCATCAGCTGTACTACTTGTAATATTATTTCTAATCAGAAGCTAATTCTGCTCCCATTGAAAGAACATAGACTGAATCAAACACTAAATTCAGAGTCAAAATTGACTAAACATGCAATAATAATTCGTATGATACTAAAAGCAAGTGCAGAAGATTTGGCAGTTTAAGTGCAGAAGGTACAAACCAGACTATGCTTCATGTCTAACTCCTACAGCTAGTGCAAGAGGGTACTGTAAGTGGGATTCACAGACCACTGCCTCCTCTCCATGTGTAAATCCAGGACAGATACCACAAACTGGATGCAAACCTCGTGCAGTCTGAGAGAGAGCATAGACAGGGGCAAACCCTACATACCTCACTTCCAGGGTTCAAGTGGAAGATGAAGATCTTGAAGCAAGTGGATGATCCATCTTCACTGATTTCCTAGATAAGAAAGCAATAATTCTGTTCAATTCAAAGTATTTTTGTAAAACAATTTATATCTTTTTTTTTTTTTTCTACAGATCACGTTGTGTGTGAAGAGGAATTCAAATATGCTATGCTAGCTCTAAATTGTATATGCCCAGCTACTTCTACACTAATCACACTGCTGGTTCATACATCTAGGGGACAGTAAGTATTTAGTACCATAAAAATCCAAACAATTTTGTTTATACAACTCATAGAAGTCATAGCTGACATTCTCTCAAAAACAGCTTACCCTGAGTTCCCAAACAACTGCAGTCTTAAAAAAAGGAACTTCCTGCACAATAAAAGCACCAAGATATTTTACTCAAGGCATTATAATATCAAAGGGAGCCCCCCCCCCCCCCAACATTTAAGTTTGTTGCGTGCTGCTGTGCCACTTATACAATATAAAATAGGACAAAATTGTATTTCAAATTCAGTAGATTGGATTGTGGATCTATCACAAAGTTCTACTTAAGAACACCGGCAAAACCCAAGAACACCTATTTCAGTATGTTAATTTGAAGGTCTGTTTCACTGAGCTCCAAAAATGTTTTTCTGATAACATATATTATTTGCTATTCAGTTCCTGTACATTAAGAAGCAAACAAACATACATGTTTTTTAATATAACCACACTGCTGGAAGGACAGAGAATCACGGTGTCTCTACAGACTGCATAGTCACTATGTAGCACTTCCATGTATTTACTGAACTAATGTTACCACATCTGGTATATCTCTGTTATGCTATATTCTTGGAATCATAAGGTATTCTTAATAAATGTTGTGGGCAGACAGATGCTTTAAAAAGTAAATATCAAAATATATCTGTAGATATATTATATACCTGAATATATGCTACACAAGTCTCATAAAAATGGTAACTTTTTTCCAAGTTACCATGGACCAGTAATATCATGATATTTACAAGCAGAGTTATTTAACCTTCTATATGGCATTTGTAGTATTCCCCTGTGCCCTGAATGGGGAAAACAGAAATTCTTGATAGAACTTTTACTACCAAGAACAACAGATGTCAAGATTTTAATGGCACTGTCTGTACCAGGCTCTTGTAAGTAGAAAACAACAAAATGCTGTTCCATACCTCCTGAGCACGATGATGAAATACATTCTTCATCTGCCTACCTTTCCTTATCTGACATGCACAGAACACAGAGCCTTTTGTAATTATTTCATATTACATGCACATAAAAGAAGAGCAGTATTCCTAACAGCTATCAGAGAACTTTCCATCAGCACAAATCCAGACATATGAAAGGGACTGCCTTGGATCTTATTTATAATCTTATTATTGATCTTAATATTATAATCTTAACTTGAAATGTTATCTCATTATCTAATCTAGTAATAGGACTTTATAGGGTTTGTATAATGATACAAAATATTGACTGACTTGAACTTAATGTGATCTTTACAGAACAGCTCCATGGGAAGCTTTTAGACAACTAACTGGAACCAAGCAGACTTTAAACAGGTGAACATTTTATTTTAGGGGGAAAAGTCAAATATGGAAAAGTTTTCTGTAATTTCACTTCTAGTTCTCCTGTTCTACACATAGTGCACTGTTTGTTAATATTGCTGCAGTAAAAATGGTTGACTTATTTCCATCTTGAAACAACATGTTCTCACGCTGAGGGTGGAGAAACTTGATAAACTGAAGAAAACCAGAAACTGCGTTAAGATATTGGAAATGCATAAATAAGCATAAAGGAGCATGTCCCAATATCTTGAGATCTTCACTTCAACTGGCAAAACACAGAACACATTTGTCAGTTTTATGACCTATCTGCACTTATGTATGTCTAGTCTATTTATGTATCCATTATATCCAGTAAAACTCAAGCAGGCACAACCTTGTTTCACCATGAAACTTAATAAAAAAGTTCACAGAAGCCCCAGGGCTACAAGTTTTGTTGTTAGCTGAGGTTTGGAACATTTCCACTAAACAGTCCATCTGGATAAAGAATTTTAGCTGCATAGAGTAAAGGATCATATGCTTATTCTCTTGCACTAGAAAAAAGTAGATATGTACTTGTAGTAGTGTACAAGATACAGTAACTAAAAATGTCCATAGGGTAAAGATCACTGATAAGCAAATGCAGAAAAATCTTACAGATAAAGTGACAAATGACTCTATCCTACCTAAGTTATTAATAATGCTTCTTTACCTACTTCAAACAGGAACCAGACAATCTGCTACAAAGCATCTGAAGAAACTGTCTTTATGAACAGAATGAGCATGCTGGTGGTTTTACCTGTCATCTTTAAATTGCAATGAATCTACTTGTTATGGTGTGAATTTAAAGTAATTCAGCTATCTCTCTCCTTATAATCTTATATGCCTATTACTTAGCAGAAAATGCTCTTTAATTCATTAAAATAATCTCTGTACTTACAGTATCACCAGGCTTTGATCTCAAATACTTCTTTCAGATCAGCCTAATGGACCTTTCTAACAGACATTTATAGTTTCTATTGCTACAAAATGCTGTTCTGATTAATAAGAATTTTACATTGTATTTTAAATTATTCTGTTTATCTGTACATGTTTCAGAGAGTGTCAGCAATCACCAGAACAATGGCAGAAAATGTATGGCAGATGCTCTGGTAATGAAGTTTATCATATTAACCTGGAAGAAAGTACTTTTTTTGCTGAGTACGAGGGGAAGAGCTTCACATATGCTTCTTTCCATGCACATAAAAAGTATGTTTCTTTTCCTATCAACAGGTAAAAGTTCAAACAAATAATTGCTTGTTTTGTCTGCAACATAGCTGTGCACTCAAACACGCAGTAGCACACATTACTCTGTTCCTGGATTTAAATATCTGGCCACGAATATGGATATATTTCTGTAAGTTATAGCAGGTCAGGTAAACGCTCATGTTCATTCTGTACAGGCCTTCTCAGTCTGAGAGAGCAGAATGTAAAGGATATAAAGCATAAGCTGGACAAACAGAAATGAAAAGAATTCTTAGGAAAAAAAACAGAGAGGTTTTATGAGAACATCAGTCCTTTTCTATGCCCAAAACAATCCAGAAAAGAATGGGTGGGAGGGTGTGGGGTTTTTATTTATTTAGGGCTCAGCTGGAAACCTGCCTTCCTTTGTGGCATAATCATTTTATGCAACATGTTCAATTTAAAGGTGGCACACAGTACCTTCTGGTGATTGTTCAAAAATAAACCCATATTTTTTTCTGTTAGATGACAACATATCTTCTTTAAGTTCCAGATGATGCATCACTTATTTGATGCTGCTCTATGAGATAAACACATAAACACAAATCGTGTATGTTTGTATATATTTAACAAAATGAACATTTATCAAACCCTTAATAGGGAGTTTATTCTCATACTTAATGAGTGAGTGAAAGATTAGTTTTTTTTGCTGTAATTCCTGATTTTATATCACTAATCAAATACGTTTCTAGGAGTGAATCCCAAAAATGGAATTAGGAAAATGGTTTCCATTACTTATGAATAATACAACAATTTAACATGATTAATACTTTTTCATATTATATATATATATCCACCTTTCTACTAATATTTTCCCAGAAGGGATTATTCATCTGATAGGAAAAAAAACCAATTAGAACAACATTATAAGAACATTATGGGGATTAAGAAAACCATTCAGTTCAACTGCCTAGGAATTCATGAGCTCATAAAAACTCCTTGATCAGAACTGGCCTATTTAGCAGACAACATTTTTCAAACATACTTGTCATCCAAAAATCTGCAAATGTTCATAATGTGCAAAATATAAAAATATACCCGAGGTTCATTTTTGACAATGGAAATTCTGGTATATGCAGGACTATGCAAAATGAACCATGCCTTTCCTTTTCTAATTAAGGTTTGGAGTCTGTCTGATTGGTGTTAGAAAGGAAGATAACAAAAACATTTTGCTGAATCCAGGTCCTCGATATATCATGAGTTCTACAGATATATGCTTTTATATAAATATCACCAAAGAAGAGAATTCTGCTTTTAAGAAGCAAGAAAAGCATAGAAAAAACCATGAATCAAAATTATCTTACCATGGAGCTTCCAGGCTACCAGTACACAGTATAATAGCCAGCATGGGTGAGTAAAAAAAAAAAACCACTCACAATAAATTCTTATTCAATGGATAGTACGTTAGTATGTATTAAAGCATATTCCTAAAATTTAAAAAAACTATAATCATGTAAAGAAACTAAAACATATACAAATATTAAACACTTGCCCTCATATTTATGAAAATCCCACCACAACAAAAAACCCAAACAAATAGAATTTGAGTATCTTTTTCTTTTACTTGACAATATGTTATTAAACTGTTCAAGAATGTTGTATAATAAAGTAATATTAAAGTGTATGCAAAGAAAAATAATTAGGTAAATCACATGAGTGCTTTGGCATTCATAACTATTTGTCTGTAATAAGTTTTCATAAGCTTCTTTGATTAAAAAAAAAGCCCAATCTACAGGTTGTTGATGCATACAAGTATGGATTTTTATATAAGGTATCATTTTAGAAAAGTAGTTAATAAGACAACATATATTGACGGTCAGAAATAGTGCTACTTTCCTCAAGTGTAGTTTTAATACTTGTTATACTTTAATGTAATAAACACAGTCAATGTAGTATTGCTTGCAGTCTTTGGCCATGTAGTCAGGTAATACCAACTAAACATGGGAATCTCATTCACATGTTTTGACAACCACACTGAGAAAATGTTTCCAACGCTGCCCCAGGGACCGTGGCGATCGATTTACAAGACACGGGATGCCGAGCATCCAGCGGAGCCACGCTGGCCCTTCCTCCCGACGGCGGGAAGGAGGGCAGGAGGCCCAGCATAGCACCAGTCCTGGAGGTTGCAGACTCATCCTCACTTCAGACGTGTGATCTGCTAAGTGACCAGTCAGAAGACGAAACTACCCCATCAGATGATGAAGTCTCTGCAGGCTTAGAGTACGTATGTCGAGTATCATTTGAAAAGCCAGTATTATGTGAAAGGCATCTATCGATTTTTTTTGACAGGCAGATCAATCTGAGAAGCTGTAAGAAAGCAAGACCCATAAAGCCCAATTGTGGAATTATTCCCTTTTATGACATGCCATTTTCTGCTAGCAGAATGCCATAAGCCTCTTTTGAAATAAAGAAAACGCCAACAGGTTAACTCTTACATTTGCTGGAGATTTTCTATATCCAGTTATAAAAGATCTAGTTGTGTACTGAAATTTTTTTCATAGCATATTTTTATGGCCATTTTTCTTACCTTCTGTAATTACTAAGTCAGCACTCAGCTAATTTGTAAACAGATAAGTACTACTGCCACGAGAATGCATTGATAATCATATCATCTAACAGGCTTGTTGAACACTGGGGTGAGGTGTCTGACTTCAAAATGTAGGAATGACAAAAAAAACACTAGACAAAATTATCATGTCTAATTTAAAATACTTGTTAGAGTGTTACTGAGAGCAATGATGCATTCCCCAGAAAAACCCAGAAGAGTGAATCCTCTAACTGCCATACAGATAAGCAATTATGTTTATTGGGATTGCTGACAGAGATGTTAAAACTGAAATACACAATTAAGCTGGTGGCTCACCTAGCAGAGTTTCCCATCTCCAACAGTGGCAAGCATGAGAAGCCCCAGGGAATATTATCAAGTTCCAACAAAAAATAATAGAACAAGTCATCTTAAATCTGCAGAATGAAATATCAGGATTTAAAAGGCTTCTTGCAAAAAACTAAGGCAAATTAGAAATTTCATCTTATCAGCAAGAGGATTTGCCATTTAAAATTTATTTCAGCCATTTTGAAAGCATGTTAATAAAGCAAAAATGTAATGTCTTCATTCATTCTTGGTAAGTATTTGAAATTAAAATTGGAGATAGAAGAGAAGAAATACCATTATTTCTATTTCTTTCCTTTCCTTTTTTAACTTCCTTAGAAGTTTCCAGTTCAGAACACTAGGAGAGCACTTTATGATACATCAGCCTATTTTCAAAACCCAAAGCAAAATTTCTTCAGTCCACAAAAGCATGACAGCTTTCACTAAGCTGTACTGAATTCATGGAAACAGCAAAATATATTCCTTTGACCTTCATTAAACATGGTTCATTTCTTGTGCTTGACTCTGCAAAATTTAGACATATGTATAGACATCCCATAAAACAGTAGTAGAGTCAGCTGCATTTTGGTAATTTGCTCTGCTGAAAAATGTTTGTTCTATTCTAGGTATGCCAAAGGCTATCCTCCTTACTCTCCATATATTGGAAGTTCTCCCACGTTTTGTCATCTTCTGCATGAAAAAGTACCCTTCTGTTGTCTAAGACTAGATAAGGTAAAGGGAGTTTCTCTTACTGGATAACACTGCATTCTCACTTGTCTCTGGCATCTGAACAGAGATAAATTCTGATTTCTGCTTAGAGAGGAGGTTTGTTCAGCACTTGCTATGTTTTCTTTTTCTCCTCCTTTTCATCACCAAGTGTTTATTTATGTCTAACCAGGTCTATATCAGGTCATCTGGTACAATATTCACATCCACTGAACTTGTTTCTTATTTTGATTTTAGGGATGCCAACATAACTACTATGAAGATGCCAAAGCCTATGGATTCAAAAATAAATTGATTATAGTTGCAGCAGAAACTGCTGGAAATGGCTTATATAACTTTATTGTTCCACTCAGAGCTTATTACCGACCAAAGAAAGAACTGAACCCCATTGTGTTACTCCTGGATAACCCGTAAGTAGATTATTTTTTTTCTTTGACAAGTTTTAAACTCATTTTACCATTACTTCAATAGATGACCACTTTTCATATGGCCAACTTAAAATCAAGAATGTTATGGCACATTTATCTTTGAGGAAAATTACTGACAAAAATAATACCCTATGTTCACTATCATATACAAAAGTGACCTTTTACTGACCGTAAATGGCCACAGTAAATTTAAATGTTGTTATTCTTCACAGCTAATGCTTCAGCTAAGTTTTTCTTAAAAATACCCCAAATAATGTGAATACTACTTTTAAAATCAAAAAAACTTCATAAACAATGTAAAAAGCAAGCTGTGTAACAGTTTCACAGCTACATAATGGCAGTAACCTACTTAACACAACGCACTTACTGGCCTGAACCAGTTAGGTATATTTTTTAATAATTCTAGACTCAAAGATAAACAGTTATTTAAGCCAGTAGAACACCCACAGACACACTTTATCTACAGTTATATAAAATAATGGAAGAAAATTAAAACCTGCTATACAGTTGTTACTAATATTTCTGTCTGGGGATGGCTGGAATTTTTAACCTTTCTTGAATTAGCTGTTTAAAATTTCAGGCAAATTCTACTCTGTCAAGACTGGTACGTTTATAATCTGACAATGAAATTCTTTTTTTTTCAACACTTTGGTACTGCTTAAGCACTTAAAATCACAATTTGAAAGACACAAAAATGGAGGTTAGCTGTATACAGAAAATTAGAACAAGCTATGACTCTAAAAAAGGACAGAAGCAAAAATGTCTTGTAGGTTGTGATTCCAGGGCTGGGAAGTCCCCCTTCACATAGATATGTTCCAGTTTAAGGGATTTCTTTTTTCTACAAAGGCCTGCTGTGAAGTGTCCCACTTTCCCTCAGGCAGCTCTTCAGTCACCTGTGTTTGCAAAACAAAGGTTTACGTACATCCTGTGGCATACAGTGAATTACACAGGTCGGCAGACGCCTAAATGAGGCTGAATCACCTCGTTTGCAATGCCAGGCTGAAGCCATGAGCACACGATGCCCTCTAGCGCTTTTTGCCAGCAGAGCGCCCGAGTTTACACATTTTAATGCTGTTGTGGCACATTTTATGGCTAAAAGAACTTTTGATTAGCATAAAGTAAAAGCTATGCTTACAAATTAAACCCGTACCCTTAGTGTTGTGTCTCTCTACACAGTGTTTGCGGTGACTCCTCTGACAGGAAGCATGCACGAGGCAGGGCTCAGGTTGCCGTTCAAGTCAGTTGGAATTTTGTAATTTACTTCACTGGACTTGGGAATTCAGCCATCTTCAATGAATATATCTATGCCTTGTCATTATATTCCTGTTTTCTCTGCTTATCAAGGCATTTTATTAGAGTGTGCTTATTCTGATACCTATACATCATATGCATTCTAAGATTTCCAATGTTTCTTGGTATTGTAGGAGGAAACATATTAAAAGTTATGATTAAAGAAACCATGTAATAAAATAAAGCAACTTAGTTTTCACATTCCATTTTAAAGTTTCATCTAATATGGTCTAATTGGCTTGAATGGAGTAGGTGTCGCAAAACCCAAATGATGATTTGATTTCCAGTTCATTTTTTAATTAAGAATTATTGCTGCTTGTTTTAAGTACTCCTAAGACATGCATTGGAGTGTAACTTGGTAGTGTGTCCTTGACATTAGTCATTCATATTTACACTTGGAATTGTCCTGTGCCATAAAATTGCTGATTTTAGAGATGCATTTATTAATATAAGCGTGTTAATTCTGATCCTTCTTTATGATCACAGCAAACTGTTGATTCATAGCTATCTACAAACCTTTCTCCTGCTAAAGTGATAGTATAATGTCAAAGTTTAAAATCATGTTTTTTTAAAAAGCTACCAGTTTATTGAAATATTTTAGAAGAGATGCTGGTGTTGTGATACTGTGTTTCATTTTGTAATCCCATCTGCTGCTTAGGCCAGATATGCATTTTCTGGATGCAATCTGTTGGTTTCCAATGGTTTACTACATGGTGGGCTCTATCGACAAGTAGGTGAAATAACTATTAGAAAACTTAACATTGTAGTTCTCAGTGGTTTGTTGTGTGTATCGTGATTGCATGTTTCGGTCTGTGTTGTAGTTGAACATGCTCTTTTTGCATGCATGGTTTGTGTCTGTGTGCTGTAATTTGGGGTTTCAAATTTCTTTTTATAAAGGATATCATTAGTGAAAAGAGTGACAGGGATCACAAGTTAATATCTTTAAAAACGTAAGATTAAAACTTATTTAAGTGTCTCTTTAAATGAACAGATTAGAGCTCTGATTCCAGTGTTATTCTCTACTGAGTTATAAATTGTTTGAATTCATTGACTTGGGTTTTACAAAGATAGCTACAGAATGTAAACAGTCTTGAATGTGTCCAACAGTTTTCATTTTCCACCACTTAAAATATCACTTACTCCTACATTTCTGTCTTCACCCCTGCTAATATGTTTACATATAGGTTTAGCAACATTGATTTCATGTAAAAATCAGGCAGAAACAAGAGAAGAGGAAGGGCTCATGAGTATTTTAGTAAATGCCTGTGTGTAGAGTGTAAATTTAAAAAACTGTTTGCTTCCCTACACAGCTAATACCGAATTGGGGCCACAAGCCCATAATATTAATTCCCCTTGGAGAGATCAAAAAACTTACTTGTTCTCTTGAATTAGTAGAATCCAGTTTTTCTATAAAGTTGGCATTGAAATTTCAGTATATGCTGTCATTTTCAAGGTTCAACGGAAAGTCTGAAAAAGGAGAAATACAAATTACTCAGAAAAAGTTTGGAGTTCGACTTGTCCACTAAAATTGTTAGTATAAATCACACAAAATTAGCCTTTTTTTTTCTTGTAGTCAACCATCAGTGATATTGCACAATTTCAAAAATAATTATATAGATATTCTTCAAAAATAGGATATTAAAATATACCACATATTTGTAGTTTTCCTTACTTAAATTTTAAAAAGTAATTTACAATGTGTTACATAAATTTAGGAACCTAAGAAGATCATTACTGAAAAGAAAAATTGGACAATTTGGAAAAGAAAAAAAGGACAATTAAGACTTAGTTAATATTGTAAGATTACCTAATAAGAAGCAATTATGATGTCAAAACAGTTCCACCTTGTAAGTAAATGGAATGATGCAGAAATTTAGTTTTCCATTTTTCCCTTGAAAACTCTTAAATTCACCCTTTCTTATTTCACTTTCAAAATTACTTAAATTTTGCTAGGTTCCTGGAGTCTTTATTATTACAGAAAAGTCCATTCTAAGCTTGCCAAAAAGTGCTTGGGGTCCGTGGAAAATATTATTGTTAAAACAGCTGAAACACGCTTCATTTTGGAGACAAAGCTACAAGGCATGATGAGAACCATAACTCAGTTGTGAGTGTGGTCAGGCTTCAGAGAAACATTGTTCAGCAGTGTGTAAAGTTCTACTGATCCCCAATCGCTCCTAAAAGCATCATGAGAACACTCCAACCCATAGGTTAACCTAAAAGATGAATGTATTAAATGCCCCGGTAGAACTTTTAGCAACATTTTGAAACTGAAGTAAAACTGTGGGAAAGAGCAACCCAGAGCATTTATTTGAGTCTTTTTATTGTCAAAAGTAATTGCAATGGAACAAGTTATTGCAGCATATTGTCTTCCACAGTAACCATTAAAGGCTTATTTTAAAAAAAAAAACACAAAAAACACATCATTTAGCAAAAAGAGAGGGACTGTAACAATCTACGTAAGTAGATTCTGTATTCGGTCAAGTAATTGAGATGTTTTACTTAATATAAATTATAATAGAAGTTATGTTATGTATAAGAAAATGAAGGGAACTGAGCTGATCTGCAAATGCCAACCATCGCTAATTTTTTAAGTGTTCCATATTTAAGTTGCTTGTTTCTTTTTCCCCCTCTTTCTCCTCATAAAAGCCTAGATGACTTATTAAGATGTGGGATCACCTTTGCAGCTAATATGGTGGTGGTGGACAAAGAAAGTACAATGAGTGCTGAAGAAGACTACATGGCAGATGCCAAGACTATTGTAAATGTTCAAACACTCTTTAGGTAAGGCATTTCTGCGACCTTTACATCCTCATTACTGTGAAATACTTGATGCCTTTTGTGCCGATATAAGAAATTATTCTTTTCTCTTCTGTTCAAGTTTTCCATTAACAGGGGAGACCGTGATGAAAAGCTAAACTGTTCTTATTCCTTTGAGAATATCTCATTAAAGCCTTTGTGTTAAATATCTTGGTTCAAAAAGTGTGAAAAGATGCATGACTCTTTGAACTGTGAAAAGTATTATTTGCTTGACAAAAACACCAAAAAAATCCCCCACAAAAAAACTCATACTAACCAGTCAACTATGAAATGCCTCCCTGATTTGGGGTTTAGCACTTCCAAGTGTTCATTCTAATAAAAACTGGGAAAAAATTAAGTCTTTCCCTAGGGGATGGAGTATCATTCAGTATTGCTTTTATTGCAATTACATCTTTTCTGTGACAAGCCCTCCAAATAAAACTAGAGAGAGGTGCATAGTAAAAGTCTTTTGAATCTGTCAGTGTCTTGGAAAACTGAGCTCAGTAAAATACAAGCATTTCAACTGAGCTTTTTTTTGTAAATGCAGATTTGTGAGAATGCAGTTAGATGTTGTTAACATTTCTGCATGGGCGCAAAAGAAGAAAAATCTGTTGCACAAGTAACTTTAGTTCTCTCTTTTTTTATCTTTGGGTTTTTGAATTGGTACCCGATACTAGCCCAGGTGTGTGTTTAATAATCACACTGACTAAATTTGGGGTTGAAACTATAATCAGACTTCATCTGTGCATCATTCAGGTCTGCTCTTAACCTGCTGTGCGAGGCTATCTCACTGAGGTTTTTGACATACCTCATTTTTTCAGAAATGCATTCTCCCCCCAAATATAACACAGAAAACTCAGTTGAATCAAAAATAAAACTTGCAAGGTACCAGTTGGATTTTCCTGTAGCTGTGTTCTACTTCGTAAAATATTGCAGTAGCAAACTACGTATCATAAGTATCCAGCTAGATCTTACTATATACTCCTTCGGTTGTCTTGCACAATGCTTGCAACTAGATGGCAGCTTTGACTCATCTACAAGCCACATATCTGGTTCAGTATCAGACTGCATGGTACTATTCACAGTCAGAATAAACCATAATAAATAACTTGGTTTAAGGCTTATCAACACTGTCTCATAAAACTCTGTAAGCTTCCATAAATAGTGTATTGTATATATTTTTTTCTATTTTTGTCCCTAGAACACATACAATAATTATACTGCATTTTTATATTATGTAAAAGTGTAGAAATAAGTAAGCTTTGGGAAGAGGCATAAGGCAGTGACATTTACCTGTTCTACAGAATAAACTACATTCATTGCACCAAGGTATATAGTTTTGTAAATTAATTTTAAAAATATATTTAAATCTTTTTTATTACTTAATAATAGCTAATAACATAAAAAACTAATGAACAAGAGACCGAACATGGAGGAGAGGAACAGTACTTAACACAAACTGTAGTGTTAAAGAAGGATTTTAAACCACTGGATTTAATATATGCTGTTCTCAAAGATATCACAGTGAACTCCATTTGAGTCTCACCAAGTGAAATCATTCAGAGAACACAGGCTAATGTAACCCTCACTGAAGTGATTTACTCAGGCCTGAAACAGTGATGTGAATGTGCTGCAGTACTGTTTGGCCTAGGCTGGCAGTTCTCATATACCTGTTCTGACATTACAGCTTGATTTACACAAATCATAATCCTACTTTGCCAGAAGAGTGTGCCCTGCCCCCCCTGCCTTAGAAGATAGATGAATTCTTTATAAGGACAGGGTTATGAGCACCTTTAAGGCTAGAAGCTGTTCCATAGCAATTAAAACTGTGACAACACTAGCTTACCTGACTTAATTACAGCTAAAAGGAGTAAAGAAGTGTGACTCAAATGGGCACACTGACTAAGAAAGGAAATCTTTAATCCTTTGGATGGGAAAGAACAAGCTATCACAGTTTAAAAATGAAATAATAAATTAATAGTCTTAGACTATGCCTTAAGATGCTTTTCACTTTTTAAAATGAAAAGCCAACCATAGAGTTGAGACAGTTATGAGTCCACCTCAGAAAAGCTGGATTTCCTCAGGCAGTAGGTCTAGAAGATACTAGAAGGAGTATTTATATCTACTCTTGCTCTACTAATTAAAAGCTTTAAATGGTGATGTTTGGGAGGCCCTGTTTTAAAGTTTTAGTAGCTAATGTCTTGAAGGCTCTGTTTGAAATCCTGCAAGAAGCTTTTGACTGCTGTACACCTAACAAGTCAACAGTTTGGCTGGTATCTCACTATCAGCACCAATTTGGAAATAAACTAAACAAGGTGTTACCATGGCATTACATTGTTTTTTTGGTTTACCATTTTGGTTTAGGAAAGAACCAAATGTATCTCTTGCTTGTCTGATTTTCAAATACCATTTCAGCAGCAACCCATGCCTTCTATCAGGTTGATCTCTGCCCCATCCAGTCCTTTCTTAGTAGAATGGGATAGAAAAGAGGGATCTGCACAGAAGTAGCCTGCTCCAGTGCTGAAAGCTTGCAGGCAGTGTGCCTTGCACCCAGGGCAAGAGGCAATCTGTCCCAGACTACCTGGAGAGTAATTTCCCCTAATTCAGCTAGAAGGCACTCGTAAGTAAAATATGAATTTTACCAATACCAGTTTTGAAACTGATTTCCTAAAATAAATCAGTTTTCATATCTTGGTGATAAACTGCACCCTTCTTTAATGGAAACCTAGCAACTTTCATTTTTTTCCCTGGAAGTTGTGTATATTTTATCATTAGATCAGCTTTTAATTTCCTGTTACTCTTAGTTCTGAATGTTATTGTTAGTTTTCAAATATCAACACGTGACCTTTAATACAGCAATAAAAGAAAACATCCAGCCAGCAGAAGCTTCAGTAATTCAATACCACATGGTACAGAATCAATGCAGAGGAAAATTACTCTCTTTCCTCAGAACTTGAACACATTTGTTAAGCTACTTAGTAAGTCTGAGTTCATACCTACAAGTGTGACACTTTCATGAGCATCAGCAAGTTTTTATAACACACAGCATACAAGTGAAGATGTATCATAGTTGCATCTCAAGGGTTTGGTTATCATCTCTTTAATCTATGCATGTAGGCTCCATCCCTAAGCACTTAATCTTTGGTAGGACATGCGCAGACTGTATAACAGTACAAAGGAACAGAAATTCCTGAAATGCATTTCCAAAACCACTGCACATAAATGGCCATTGTTAAGTGATCCATGTTCTCAGTTTGCCAAGTCCATTTTGCCTTTTATGATCACATTTAACATTTCACAGAATCACAGAATCAGCCGGGTTGGAAAAGACCTCCAGGATCATCAAGTCCAACCCTTGATCCAACACCGCCATGGTTACCAGACCCTGGCACTGAGTGCCACATCCAGTCTTATCTTAAAAACCTCCAGGGATGGAGAATCCACCACTTCCCTGGGCAGTCCATTCCAATGTCTAATTACTCTCTCTGTAAAAAATTTCTTCCTAATATCCAACCTAAACCTCCCCTGGCAGAGCTTAAGCCCGTGCCCTCTTGTCCTGCTGCTGATTGCCTGGGAGAAGAGCTCGACTCCCACCTGGCTACAATCTCCTGTCAGGTAGTTGTAGAGAGCGTTGAAGTCTCCTCTGAGCCTCCTCTTCTCCAGGCTAAACAACCCCAGCTCCCTCAGCCTCTCCTCACAGGACTTGTGCTCCAGTCCCTTCACCAGCCTCGTTGCTCTTCTCTGGAGCTGCTCCAGCCCCTCAATGTCCTTCCTGAACTGAGGGACCCAGAACTGGACACAGTACTCGAGGTGTGGCCTCACCAGTGCTGAGCACAGGGGAAGTACGTCAGTTTGCAGAACAGTTTGTATGTCACAGCATACAAACAGGACTCAAGAAATCAAGTGGAAAGAGTTTGTAAACCAGCAGCAGTTTACATGCAACCAGGCACTAAGTGAATGCTATATAATCTTGAATTTCTTGTTGTTTCATACAGATTTGTGTCATCTTAGAAATCATTAAATAAAACATCTGGCAATTAAATTAGGTGGTTTCTTTCTAGCATTTAAATGTTTGAATGTATGTCTTGAATGTGTTTCTTTATGAATTCTACAAGAGAGTGTTTTGTAGTTTCCTCTGCTGTTGTACCAGCATTTCACTGTGCCACAACCCACCAGAGGTTTCAGGGACTTCATTAAAAACATGGACATGAGCACAAACTGTAGCATTTTGTAGAGCCTTACATTTGTGAATTGTTATAATCAGAGGTATAACTGTTATGTTACATTCTTTTAACATACAGGTTGTTCTCAAGCCTAAGCATTATCACAGAATTAACTCACCCAGCCAACATGAGATTTATGCAGTTCAGAGCCAAAGACTGCTATTCTCTTGCTCTATCCAAATTAGAAAAGGTAAGAAGATTTGCCTCCCCTCCTACCCCCAATTTAAATGTTATAATTTTACTACTTTTTCTGATTTTGTAACAATCATTTCAAAACAAGTGGAAACAGTGAAATGATTTTATGGTTGTAGAGAGCTACCATAAAAGATGATTTTTTCAAAACTCTACCCTTATTTAAGAACCAAGTGTGATTTGATTTCCATCACTTTACAACATAATATTAATCAACCAACCAACCTCAAAGAAAATTGATTATTTTTGGATAATTGAATATTTAGAGCTAATAAGGTTTTCCAAAGGCTGATACAGGCAATTAACATGAAACATCTTTTAATTAACTAAACACTTAAAACATGTGGCTTTTATAATTTTTTTTTATTCCACTTCACTTTAAAGGTGCTAAAACTTTATCTTCTGTATGCATTTCCAAGTATCTGTATGAGATATTTAGTGCTGCTGTGACAGTTTGAGAACAGCAATTGTTCTCTGTCAAAAGGCAGTCCTAATGACAGTAAGGATAGTGACACCACTTACTTGCTATATGAAACATTCATATTCTATGCACTAACGTGCATACGTTGGCATTTTTGAGCTGTGGAACAGGGAGGCTATAGGGAGATAAGTTACATTTAATATGCTTGTTCAGGACACTATTGCTAAAACATTAGATGGAGCATTTGAAATAATACTGTGCATCTGTTTAAGTCGGTAAACTCAAGGACAATCCTCTTTCCCACAGATCTTCATTGGTGATCTGACCTACCCACCTCTGCACTGCACAAAACTTGCAATATCATGTTCATGATCTCTCAGGCCATTTTCTAAATGTATGAGAGTAAGACAAATAATAGCACTGTGACAGTCTTCTTAGACAGAAATCTTTCACTCCAGTCATCTCTTTTTCCCCTTGCTTGCTATCTATCCATCTATCTATATTACTGCTAGGTTTTCTCATGCAGCCTCTCAATCTCTGCACCTCAGATATCTTACATATCTTGGCAAATTTGAATTCATGCCAAAATCATGACAATTATACAGAATTAATATATAATTTCCATTTCCTAGCTGTACAATAAATTTCCTAGATTTTGGGCATTTCATATGGCTAACTACTTATTGTATAATATTAATAGAGTTAATTTTCACTTAATGGAAAAGAGCCTCTTCTAGAAACTTACCTTCACAATCCAGTTTCTTACAGAGGAATCAAATTCTGCAGAAGTTCAGCCTGTGTAGATGGGATAAGTATAAGAAGTAAATCTTTACTCAGTTGACTGTCATGCCTACATATCAGCCACGAGATGTAAATATCTGGCTGATCTTTTGTGATTTGTTGACCTTTGCCTGTAATAGCACCAAGGCTCAATCTTATTTAGGTGGTGGTTCTGACAAGCACATAACATGGAAAACTGTGAGGAAGGCAGATAAAAGTTATTAAGCAAAGAGAGGAGCTGTTTGCAGCAGGAAGCACAGCTTTATTTGGATTATATTACTCCCACTATACATTAAGGTTTGCACCTGTGGCTCCTCAATTTTAGCACTCCCTCCCTCAATAGTAAATTCAGGAAGGATTAGCTGAAACTGGATGGAATCACGCCTTGCCAGTTTATTCAAGGCAACAAGTGCCAGCATCTGGATGGTGCCTTCAAGACTCTGTTCCAGCCTAACTCAATTCCTTGGTGTAAAAAGACCTGCTGGGTCTTCTAAATTATTTTTTAAACTTATTCTCTTAATTAAATAGAGTTACTTCTGGAATACTCTGTGGGCTATAACCTGTCTACTTCAATGCAGTGAAAACAGGACATTTATCTCAGTTCTTTTTTTTGCTCTACACAGGTTCCTCTATTTTTTCCAGCAGAGGTTCTGGAAATAATTAAAAATATTTTAAATTCTTCCCTATATTTATTAATTTACTGTGCAAGTGTAAAGTTGTGAATATAGGCTGGAAGCTGAACAGGTAATGAACTTCCTATCCAAATTATGCTCTGCTGAAATAGAGGTAGATAAATTATCCTAAAGAACATTTTCTTCATTGCTGTTGCAGTTGCCTGCTGTTGGTATTTCCCTGTCATTTCATCTTAACATTTGCAGGAAGAACTTCACAGGTGGTGCTGTAGTTCATTTGATGTTTCAGAACTCCCTCATGCAAAATGAAAGGCAATTAAAATCTCCAGTAAAAATTATCTAATGCAGTGAAACGTATAGCTGCTTGTTATTTTTGCATTAAGCGCCTCATTTTCACAAAGACTGAAAACGTCAGAAAGTTGCCTTGAGGTAGCACTGAAACACATTTGCAAAATTGGCTTTTCAACCCAGTGGGCTGCAGAAGAAAGATACACAAATCAGTTGTCCATCTGCTCTTGCAGCTGCAACTTTTCTCATTTTCGAGATAAATAAATCTGACAGTAAACTCAGCACTGACATATGAGAAAGCAGCAGCCCTTTTACAACAGAGAAAAGGAAAACCAAAACACTTCTGGTCTAAAAATTAAAATTATTTAATTAATATCTATTAAAATCTATGTTCTCTATTTGTCTTAGAAAAGAAAACAAGTGAGGTAATTACTACCTCTTTCTTGAAAGAAAGGTTTATAATGTTTGGGATAAGATTCCCACTTTAGTTTTCTATGATTTTTTTTTCCCTAGTAAATATTGTGTATATTAACTGAAGGATAAAAATTCTAAAGTCATCATTTTGAATAAGTACAAGCTCCTGTACCTTCTAACTAAACCAGTACTGTAATTTTTTATCTTCCATAGGGATAAGCATATATAGATGTTAGGTGAGCAGAAATCTATCTGGGATGGCCCAGTATATTTGCAGTGATATACAAAGAGCCAGGCTGCTTTTTTAACCTTCAGTTAAGGACAGGGCATGCCCTCTCCATTTTCTGTCCACGTATTAAGCAGTTTTGAATTATCATTAAGTAATAGCAATAAATAATTTTTATTGGTTTATAAAAACCAATAATTTATATAATTTTTATACAGTTTATAAAAACAGATTGTGACCTCTTAATTGGTATCTTATTTTACATGGATCTCTATTGATTTACATCAGCTACAATTCTAAAACTTTACAAACAATTAGCACACACATTTGGCTGTTGAACTGACAGGGTTTTAGAAAATTGCTTCAGATCAAAAACAGGAAATGAATCTATTCTTGCCAAAAAGTTAGGACAGAACCAAAACCAAGTGCACTGACTGTTCCCTGTAAGAAGCCACTACCTCTGTCACCTTTGTATGTTCTTGCATGACCAACAGTGCCCCCCACTTCTTGATGTTCACTGGAGCAACTTTGCATTGTTGCTACACAACAGTTACAGCCTCTCATGGCTACTCCCATATTTGGTAGAATATGCCCATGCAACTTGAAATGTGATGGCTGAAACAACATATACAAAGATGCTGCATACTTGTAAAAAGCAACTATATTGAGAGTAACAGGATTTTACACTTTTGATCTCTTTCAAGCTAATATCCATTTCATGTTTTTATTACAGTCCTTCCAAAACCAGCATTAAAAGTGTTTTCTCTTTTTTAATTCCATAACAGAAAGAGCGGGAGAAGGGATCTAATCTGGCATTTATGTTTCGATTGCCCTTTGCTGCTGGCAGAGTTTTCAGCATCAGTATGTTGGATACACTGCTTTATCAGGTAACATGAACAATAATTTGACTTAAAGCAAATATTACCACCTATTCTATTGTACTTAATTGTTAGATAACCCCATTTTCATACATATGATCCATTGAAGTGTGTCTATACCAGAAACTACCAAAGGCAAAAGATAATAGAGCATGTTCTACACGATGGTATTAGTTCAGTTATCAGTCCCAAAATCACCCTGTCCTTGCACAAAATCTGTTGTTATAGAGTATAATACTGTTTATGAACCTCTCCACAGTCAAACAGTTTTGATAATGCTTGTACTCTGCAACAGAGTGCCTATTCCCACAAAGAAATGTCTCTAACAAAACAAAAAAATCAACAGAATTACTTTAATATGTAATTTATCAGTCATCTACATTTGCTCATAAAGGCCTCAATTACATCATTGTGGCCCGTCCTCTTGTGCTGACTAGACCTCCAGAGGACCAGTTATTTTAAAGTGTCACCCTGATACATCAGGCTGACCAAGCAGCACTTGCCTTCAAAGATCAAGGAACACAGAATAAGCAGCACCACCACCATGGCCCACGTAATCTTCTCACCTAAAGCAGCTGCCTACTTTGTATCTAGAGATATCCTGTGGATGCTTTTGTATTCAGGTGTGAAACACTGTTGCAAAAAAACTTGGTAATTTTGTTCATGAGAGGTACTTTTTTATTGCAATTCTACTTCCAAATAAATTCCGTGTAGGCAAGTTCAACATAAATAGAATTACTGGAGCTAAACTTTTGTCAAGAAGTCATTAATATGGAAACCAGTTGTGCATATGGACATATACATTCTAGATGTTGTAGAAATAGGTGTATTTGCATATAAAACATCTTCATAATCATGACCCAGAATGAAAACACGACATACTGCAAAATTAAAAAAAAAAAATATTAAGAGACCTATAAACAGATCTGTCATTATCAACAACTCCTGCTAGCAAGTAACTTCAACATTTTATATTTCCTCCTAGATGTGAACAGTCATGCTATGACTCGACAGAGTAACACCATTCATAGAAAGTGTTTAAAACAAAAGGTCCCACACACTCATTCTCACTTAAATTCCACATGTCCTTTCTTTGAGCTCCTACTGCTCATGGGTCAACTGCCATTTTTCTAGAATTATCTTTCTTATTCCAAGTTGGAAATACGATGAAAGCAACTCTGTTCTTTTTCATGGTTCGATCCTTTTCTGTACAGCATCTTTATCTTGTGCATGCAAAGAACAGAGTAAATGACATGAAGAACAGCAGAATTCCTCTGGGGCTTCCTGTTATAGGCCAAAAGAAAAAAGTCTTTGAATTAGCCTTAGGACACTGACTGAAAAATGAAAACTTGGTCTGGCAAATCCTGGTAAATACACTTGGTAACCTAACAAAAATTTCACAGCATAAATGATGCAACCAAGACAAAAAATAAGTGAAAGTTACCAAACAAATTTCTTCAAGATGCTCATTAGCATTTAGCCCATCACTCTGGAAGATTACCAGTACAAAAATTAAAACAGTTGAATCACTGTGTATCAAATTAAATCTGTCTAGCTTCAGAGTTTAAACAAATTCAGATTCTACAAAGGATTTATTTATATAACACCTGTGTAAGGTATTTCTTTATGAAAACCTGTTTGCTAGCTCTGTGTTTGCATGAAGCCAAAACAGTTTTAACTGTACATTGTGTTCCTGCAAGGACTGATAGCCAGCCTTGAACCCTGCCCTGCTACACCCAAAAAGAGGTGGCAATGAACAGTTTGACCACAGCCAGAAAAGCACCCACACGGCCCTCTGATTCCAGCATCCCAATTCCTGAGGAGAAATATTTGTGATTTTTAGCCGATCTAATGTTTGTTCCTGGCCTTAGCCTACACTTCTACGTTGAGCTTAATTTCTACTTTTTAACCCATAGCAACACACTTGTATTAGCAGAGCAATAAGCCTGGGCTGAGACAAGACAGATCAACCCTTAAAAAACCATAACATTACTAATTTGAACTAAACTAATAGCAGTTTCATCTCAGTATTCCCACATCTCAGACCCATTTAACATATGATAGCATTTCTTTTGTATAGAAGAGTTCATTATAATTTCACACCTGGTAAGGCTAACACCTAACTTCCACTGATCTTATGTCTACACTCATCTCTGCTTTTATGGTGCCTTTTCATGCCTCAGTCTTCTGAATCCTGAATGTACATTGCATGCACATGCAGAGCCAAACTAGAAAACTTAATTTTATGTAAGTAAATGCAGCAAAAAAAGAGGAATAGCTATTTCTACAGTGAATAAGATACTTAAAGAGATGGATTGTAAAAACAGATGTACAATTTCTTTGAAATTCATACATGGTGCTAATGGTTACCTGCTCATCTGTTCATTAAAGCTTTTTTCTTTCTTTTCCGTCTCTCCTGTTAAAAAATCTTGCAGTCATTTGTGAAAGATTATATGATTTCTATTACAAGACTTCTGCTGGGACTTGATACCACACCAGGATCTGGGTTTCTTTGTTCTGTAAGTTACTAAAAAAAAAAAAAATAAAAATATTAGTACAGAGTACCAGAGAAGATTTCTTTGCTGTCTGCAGTGTCTTCGTATGGCATTTCCTTTTGTGTAAGTCCAAGAAAAGCCATCTGTTTGCTTTTTCACCAGAGAAGAAGACAAGAAAATCAGATAGAAAACACCCATTTTTAGTTCCATAGCAAAAAAACACCTCCCAAGAAAACACAGTACATTTTATAAAGCAGAAAGGAAAATACAAAAGTCAGGAAAACACAAAAACTAAGTGCATTTTATATGGCATGGCAATGACAGTTCAGCAAACAATTTAAAAATTAAGTATATAAAACCCAGGAAGCACTGTCTATATTGCACAGCCTTGCCATGTACGTCAGTATTCCCTAATGCAATTTTTACATGTATATACACACATGAAAAATAAAATCACTAAAATTATTATTAAAATAAACCCCACCTTTCTGTTTTCTCCCATACCCATCATACCCTACCTGGTAAACAGATCAATTCAAGTTCCTTTCTGGGGACCTAAAAAGAACTGCAGGATGCTGTACTCTAAAAGGAAGTTATCAATGATGGTTTACAAAAGCTGCTTCAATAGAAACCAATTATGTATTTCTTGGTCAATCATTAAGCTCTGTTACAGTGAATGTATGAGAACTGAATCTCTAAAAAGGAGCTCATATATCTTGAAATAAGGCTAGTGTCATCGTAATAAAATAATTGAGCTTCATTTAAGACTTCCTTATGCCATTTATGCTTAGTGTATTACTTCCTCCCCACTCTCTTCTCCCCAGATATGCAGCCTGCAGTCTAGTGAGCAGTGAATATGGCTGCTTTCAAAAATCCTCACACACTCTTCAGTGTGTCCATCACCAGTTTCTTACTGCTGCCAATATTTAGTTCAGTCTTTTATATTTTACTCAGATATGAATACTGGATGAAGGATGCCATATAAGTTTTTAAGTAACTTGAAAACAAGACCAGAAGTTCGTAAGACGGAACTGCTTGCACTGCAATGTCTTCTATAGAGGGAAAAAACAAAAGAAACAGTATTACAAACTCAATGGAAGTTTCAGATTTGTTGTGGAGCAAAGGTGCAATACTATAATATGATAATTACCAGCTAGTGTGTAGTTTTAAAGTGTTTTTTTTCAACTGTAGCATAGTGCACAAGTGGTAAGCCCTCAAGAGTTAAAAGTCCTCCTTCCTATTATTATTTGTTCAGATGAAAATCACAGAAGAGGATCTATGGATTAGGACATATGCCAGACTGTATCAGAAACTTTGTTCTTCTACAGGAGACATTCCAATTGGAGTCTATCGGACAGAATCCCAAAAGCTTGCAACATCCGAGGTAGGACAGTTTATTGTACTTTTCTTTGGATTGGATTACAAAGTATACATGGCCTCCCTCTGCTGGCACATTCATGGCCCCACTAACTCAGGCACAGCTAGGACAGGCTCTGGTTTGAACTTGCAGGTATTTGTAACAAGCTCTATAACCAGGTCCTCTATCATGTGTGTCAAGTATGTCAGCATTGTATCAAAACAGGTGACATTTCACTATTCACACAACTTTCAAATTTAGTCTCTTGTTGCTCATTTCTAGTTAGTGTTATTAAAAGCATTGTGGGATATCTCTAAATTTAGCTGCCAGACAGTGGTAATTTTTGAAACATGTATTCATGTGTTTACTGAATGAATGTATAAAGAATGAGAAAAGAACTTTTCCCTGACTACTTAGCATACTTGTGTTTGTTTGTTTGTTTGTTTGGGTAGCTCTTATTTCTGTCATGCATTAGCCATTTGTTTATGTGACCAATAGTACATCTCATTAAACCATGCTCCAATGCAGCTCTAAAATGCAACATTGAGCAACAACTTCCTCCTTTCTTCTGACATACTCAGACATAGTTTACACTGGTTTCTGAGGCAGGCAACTTGCATTTTTTCTTCCATATTTTGAAAAAATATTAGAAAACACTAAGGCATATAATGCTTAACCCGAGACTTATCCTGAAGTAAGTACAAACATTCAGCTGAAGTTAATTTTAAAAAAAGAGAGGGAAAAAAAAAATCTATGCAAGATTCCACCCAGTTCCCTAGTGTCTCTCTTTGGGAACCACCACTGTCTCTACAGGTGGCTTTTACTGCTTAGCCAGTGGACTGTGTCACTGCAATAATGTCAAATGATTTTTTAAATACTGCAGCATGAACATAATCCATCAAAATCATTCCTTCAAGAAGAACGCAGTCAGCTTTGCTGCTAATAAGAAAAAAAAAAGTCTGTCATATCTTTCAGCAAAACACAGGAGATACCAGATTTTAAGAATTCATTAAATAAGGATAAAATAAAATTCATGGCAGTGCTTAATCCTCACATTCTGAGAGAATAGGGCTGGCTATGTAACTTCAGGTCCAAGAGAGAGAATGCAGGAAAGTTGAACTGTGAGCATACAACATATTGTGAAGAGTGCATTTTGGTGCCCTTAGTTTTCACCTTGCTGCATTTTCACAAGTTTTCAAACATACAGGCTGACTGGCAAACAGGATTTGCAGAAGGGAGGGGTAACTACAAGAGTAACCCTCATCTTTTCTACATGAACTTTTATTTTTGGCAGGTTGTTAGGGGGCAAGCATAGACACTCAAATTCATCTTCTGAGACAAGCTTAATTGATAAATTAGAGATATTTCAAATATTTTCAATATTTTCATTGGGAACCGCTGGAGCCTGTACACATGCAGCTGCTCAGGTGCCTGAATGCTTGATCAGACCAGACTCAGATTTAACTGGAGGTAGTGATTATCTTTTGCAAAGAAGCAGTTTGTTAAAACATTCAGACACTGAAACCAGCCTGGAAGCTTCTGTCTGGTAAATAAGAGCTGAGTTCTATATTACTTTCTACCAGTTTTCACAAGTAATCCCTCAAATGGAGAATTTGAGTTAGATCAGGTAGATGAAGAAGCTGAAGGAGGTTGGAGAAATCCCCTGGTTAAATTTTCTAATTGTAGTAACAATTAATGGTTAACTCGAGTCACAAGAATAAAATATGCCAATATTAATATTTTTACATCTACAATTTATCCTTTGGCACCCCCTTTTTGTACTATCCAAATGAGAAGCCCTCACCTCAATGACAGATAAGTGTAATTCCTTTCAAAATAAAGCAAGCTTTCAATGATTTAGTAACTAAATAACAAGTGAATCTAGTCTGCCTCTCAATGACCATTCCACCTCTGACTCAAACCATTTCCATTTCATTTTAAAAACACAAAAAAGAGAGATGAACTCCTTTTTTACTACATGTGCAGCTGATTTTCTGTGGTTCCTGTTAAATGGTCCGTGTTTGTTTCTTTAGATTCGCTTCTGTTTAAATTGTCTTTTGTTTTCTTTTTCCCCTTCGTTTGTCAGTCTCGAGAAATGGCTTCACAAGTAAGTATTCACTAATTGTCTGCCTGTTTCTGGGTGTGGTGGTTTAAGCCCGGGAGGCAGTAAACCCCTCACAGCCACTCCCTTGCTCGATCTCGCCACAGTGCAATGGGGGAGAAAACTGAAAGGGTAAAAGTGAGAAAACTCGTGGGTTAAGATAAAGAAAGTTCAGTAAGTTAAGCACATCACAAATCCAAAACACAGTCCCATAGAGGTGACTATGAAGAAATGTAACTCTATCCCAGCCAGAAAC
>NW_020955262.1:114923-223923 GCF_003031625.1 Empidonax traillii | reverse complement strand
CAATGCGCAGGCTGGAAGGTGGAAAGACCTTCCCCGGTTCTTCGTTCGCGAAGAGACTGGCCATTTTATGTGGCTGTACCTAATAATGGTTTAAACAGCTTTTGGAGCAGAAAAGCATTTGTAGAACCCTAGATCCAATTAAGGGTTCTTAGTATGCAGAACAGTTAACATAAAACTTAAGAGTTAGATAAAAATAAGGCATTACTTTCGAATGGAATAGAACCCCACGTTGAAACTGTTTGTGTTTTATTCACTTAGCTCCCAGGGAGCAGTAAGACAAGGGAGCAAAGATCTAAAACTAATTGGTGTTTGATGTTGTAGTGCTGTTATCATGACAGACACCCTGATCATTTTGAATAGGAACTGGCGTGTGCCTGTGACTATTAATGACTGTTTCCGTTCCTGCCACGTCTTGGCCAGCCTGAGCTAAAGTTTAAATCTTAGGGCATTTAACATCCCATGACAGCACCTTGCCTTGAGTGGAGAAACCCCTGTGTGACACAAACGTCTAGCAGCACAAGTGAGCAATCATACCCTTCTGGGCACACAGTCTGATACTGAGACAGGAACCCACCTCTGAAAAACAAAAGGCAAACAAAAAGAAAGGTTTAAAGGGAAATGTTTCTTCACTGTGTGACACAGTAGTGACACCATGTCATCAGTTATGCTTCTCGGCAGATTCACAAGCTATGGAAAAAAAGGAAATGAAATTAAATGAAAGCAATCAAACCTCAAAATAATGAGTTACAAAAGTATTTTTGAGACTGATTAAAACAGAGGGAGAGACACAGAAGTACTCTGTGCTGTGCTTTTATCTTCTGTGTATTTAACAGCTGCCACTAGGAGACACGCCTCTGAGCTGCTTTTGAAAGAGAGTTTGGGATTCTTTGTTTTTGCTTTGTTGTTAAACAGCTGAACTTTTTCCTCTTGCGTAGAGCACAGCTTTATCAACAGACAACTTAAATCTTAATGGTCATCTAAGTAAATACTTAACTGTAACGTTGATGATTGGTCTCTGCCTTTTCAGTACTACTGGAGCAAGTCCAGATGACTGTGTTATCACGAGCTCGACAAGGAAAGATACCAATGCAGGCAGGAAGAAAGGCAAAACAAGATTGTCCTTTTTACTCAGTTTGTGTCTGATTTGTTCACACCAAATAGCTCCGTCCTATCCATAAGTAGCACCTTATCATATGGAATATATTCTGCCTACCTCAATCCTTACTGTAAAATATGCACAAAACCAAAATGACAATTTAACTAACAACAACAAAATCAATAACATCCCTGTAGAAAGGGGTGTAGGGTTCTCTTTTATGCCCTACCCCAAAAAAATCAGCTGAGTCAGCAACAAAACTTCAAAGATAATGTAAATAATCCCTTTTCTACTGCAGACTAAGCTGGAGAGCCTCAATAAATTAGACAGTCTTTGCATTGCAACATCCTAGTCTATAATATTAAAAATATGAGTTTGTTGAAGTGCTACAACATAAACATTTGTATTGTTTGTTTTGATTGTTTTGTTGTTTGGGTTGGTTTGTGGCTTTTTTTTTTTTTTTACACAGATAAAAGCTAGTTTGTGCAAAAGTGAAAAATTTAAGTATCTTTCACCCTCTATCCAACTGACTCATATCAAATCCTATTTTATGGACTCCAGGAACCTTGCAGATTCTGTGTAGGGAAGGCTGGTGTGCCTCTTAAAGAAATCTTGTATTAAACACTGATGAGGTCAGCAGATTGTTGCTTTCAGATTTCATATTAATGGGAAAAGGCCATTCAGTAGCTCTTTGAATTTTCTTTATTCAGTGATAACTTCCAGCATATTATGAATTCTTTCTGTTCTAAGGGATTCATGTGAACTCAGCCAGCTCATTTACATCATCTTTGTTTTATACTTCCTACTTTCATATGTGCTGGAAGGTCGAGGATGCCTGGGAATTTGAGATACAGTTAAGAGACACATTCTACCTGTGGTCTTAAAAACAGTGCTGAAAACAGTGCAGCCAAAGTTGAACTATTACTCAATGAATCCACAACACACATCTAAAAAGCGTTTACGGAACTGAATTTCTGTCTGAAAATATGCAGACTGGGAAGAAAGTGGAGAATTCATTCCAAAAAGGTTCCTAGATTCAGGAAGGGCAGTATCGGGCTAGAGTTGCTCTTCTCAGAATCAAAGTGGAATCAAGCATTAAATAACCCAACTGTGACAAACATATTTATATCATAAATGAGCTTTTTACATAAAAAGTCTAAATCTAATTAAAGAATGCCCAATTCAGGAACACTTGCTAAGTACAAACAGCTGAATCCCCTCACCTCTATTGCAACCAAAACACAAGTTCAACTGCACTGCTGAAAAGAGAACATCCTTATCTGCTTCCATTTTGTAAAGCCCTTAATCTCTCTTGTCCTTTTCCTTTTCAAGTCTCAAATCTCTATCAGCGTGGAAGAGTGGGAAGACACTAAAGACACCAAAGAACAGTTTAGTTTTCGTGGTAATCACCGTAACTCAACCTCCAGTGATCAGTCTGACCACCCCCTGCTACGACGGAAGAGCATGCAGTGGGCGCGGCGGCTGAGCAGGAGAGCCCCCAGGCACTCGGGGAAAACAGCAGAGAAGATCAACCAGCAGCGAATGAACCTTTACAGGAGGTCAGAAAGACAGGAGCTTGCTGAGCTTGTGAAAAACAGAATGAAGCACCTGGGCCTTTCTCCAGCAGGATACGGTATCGCTGTTATAATACTTTAAAAACGGCATTAGCGTTTGGCAAGATGAGCTTATTTTTAAGAACTGAGGGTGCCAATAAACAAAATATTAAGTTTTTGTTTTGTTGGTTTAGGTTTGGGCTTTTTTTTTTTTTTTTCTTCACTTACTAAGAGTAACAGAATGGTTTTAGTCCGTTCTATTATCCCTCATTCTGGGGTTCAGATGGACGGCTCAGAAGGCAGCATGTCTGTCACACTTACATTTAGCATATGATATGTGTATGCTGAATGTATAAACACTGCCCTGTCATTGAGCAGCTGCACCATATTTCCACAAACGTGTTCAAATACATTTTTAAATTTAACCTCTCCCTAAAATATCCATCTGCTGAAGGCAAATGGGGTAAATTTCCTGCAGAATGGATAGTTTTATTTGTCTGCTTAACAACGAACATTCTTAATGCACGTTCAAAACATCAATAACCAATGGCAATAGCCAATTTTGACATCAATAGCAACATACAACCCAACAGGAGTTGTTATTGTTACTACTCATCCAAAATCAACTTAACTACAAGAGAAGGCTGCTACAGAACATATGGCTGTAGTTTTGCTTTATCTCTACATGTTAAATATGTAAATACAGTATCTTTTTTCCCACACTCCAAGTGGATAATTACTATTCCTTCTTTCTTTGTGTATTCTGTGCAACTCTCTGCAGAAAGATTCAGGACTCAGTATTTTGCAGGAGTTTCACAGGCCACAATAACATTTGATCAAGCACAAAGAAGTTTTATAAATTTGATTCATATTTATGGTAGTAACATGAAAACTTTGTTGTACTGCTTTTCCTGTCAAATCCTAGTTAAAAGCCAAAAGTAAACTTTCATTATTCAGATTTAGGATGATTATGTACCATCTACAGAACAGCAGAAACCCTTAAAAAAAAAAAAAGTCACTCTTCATTTTCAACACATCAGTACAAGAATAATTAAAAATGCAAGGAAGGCATACCAATTTCCATTTATACAGCCTTCACATTTCAAGCCGTTGGCATGGGTGGTAAAGAGAAATGCTTACTAGATAAATAAAAGAAGGGAAAAGAGATCTATGTTGACCAAATCTGGAAATGGATGAGAGTGCCATAGACCTGCACTTAACCTTGATCACTTGAACTCAACGCCAGCCAAGGATGAAAGTCCCTGTTTCCCACATACTTACCTATGCTGCAGGGCAGGCTGTTAAATCAGCTTAAAGTTGGGTTACATTCAGAATTGTTATGACTGAAAAAAACAGAAGAAGATTTTTAAAACATTCAGAAAGAAACCAGGACATTTTTTGAGCTGATAACTCAAAAGATAATACGCAAGTTTCAATTCAAGTACAGTTGAAAAGAGGTTGCTAAACTTATTTAAAATCACTCTGACAACCAGACACTTTTTGAGAGCTTTCTGTACCAAAGGGGATCTTTTATCAAATTAGTTTGTCAGAAATAATACTGTTTGCAATTAATTTGTAAATATAATTCATTTGGTATATTTTTTTGTGTCCTCTAGATGAAATGAATGATCATCAGAATACCCTTTCTTACATCCTGATCAATCCTTCTCCAGATACAAGATTAGAGCTGAACGATATAGTGTAAGTTAAAGCACCCATGTAAAAATATAAAGTCACAAGACCTGCAAAATTGCTGGTTTGCACTTCCTGCCTGAATTCCTTTTATTATCTTTCTGCTGGAAAATAACTCCAAACGTTCCCATAAACCTGAAAAAAAAAAGAAAAAAGAAAAAGGAACTTCTATTTCAATAGCCATCTAAATATACTATATATATATTAAAAATTAATATTCTCCTTAAATTTTTGCTTGTAATTTAGTTGCTCAGTCTTAATGGAAAGATCAACCCCATAAAATCAGTATTTTCAAATAGGATTTTATTACATAGATTCAGAGATAATTAAAGCGAATAGAAGTCTTCCCCTGAATATCATGTGATATTTATGCTTAAGATAATTCAAATACAAATGGCATGACCTTTAACACAGGCAGTGTTTTCACTTGCTTACCAGGAATTTTTGCAGGCTACATGATAAAAAATAAACACAAATTTGAACAAAATCAGAACGAAAAAGTTCTGAAAGCCAAGAATTTTAGTTTTGTTTAGCATTGTTTCTTACTGAAGAATATGTGACGGCTGTGTTAAGGTTCTTAGCCATTTCTGTCTTTGGTTTGCTCTACTAACATGCCCCATCTGCTCCACGGGCAAGAAACCAGAGAGCCCAGCTGTGCAGGGGCCTCCACATCACTGCTGACCCACCTTATTGCTTGCTCACAAGGAGGAAAAGTTGTTAGAGAAAGAGTCCAGCTCCAGAATGTCTGCCTACACCAAGATTATCAACATCTGGCTTTTAATAATTGAGTACAATGACAAGAACTATCCATTGCTGTCTTTTAGAAACAACTCTGTGGATTGCTTGTCCCTTTTTTAAGGTATAATGAATAAAGGCAGTGCATTAAGAAATACAGTTCTTAGTAAAGGACCTGTCAGTTTAAGTAAGTTTTCACTGTGCCTGGTCCATGCACATAATGTGTAGGCAGCCAAAATGTGAAAAAGCTTTGTTATTAGCTCCTAAAGTGAGTGATGCTACCAAGTTACCCAACAGGAATTAGACTAAGCACCTTCAAAGTAAGTCTCTCTGTCTTCCTCAGATCTTTTCAACATTAAAACTCTATGCACTTATCCTTGCTTGCACCACATTTTAAATAACAATTGTAATTTCTTTTTGTAGATACCTGATCCGACCTGATCCATTGACTTATGTTCCAAATGCTGCACCCAGCCGAAAAAACAGCTTCTGCAATACAGTGGGACAAGACACCAGGGAGGAAACACAACTTTGATATGTATTTCATCACAAAATTAAGAGACAATTTTATACACTTGTTGTTTCCACTAACCATTTTGAAAACTGAGCGGTACATTTTATTCAGATTTTGGAAACAAAATGACAGTGGGTAAGTGACCAAATGTAGAAATGTGGTGCCTAGAAACTCTTTATTTCAGGGATTGTCAGGCTTGTGGCCTGTTCAATACGGTAGTTGAACTTTGTCAGCCTAACAGAATTATGACACCTGTTGCTATTTAACCAATATGAACAAATGTCAGATTCCATCATATGTTTTGCTTAGATGCTTCTAAGCGTATTTATCAAGGTGACAGCATGTCAGTGACTAAGCTTCTGATCTACATCAGATTATCTGATGCCCATAGAGAGACAATGGATAATTTGTAGTAGCAAATACATTAATACCTAAAGCTGCCAGCAAGGCTTTGCGTGTCAAGAATTCAGTCTTTGAAACAATATTCAATCTCAGCCTGCCATCCACTTGTATTAGAACAGGCTAGTTTAAGTCCCATTTTAGTGTCCAGGACCTGAGCATTAGTTCTTTGGGTTTACACATATCAGGTTGAATTACACAATCCAGTCACTCCACAGAGGCTGAGATCTGAGACACATCCAGTGAAAGAGGAGCCCAACTGGAGGAAAATCCCTGTCATCTCCCACAGGCAGCCCTCTCCAGACTTGCCAAACACAGGGAAGGTACTATCTGTGTGAAGCTGCACACAATGGTAGCTCAGGTGAAATGCAACCCTTTGAACCTTAGTGAGTTTGTCTAGAGAAGCCTGAATAGATAATAACACAGAAGTGAGAACATCCCTCCAGGGAGTGATTCCTACCACAAGTCCTTTCCATTTTCATGAATATGCCATAACTGAAACTGCCTAAAGCATGTACATGCCCAGTCATCCAGATTACCTGAATGTGATACATTTTCATAAGAAATCATGTATCCCATTAATGAAATTTTTATCTCATTCCATAAAATGAATGTAATTCCACATGATGTGAAAAAGCATTATGGATTTAAAAACTCCGTTTTGGCACGAAGTACCCAAGAAAGCATCTGCTTGTGCATGAAACACCTGGAGCTGTTACAGTATCTCCAGTCTCTGTGCCACAATTGGTCAGGCTTTCTACAGAATTCAGCCACAACTGGTCAAGCTTTCCATAGAATTAAGCACGCCTGTACATGACCATCCAAAATCATGTTCTTGCTCTGCCATTTGTCACAAACGGGGAAGAACATACTTAAGGTTTAAAAAACCCTACTATTACAATAACCTACATAAAACCAGTACAAGAAATTTGGCAGTCTTCTATGGAAAAATTGATTATTCTTTGAATATCCTTGATGTCCTACTTGTACAAAAAAATCAGAATTGTTTCGATTCTATTCTGTATTCATTGATAGAACTACATTCTATTTCTGGATCAAAAAACAAACAAACAAACAAAAAAACCCCTACAACCAAGCTGCAACTCATGGATTTGTCTATATTTATCAGCATTGTAAGGATGTTGAAATCAAGTCACATTCATATTAGGAATGACATCAAATCTGCTGTTAACTCCTCCCTTCCTCTTCATCCTTCCAAAATTTAAATAATCTGTTCCATCTTAATTCAGAAATCCTAAAGCTACAATTATGAAAAACCACAGAGGTCTCAGAGTGGACTGAAGCTCTCAGAAGACCAAGAGTACCTGTTTTAACAGGAAAAAGGATAGCTGGAAAGTAGTTCTTCAGCAGCTTTTCCTATACTGACGTATTGAAGCAGCATCATGGCCCAGAAGGGTTTCAGTGGTTCTCCTTAGAGTCCATTATTATTCAGTGTTTTTCCACACAGTCATTTATCAGATTATTCTGATGAAATATTTCAAATGGGCACTGTGGGGAAAGAAGACAATTCAAACAGCTGCACAGACTGAAGTCTACAGTTTTTTTAAAAAAACGTATATGGTACAGCATCTTGTCCAAGACCAGTCATAGAAGTTATCCCAGAAAAGTCTACATGTGCAGTGTGAATCACTTTCTATTTTCCTTGGTTTTGGGGAGAATACAGTATTCCAGTTGAATATTAAAAAAAAAAAATACAAATTTCTGAAAAGTGTTCACTCCAAAATATTAGCAAGATCTTTTGTTTCATACCAAAGGCTTTTGTAACGGAGTCTCAAGGAAGAAAACAGGATTCCAAAAACATAGCTCCTCTCCAGCAGGCAAGCCAGATAGCCTGGGATTCACACACTGTTTCACAGGCATTCTCTGTTCACTGCCTATCATATGCACCACAGATTTAAGGACTCTCTGCCAAAAGGATCTATAGCTAGGACTGGAGTCCTCACATTTAACAGCCAATAAAGCAGTATAAACAAGCAGTCAGGTGTGTCCATTTTCCCATTCAACTCAGCAGAATTGCTGCTCAGCTAGATGGGAAGAGTAGCATCTAATGTGACCTGATATTTCTCCAGGCTTAATGGATTTCTAATTGCTCATTAGCCCCAGAAGATTTGCTAAAGCAAACACAAAGACAGCTGGAGACACTTGCACTCTTTAAAATGAATGCAAGACAACCTTTCTGAACAAAACACTTCAAAATCTACCGGAAGACAAGCAAGGTAATAAAAATTAACAACATCATCTTATGAAGCAGAAGTTCTAATAACCCATGAATAATATACCACAAAGTTCAGTTATTCAGAATAATACTGCCCTTCATGTTGAAATCAGAACAGCTTTGCTTCCTCTGGAATATCTTCACAGATAGACTCCATTCTAGTGGGATTTAGACCTTTCAAAAACCATCCTAAGCACCATATAAACACTGAATGAGACAGTATGCACATTCCTTCAGTGACCAGGGAGGAAATTCTTTAATGGTCATTCTACAGGCAATCTTATGTTCACATGCTTTCTTTCCTCATAATTATCAGAAACATAATACAAACCTATCTGGACTGGAGACCAGATTGGGGAACAGTGATCTTTATGCTCAATACTGGAGAAGGGATGATGAAGCTCTAGAATGAGCAGGGTCAAATGACTACTGAGCAGAGGAGTTTGATCTGGCAACAGTTCACTCAGTAAAGAGAAAAATCTAGACCTATGCAAGAAAAGACTGTATCTATCTGTGCTTGAATGTAAGCATTTTTCCTCCTGATTCACTCCTGTCAACAGCCCCAAGATGTCCATCTTCCCCAAAACTACCTTAACACAGCCCAAGCAGTTTGGTACCCAGAGTCAGTCCCAGTGAGGGAAGTTCTAGCAGTTAATAATTGCTTCATTCTCACAAGGGAATGCTCAAGCAAAGCCAGACCTACCTATGAAAATGTGTTACCTAGTCTGCAATAAAAAGTCACGAGAACTGTTTCAATGGAATGCAGTGTGTTTCCTTAACTGTTTCACTCCAATTCCACAACACACATTAATTCACATACAGAATAAAAAGCAGAGTTTGAGTCTTTAAAACCTGCAGCAGAGGGAGTTAGTGAACTTGTCATGAAATTGTCTTCGAAATTAAAACAAGTTATTTCCCAGCATACATAATTCCTCTCTCACAAAGAACTTCCTACAACTACTCTTAAACAATTTTAAAGTATACAAATATATATCACTGAATGTTTCCTATACCTCTTTATTTACCAGTGCACCAAAAAACTACTAACAAATAAATTTCAGACTCCAGCAGTGGAGGAAAACTGAAATGACATCAAATGCACCAGAAGTAACTCACAATTGTGTGTTACTGGCACTGTAACACAAGGACTGACAGCAACTGTTCTGTAATTTTGAAAAACTGATGCATGAGATTTTGCTTCACTGAATTTCACTTGATATCCAGCAGAAACCAGTCCTAGAATCTGGAAATCAATAACAAGGAGCAGCTCTGTGCAGGTTCATCAAGCTGTACGAGGTTATCATAACACTTTTTCAAGGCAGCGCTATAAATGCAGAATTTATAAAATAAAGCGATCTGCATAAAATATGGTTGCATATTCTTGATACTATATTAGAAACAGCCCACCCCCACTTTGAAACAGCCATACATTGAATAAATGTCTAAAGAATGACATTTCAAATTTTCAGCCACTGTTCCTTGTGCTTGATACAGAATATGCATTGCAGGGATATAGGATAAGAGTTACTAATTTATATTAAGTTATGAGAGGTGACCAAAACTTTGCTTATTTTCATCTTTTGAAATTAATCCAAAATATTAATGATGATTTTGTTATATACTTCATTACTGCCTACACTACCAATGCAACAATGTCAGTAATGGTAATTCAAAACAAGTATAAACTCCCATGACCTCTGAAGAAACTTGAAATATTTCCACTTGATTTTGTTAGAAACAAACACTTGAAGTCTTTGAGTTTTAAATGAAGTTTTCTGTATGTTTTGCAAAATCTAGACTTTATACTGTTATGATTTGCAAATGGCCCATTCCAACCAAGGAGATACACTGGGAGACAAAGCATAGAAATAAAAGATTAAATACTTTGTGTGCATGAGGTATCTCAGACAAATTGGGGCACCCCAAATGTGATTATACACAGGGCTCCTATACATTTTAGGCATACAGGTGCAACATTAGACTAATCACTATCACCCACACTACCAATTACTAATAATAGTAACATTTCTCTAGATCATTTCCTATTTCTTTCGTCCTTTCATCAGTATGGGGTGGCCAATGAACTACTTAATCTCTCTGAAAATCCTGTAGCTTTGAACAGGTTGGTACTTACTCCTGCTAGGAGTTATAAACCCTCACTGCTTCCACAACTGTGCAGTGGTATGGCAGATTCTAAATAAAAGCAGAGAATTGGTATATTTATGTCTATTATTTGGACAACTGGAAAGTCTTTGTTAAGGCAACCAATTCTGCTGCTTTTGCATTCAGCTTCAGCTTGTGGTGAAACCTCTATTACCTTGTCTTATAGAATCATGGAATCATTAAGGTTGGAAAATACCTCCAAGATCATCGAGTCCAACCTTTGACTAAACACCAGCATGTTCAAGACCAAGCTGCATATCCATTAGACTAATCAACTATGATAAGTTAATTATAAGCTTTTAATATTAAATGGAACTGTTTCTGTCCACATTTCTAGCTCTAATTCACTAGCACAGGATATCATGTATACTTTCTTCTTCAGTCACACTGAAATGCCATACCAGTAAATTTAATGGCGCCTAGACAAGTTATATCTGAGCAATATAAAATTAACACATTAAATTATTATAACTTGCTATTGAAAAATTAGTTTCATTGTATCTTCATTACTTTTTCTTCAGCAGAGTTCATATGATCTCTTACCATATTTTAAAACAGTATAGGAATTAATTGGCGCTTCATCCAAAACAAAATAAGGTACCAATCAGTATTCACTCAACAGAGAAAGCCTGCTGAATGGAAGAAAAATCCTTGGAATCCAAACTAATACAAAACCTATACACCTAATTCAGGATGTCCCTGAACCTTCAAAGTTATTACTACACTGATGCTCTGTTTCTAAGAAAACATTTGCTGTTTTGTTTATTGTCAAAGAAGGATCCTAGGATGCTCCACTATGGACCTTTCTCCTCTAACATATGTGTTCCTTCTTTTGCAGTGTTTCCCAACAAAATGTGTGCTTATATGGCCAAACGAGATGAGATGTAATTATATTACTGTACCAACACAGAGAAAAAGGGACCTTGATTCTGTTAAACAATGAATGTCCAGGTGGACCTACTGTTTCTATTCCCTTTGCATTAAGACAAATCCCTGTGTAAGCATCCTCAAGATGTGTATATTTAACTGGTCAAGAAGCACTGACAATTTTTGCAGCCAGGTCTCCAGAAAAGATATTGCCAATTCCTGAACAAAAAGGGTGGTATTTGTCACCTGGGAATTCTTCTGATATGTACCATTTCCTGTCTTTATTCCCAGCAGGCTTGTGCCACTGCAAAAAGAGACAACCCACTTCATGCCCATTGCAGTTTTAAGAGTTATTATAACGTCCAGGAAGTCCTGTTGAAACATATTGTGATATTGCTCACTTTCTCTCATCAGTAGGCCCTCATTTGCCCCCTTGGTCTCAGTGCCAAGCATAAACAACTGAACGACATCAACACCTGCAACCACAGCTTCAGTTCCCCAAGTCTTTCAGATGGAATTTCTGTGCTGAGTTTCAGCAGCTCTTGGTGCTATCAGCAATAACAAGAAAAGTGTTTTATCTTTACACTTCTCTCTTTCATTAATAACAAACGTAAAAGACTGTGTTGAAGTGGCTGTGGTTTTATTCTCCAATTTCTCATTTTGAGCTGGTAGTTCTCTGTTTTCTTTCCCTAAAACTTGTTTGAAATTTGTAAAAATGTTTTTATTTAAAATCTTTTCCATCTGAAGATCATCATACCTTTTGGCAAAAAGATTGTATTTTTCTTCTCTATCATCCCTGCTTTAAACTTTATATCAACAAGGCAATCAGAAACAAGTAAATTAAAAAAAAAACAAACCAAAAAAACAACAACACAACAAAAACTCCCAAAAAGAAAAAAAACACCAAACCAACAAACAAAAAGAAACAAACAACAACAACAACAAAAAAAAAATAAACAAAAAACCTCCCACAGAAAATCAAACATACTGCTGTGCAAGAGATGAAGAAAATAAGAAAAATATTTCTCTTAGTGCAATTGCAAGGAGAGGAGAGGAATCCGGTACAGTATTTCATGTTGGCAGCCTTGAGAGAATGCACAAAAAGCATCCTTTTGTCAGAAGAGGTAATTTTTAGTTGTTTTCCTTAGTGACACAGGAAGATAAAAGCAATCTTCAGGCTTCTGATTCTTCAGGATTCATTTTTTTCTTATTAGTTTTATTAAAAGTATCCTATGATTACATATTAGAATAAATTGTAAACACAAAACTTTAAAATATCCAATTTTCAGGCTTTTCTTCGTAAGAGAAGTATAGTATCATAAAGACAGTAAGTCATAAATAAAAATAAATAAATAAACAATAATTGAATCATCCAAGGTTAATGAAAGATTATAACAGTTTATGGATTCAAAGCATTGGAGGCTGTTGTGATAAATCACATGACGGTACCTTGGTCATTTAAAATTTGATAATGGGTTGAAAATGATTGTCTAGGCCATATAAAATGTTAATGCAGATAGAGAGTTAGCATTTCCAGAGGGGAACTTAGCCTGGAAAAATGTGTAAGTTAACTGTGTTGAAGGTTTTTCACAAACTGATCTCTAAAGGGTTCTCTACATGTATTTGAAAGGGAGCTGCAAAAGTACAGTAAGTCAGAGTTTTTCTAATTTTTTGTGCCAAAACACTATTTAACAGATGCCACAATCAAAGAGCAAATTTCAGCACTTCCTGCCATCATATTTTAAAGCCCAGATTCGTTCCAGTCATACAATCACTGTAATTTTTTACAGATTCTTTAGCAGTTTCTTGCTATTTCACAAAAAATGACAGATTTAGAAGGACTAAAATAGTCAGGAATTCTACCTCTGTGCACACAGAGAACCTGAGAACAAGCTTACTGGCCCTCGAATTTCTGATCCAAGTATTTTCCAGAGGAATCGTGAATTAACACAAAGGATTCTATTTGAAAAGGTAAAAACACTCTGCCACTTGTAGCAATGAAGAGCCAATCTACGAAATGAGATTGGACTGAACCATTTAAAAATATGCAGTAGAAATGTAAAGTAAGAATTAATTCATGCTAAATTATAACGTAATCTGAATCAGATATAGACCATATAATCTGAATGTAGATGTGTGGTGGATTACTCTTGGCCAGCATCCAAACACTCACCCACCTGCTCTCTCTTCAAGTGGACAAGGAATAAATATATTGCTGATTAATATACATTTGGATAGCAAGAAACAGAGATGAAAATAATAAAAAAATAAAATACCTCCTCCCCATCTTTTCTTGGGCTCAACTTCACTTCTTTTTCTGCCCCTGCAGCAGCAAAAAGTGGTTGGGGGTTAAGGTCCCTCCCTACTCCTCTTCCTGTTCAAAAACATCTGCTCCACTGTGAGCTCTCGAAGGGCCACAGTATCTTCAGGAAATGTCCAGCTGCTGTAGGCTGAGAGAAAAAGCACATAAACATATTCTGTGATGAACTGGTCAACAGTTTAACTAACTCACACACCTATAAAACATTAAGAACACAGCGAGTAATGGCTTAGCTCTAGCAATCTTCCTTCTTATGTTTTTAGCTCTTTAGAAACTGTGCATTTTGACATAATACATACTAAACATCCAGTATCCAAAAAAAAAAAAAACCAGAGTAAAAAAAATTAATTTAAGAAAGAACGTGGGCAGTGTGACATCAGAAGGTGAGAGGCATTTCTGTATCCATAAATTGCTGTGCTGCTATTTGAAATATGAGAACTTCAGCCCATGAAAATTAGAGAGCAAAAGTAATTTCCAATGTTCTAAGTGTACTGCTGCGTGGCAGTTTTCTTGATCAGGCTAAAAATATTTTGTAAAAGTCTTTGACTTCTGTTTGTTTTGATAGAGCAACTGTATTAGATGAAATCCTGGTTCTGTTATGGAAATAACAGGAACTTCTTACTAAGAAGATTTTTCTAACAGGCTGCTAGAATATTTATTGTTTCAAGTTTGATTGAGCTGCATTGAGTTATTACAAGATTAGTAGAGAATTCATGCTGCAGAAAAGCAAACAGTACCTATGTCTGAAAAGATAATTACAGTTTATCTTGCTTATGACTTTTTAAAATGCCAAGAAGCTCTCAAAGTACAAAACTCCTTTCCTTTTAAAATTCTTTCCAGGAAAAAGAAAAATACTTTAAAAATAAATTCTTACCCACAGTAATTATCCATACTATTAAACCAAAAGAACTAGAGCCAATGAAAATTATTTTTCTAAAACCCACTGTGTAGCAAAATGTCATGTGTATTAAGCTGCCTTGGGACACACTGGTTATCCAGATTCACAAGCATTTAACTGCATTCCAAATTTAAAATTACTTCACATGTGCTGAAAAAAAGCCAAAATTAGGCCTTAATAAAATAATAAAAAGGATGAAGGAGAATAGAACGTAGTAGAGAAAAAGAGGAAAGGAATTAGAAAAAAGAAGAAAGGAAATTAATATGTTACTGCTTGTTTCCACTCCTGTTTATGTTATTTTTGTCCTATTTATCTAAAAAAGACAGATTTGACAGGTCATGAGTGAAAATCTACGTCACCAAGTTCTAATTCCTACCCTGTCTCATCTGAGATTTTTGGAAGAATTTAAAAATAAGACAAACCAACCCTTCACATTCCAGCAGTGCTTTGATATTTCCCTGGCTTCTTCAAGCAATGAGTTTTGAAGTCCAGTCCTTTCAAGGTGGTCCCACAAATGGCGAATTTCAAAGTAATCTTTTGAGAAGATGATACACTATGTTTGAAGATGCAAACTGAAGGCTGCCAGAAAGCATGAGATAGCTTATTTAATCTAAAATTTCCAGCTGCCAAACCAGATCATAATATCTCAACTACTTCGTTTAAGTTTACTTAAGCCAGCTTTTAGGCAAATCAACTACATATAAAAGGACGAGCTGGGAAGTGAGAGAAGAGCAGGAGGTTCACCCATCCAAATCAAAGGCAGCTTTTTTCTGGAGAGCGGGCTCAGCTCAAGGTTCTGTCATCTCTCTCTCTCTTAGGAAGACTGGGCTGCATAAAGTCCAGGGCACCCCCCTTCTGCTTGACCTGTAAGAGCTCCCAGGGATGAACATGGAGTTAACAAGATGAACCAATAACAGTTTCACCCCTCTTTTTTTAAACCTGTGTCTCATTTCAAACACACACACTGCAATATTTGGAGGATTAATTTGGGCATCTCAGTGACACTTGCTCTCAGTGGTTATAAAGAGAAGCAGGGATATTGCGGTTTCTGCCTGTACTAATTTATTCTTGGGTTACAGGTGGAAAAAAAAAAGTCTTAAAACCACATAAATCTAGTTGTACTCCGTTTTACCTGCACCACTTGGTTTCCCAGAGACCCCAGGCAATCCTACCATGGATTACACACTAAACTCATGCAAATGTGTCTTGCTGAGACATCATATGCATTGGTGACAGAGAGAAGACAGTGAGGAAGAAAAAAAAATATTTATCTTGGTATGTATTGTTGGTAATATATACATTCAGATATTCCAAAATTTGAAATTAGGTTTTATTTTGTGTAAAAGGTGTGGTTTGTGCATCTTTAAAACCACTTTCTCTTACAATGGTTACAGCAGTTTGAACAGTGAAGGGATTAATAAACTGTGAAGGGAATGAAGCACTTTACATAAAGCACTGAAGTATATTAATAACAATTTAAATTATGTAAAGAACATATGGAATCAATCTAACATATGTATAAAGTATTTGTTTTCTAATGTTCTGTAAAATCTTTGTATATGTACTTTTCTGAGTTAACCTCATCAAAATGCTACCAAACAGAAATACTACTTTTTTTCCTCTGCAATATTTATATATTTTGAAAAAAAAAATCAGGAATATATGAAACACTGAAGAATTTTAGGTTCCTTTTCACTTTATAGAATTGCACTTCAAATTTAAAAAAAAACTTTCCAGGAGAAACAGCTATACTAGGATTTGCTTGTCTCTAGTTAGCTGCTATATAATTTATTTCTTCAAGTACACACAGAAATATGGCTGCTAAATACTTAATCACGTATAAGCAGCAAAATTCCCTTCCTGTTTCCTGTTTATATGCAAGTGAAGTGCAATAAAATTTGTCATAGGACAAAAAGGGAACACACTGTACATGAGGATCCAAGAATTTCTTGCTAGTCTAACAGAACTGTCCTATCAAAAATAGTTACTAGTTTAAATCAATTATTATTTGCAAAAGGTGGTGTGGAGAGGGTGGGGAAAATAATTCTACACACAGTCCCTGTTATCTCCATGAAACCTTATTTTATTATGCTTGCTGTGTTTACTTTGAGTATTTCCTCCTTGTGCTCTTTGTTATGGCAAATCCAGTTTTACCCCGCTCCCAACGGAGGGTTCTTATAGCAACACGTAAGTAGTTACTGTCCACACTTCCTTATTTATCATCCCACATCTACAATCCCCTGTATTACACTATACGTTCAGGTCTGAGTCATAAAAGTTGCTTAACACAGAATGGTTATTTGCTGCAGAAACAAAGAAAAGTTACCATCATAAAAAGATGTTATGCCACATAGTTGCAATAAGCCAAACTAAGGTAAAACTAATTGAGTAATGGTAACCAATTCACTACACAACTTGCTGTTACAGCTTTAAAAAGTTCCACCCTATCCTGTTAAACTGACCTGAAGAAGGAAACAGTGTGTATCTTTATATGGAATCCAAGCAAGGGTGTGCTTAGGAGCACAGTACAGAGGATGATCTTAGTGCTGTGGTAATTTGCTATGTTGTGTCTGCAGGTTTTTTTTAAAGAGAATTCATTCAAGCCTACATGGGAATTTCTGAAAGGTCCCAGTTGCCCAGTCTCCCTTAAAAGATTCCATCATTTCTTACCAGCAAAGATGATGAACACTGGGGAGCAGCAGTTCTGAAGGAAGACAACCTCCACAGTTTCAGGTTCTTTGGAAGACGCAAACAGAATATATTTATTCATTTAGATAAAGAGAGAGGCTGAGTATGAGAGTTGGTTGAGTTTTTGTTCTACAGATATCCACAGAAAACTGAACAGAGACCTTAACATGACTTCTAGACCACAAGTTGCGCCAAAACAGTATCAGTTTTAACCAAGTCATTTCTGATGTCTGCTTGTACTTTTCTAAACTGCATTTAAATAATTTAAACCCCTTAACCTTCCAAAGCATCTATTTAATGCCTCATTACTTTGCCTATTTCTCTAATCCAAAGTGATATTCCCATGCTACTTGAATTCATTACCTCTTGAAGCACTGAAAACAAACAGTCTTTTGCTCTGTGGTAACTTTTACCCTGTCCCTTCTCAGATTTCACTTGACATGTTTTCTGAACTTCCAACCATTCACATTCCTCCTCCTCACTTCTTTCCAACGGGTTGGTATCTCTCTGAAAGGACTAAGGGGACTCATTACTTCAGGTGAAACCTTATGCTAGTGGAGGAGAATAGAAGGATTGCTTCATGTGTCCTCCAGGCTTTCTCCCTGTTTGTACACTTTGGGGCACGCTTTTTTTTTTTTTTTTCCCTTCTGTAACTATTAGATTGTTGATCCACATGACCTGCTTTTGCAGTAACAGGTATAGCTTGTGACCTGCTCCATGCTGGGACCCACTTGCACACAGCTGGTCAGCTTAGCCAACACGCTACATTTGTTTCTCTTTATCTCAGACAATGCCCACTTTACCCTACTATTCACAATCTCATTATTTTTATGATGATTTACATGATCAATACAGAATTCCATGTTCATAAGATGCCACTGCCAGGTAGTCTCTGAGACTGGCTCTCTAGACATTTATACAATCCCCTCACGGCACTTCCATCTGCCCCGTAGCTCCTTATCCAGCGATTCTGCCCTGCTCTAACAATTGTGACAAGCACCCTGTCATTAGATCATTGGCTGCTTACCCAAAAATGTGAGCGTAGTGATTGTGAGCCCCTTATTTCTGACAGAGCAGTAAGTATCTTCAGTGAGCTTGCAGTGCTTTTACATAAATTATGGAACTGTTATAGCTTCCACTGTAGTCCCTTCAGGCCCTTTTCTGATTTTAGCTTTAGAAACCTGTGTGATTATTGTGTCAGATCTGCAGATGGAGCACTAACCATCCTGTGAATATTTCTTATCTATATGCTTCATCACGTAAGATACTTGACACTTTAAAGATATACATAAGTACATTATTTCATGTAATAATTCAAAGCCAAAAAGAGTTACTTGTATTTAAGCTATAAATACTCCTATATGTCTAAGCAAAGGCAAAACAGATCAAACTTTGCTATATATAAAATTCTGGTTTTTTTGATGGGAAGGGTTTTGTAATGATGCCATCTTGTGATCATGGCCAAAATGACACTGTCTACAACTACGGCAATGTTTCATTTTATCTACTTCGGGCTCAGGAAATTAGTGAACGGGCAATGTCAGGAACAAGCTGATGCCAGCAGGTATTTTCACCAGGTATCTGGATCTTCAACAGATAGTCCAAACAGAAGGTGCCAAACACAACTCCCCATAGTTTATGAGTATTAATAAACCCACAAACTTATCTGCATGCTGGAAGTGCCACTGGAATTTTCTTTAAAAACTATACCTCATATAGAACCTTCTTAACAGATTTATTTTTGAACTTAAAGATACCATTTTAACAGGGAAACTGTGTCTCTGCAAGGATACTACTTCACTACACTCAACCACCTCAAGTATCTGAATTTTACTGTAATTAACTAGACATGTAGATAGGGGAGTGTGAGAAATTCAGTTTAAGATCTGAAATCAGCAGGGAGAGAGATAGTTTATATTTTAAAACAAACAAGTAGCTTAGACACAGGTTGGATAGAGCACATAAGGTTCAATATCTGCTTGTTTGCTGCAATTGTGTCTGATTTTAAAATAAATTTATCGTTGGCAGAAGAATGAAAACCATATCAGTTTTCTTTATTAACTTTAGCACTTAGCTGGGTTTTTATAGGAATTAGAATAAATCAGAATAGCAATTTATATTAGAGATGTTTGGCTAATTGATATTTTATAATTAAAAGTTCTGACAATGAGGAGTTACGTAGAGCAATTACAACAAAAATTAACATAAATTTAATTATGGGTGTTTATGTGTGGGTAGTTCATAAACAATTAGTCTGCAAGATCAGTGGCTCTTAATGCTTTATGTGGAATCCTGTAAAAGCTGCAGAATGTTAGAAGTCTTTCTTCCCTCATCTCTTGGTTAATCGTGAACCTGTAAAATTTAATTCAGCTAAAAGTGACATTTATAAAGCTTTATTATATAAAGATCCTTACTCTGTCTCCACAGGGGTTTATGCATATGGAAAGTCCTGAGCATTTCTGTTCAGCAGCCACTGGCTGTAATTCAAGGGCCTTGTTCACTGCAGGGATCAGGATTGCTTTTTCACCAATGTAACTGTGTGGGTCTCATGTTCTTTCCTACATGGATTCACCACAGGGAGTCAAAACACAGGAGAGGTAACCCAGAACCCCCTCCAGCTGAATAAGGCACTGAACCAGTTCTTTCCTCTCCTGGAGAGAGTGATCCCTTCATCTCCTATGGTTGCTGCCACATTTTTTAATGTCACACTTATGTATCAGGCACAAGCAAGGATCATCAGTCTTCAAAGGATGAAATCAAAATAATCTGAATTCCACATTAATCTTCCTTCATGCAGTCCATGTTCTATTGCATTTGGTAAAACGCTTTCACTATCTACAGCTACACTGTATTTCAAGGAGACCAAGGTGGTGATGACCACTGGAGCACTGGGACTCGCAGGATTACTGGAGACTATCTGATCCAGGCAAAGATTTTACGATCTATATTTTTAGGTTTATGGTTCTTTTCTAAACCTTATAAGGTTTAAGGCAGATAACCTGGCTTAAATGAGGGGGAAAATCACCTTCATTCAGGGCTTGTTAAGAAAAATTGGCCTGTATAAAGAATTATGTCATGCCAAGGAAACTATGCCATGAATTCCATCCAGATTTTTAGACAATTTCAAAGAAATATCAGCATAGTGATCTACTTACTGCTCATCATCTAACATGGCCAAAGATAGCTGTAAATCCAGATGCGAGGGTGTTTGTTCCTCTGGTGTAACTGTTTCAAAATCATGTTTCAGTTCTAAAATAATGAGAAGATGCAAACAGCAGGGTTAAATAAAATTTTAACGCAAGTTTATTTTCCTAAGTGAGAATATCTAAATTATGCCCTTCCTGGTAAACTCTTCACCTTTCTGCTAGATCCCCAGGAACTGACTGGCAGTCCTGACAGTTAAGAAGGATTCCTTTAGAAGATTATTTAACAAGTTGTCATAGATTTGTCACTGTCAGGCAGCTGCACTGTCACACTTGGAGAACTGGGGCCTTAAAAGCGTAAAATTTTGGTTATGCAAAAGGTCCTTCAAAATAGTAACTTCTTAAAACCAAAATGCCGTCTGAGCCAATTTGTTTAAGAGATTCTGGGAAAGATTTTCACTTGATTTGACTTTACATTTCAAGGGGAAACAAGATCATGCACTGTATCTTAAATCCTCCATTAGTCTAAACACAAGCATGCACTGAAATGATCATATTAATCATAATTGACTGAATGATAAGTATGAACAGGATTTGCTTTTCTGGCACTCGTATGCCAGGTTACACAGTACAGACAACAGTTTTCACTGCTATGAAAAAGCTTTGCTGAAATGCTCCAGAAGTTGTACTGTGGTTATACATAATTAGATTAAAGTATGTATTAGTTTAAAGGAGAACTAATAACTGTTTTGTAGGTGTAGCAGCTTAATCTTAGCTGGGCCTCTAGATGGTAGTGTAACACCGCTAGTAATATTGGGGAGGTATTGTGTGGAATATGGGCATATTCACTTTTATCACTGGCCAATACTCAGCTCATGTCACAAAGTAGTCATAAAATCCATGTCTTATCAGTCTCCATAAAACTGGCTAGTAGTACCAGTTCAGGTTGTATTGAAAAATTGTCTGGTTTACAGCATCAGAGTTTGCATTCTTATTCCCTAGAACAGATCAGGGCAAAAACACTTCACTGTAGCATTTTTATGTTTCTGTAGAAGAAAAAATTGTCATTTTAGTCCGGCACCTAAACAAACATTCCTTTTATGTTAGCAATCTTTTAAAAAGTAGTCTTGTGGAAAAACAAATTCTGAGAGGATTTAGAATGTGTCATAGTCCTTTCACTACATATTTTTGTAATACTTTAAACAGGAGGAGAAAAGGAAAGAACTTTTGGAGTATTTACCAACAAACTTAACCAGTTCAAAACAAATTCATGCATAAATTGTGCCAAGAAAACTTGATGTATCTTCTATATTAAACAATGGGTTATGATGACTGAGCTGACTGCATTAAACAATATAATGGTTATTTTTGATTCATTAGATTTACTTCCTGTGGACAGAATTGCTGAGTTAAGGAACTAAATTTTTGAAATCACTTCTACAAAGCTTAAATAAAGTGCAGTTTTCTATTCATTAAGGAAACCACAGTAGATAGACTGGAACTTTATCAAGACTCTTACCACAGTACATTGTACCTAATATGATGAGATATTTTTCAACTCTGATAATTTCTCAGACTGGATTTGGAAACAAAGGATAAGATACCCTTTTCTTTATGTCATAGTATTTGCAATGAAGAAGGTTCCTAGAACACTGTTTCATGGGATCCTCCTGACTGGATTGGAATTCACACCACAGGAATTGTGTATTACAAAAGTGTGGTTAGTTCACATCATTTGTAAACAAATAAAGTGGGTTTAATCCACAGCTTTCTCAAGCACAAGACATATAACTGTAAAAAATCACTCTGTGTCTAGAAGACAGATTCAATGCCTTTGCAAGGATATATGTTGTTTCTATGCTCTGTAATTGCCTTGGGTTCTCTGCTTCTAAAGCAAACCAAATATCAAATAATCACAGTCCTGAAAAACAGATACACTTCAGCACCACATAACACAGAAAAAACTTGTGAAATCAAGATAAATGGCAACACAGACTCCTAAAACGAAAACTTTTGTCCTGAAGACAATACAAAGAAAAGCAAAAGATCAGGTTACTTCAGTCACTAAAAATATCTGGCTTTCAAACACAAAGTTAAACCATTATTTCCTTGTCAAATACTCAGAACTTTTTCATCACAGTACTGCATCACTTTTTGTTTGAAAGACAAAATTACGATGGTTGCTAGGAAAATATGTGAGCTACAGAAATTGGAAGTTATGAAAAATTTATTACAACATATTTGATATATGTAGCTGACCCAGGAAAGCAATAATGTCTGCAATGTTCTGAAATTAGTATACAAAGTGGTACAAACCTATTACTTTGGGGATAAATTGTATTCTTCTTCAGTTATACTCTCCCTATTTCTCTTACTGATTTCTGCTTCACCAAATAACATAGTAGCTGGGAAAAAAAAAAAAAAAACAGTTGAAAATTGCCTCAAGGCAATTCCAGAAAGAAGTATTTAGACATGTACAATCTTTTTTTTTTCCACTGAGTTGTAATGTTCTTCCATTTGCTACCATACCTTGAGCTCCTATATTATTTTTACATGGGTTTTTAAATCAGTTTTGCAGAACCTTTCTGCAACTTGGTCTGTCATATATAAATAGAATCATAGCCTTTAACAGTTTTTTGTCATAAAATGGGAATAGCATATATGTTGCAGCAAAAGGGAAGCTACACTCAGCAACAAAAGCAGTGGAAAGCAGAATCAGTAATACTGCATAAAGAGTTACCAGGTTTTAGAATAGTACTTTATTATACATTTCCCTCATACTCAAAAGCGTTCAAAGGAATAAAGAGCCATTCTCTGCTATCCTCAGAGGATCAAGTAATCTAAAAAGGAAATGCTCCAAGCCCAGAACTCTGTGACCACTTGCAAGTTTCTTCCTTAGTTTGCAAGCAACGAGACATTTTCAGATTTTGCATTCCTATCTGAAATACATCATACAGTGGTAGTGAGAAGGGGGATGGAGAATTGAGATCTGAAACACTAGTGTGTGCTAAGGTAAAAGTTAAGCAGGTCATTCTAAACAAAGGGTCAAGACCTTTAGAAAACCTGACAACATTTTAGCATTTTTATGGTTAGGACTGAGGTATATAAAATACTATGGAAGTAATAAAGTATTATATTGCTTTATATGTGGAAAGAATAAGAATCAATTGGAAGCTTGTGTCTCTAAATTTTGATGAAAAAAGCATATGCTTTTTACAAACTGTCTGTTCCCTTTGCCTGTGCATGCAGGAGAGTTGCTTAATTTGTCTGTTTTGGTGCTGTTTCCATGGTCTTAGGAAAGAACTTTTCGCTCCAAAACAAACACCAATGGAATGAACCTGATTTCCACACATCCCAGGGTACTGCTTCAGTTACTGAACCAATACATACACACTCCAGGTCTTTTTCCCCCTTTTTATCTTCTATTTCAGGGTTGCAGAAGGGAAAAAATAATTTTCAAATCAATTTAAAAGGCTCTGATTGTTTATTGGTGCAGTTAAAACTGGGAAAAGTTTCCAGGAGACTGTCAGCACTAGAAAAAATAATTGAGGTATGTTCATAAATCCTGTTAAGCCAAATTGCCTCCAAGAGCATAATATGAAGGAATGGGGTTTTGTCCCTCCTTTTCTTCCTACCTTGTTTCTGAAGTGTGGGAAATAATCAAATTTCTAATACAAAACCCCCAACTTCTTATGCACAGCTATGTAAAGTCCATGATTTAAAATAGTGCTTAGGTTTTCCTTCATTACAGAAGTTGGCATAGTCACTCTATTTCCTTATAGAAATCGTTATATCCTAAGTTATTTATTCCCTTTTTTATGAATAATAGTAACTGGTTCTTCTGATAGGCAATTCAGATTATTGCTCACAAGGGCCATCAAATTATAGATGTATTAAAGTGCAGCAGGAATGAAATATCTATCACCTCAGAGCTTACGATGTGTCCAAAAATCTTGGAAATTTTAATAGGCTGTGAAATATTTTGCCACTGCAAGTCACTTTCACAGCATGCTGTGCAACAAATGATTTAACTATTGCCAATCTATTCTTGGGTATTAAAGGCATTAATTAAAATGCAATTGCATGCCCTTCCTTGATGTATGCAATGCTTTCCTTCCATCCTCTCAAAAGTAGAAACGTATGGGGAAGAAATCCCTCTTCAGTGTGAACTTCAGCAAGCAGAGTGAGAACTAGTTTGACAAGCTGCTGAAATAGCTACGAAAAAATGTCACACAAGCATTACTTAAGCATTAAGGTGGTGTCTGTGTGCATGTCTGAAGATATTTTGTAGGCTATGGAACTAGTGAAACTCTTACTTGAGTCGACTACCATTTTATTTTCCTCATGTTTCTGCTCAGAGCTTTCCTTTTCTTTATCCAATTTTAATTTAGCCTTTATGACTCATGTAACAATATTTATTTGAAATTGAAATCCTACTCTCTGTTAAGATGATAAAGGCTCCTCCAAAGCCAACATTCTTAGCAGTTTTTAAATTTGGTATGGAAAAAAACAACCCCGAAAGATCTCTTTCGTGCACATACAGTAAAATGTGCAAACCACTCTATAACCTAATGCATTAACTTTATTTCCTACCTGTCTAACTGCATTGCGACCTGGTATACTTTACATCAGCTATTATTTCTGCAAATTCTCATTTTCTCTGTCAAATGATGCATGAAAGCCAGAATCACTACAGCTTAATGGAATAAGCCTCTTATCAGTGCTATATATCAAAGGCATCTCTCTCTGAACACCTAAGGACAGAGGGATCGTAAGTTCTAAAACAATTTCACCTGAATTCACAATAGGTCACTGGGTTTGAAGTTTTGCTGCAGCTGTTTACTATTCCCTTGCTGTGGGGACAATGGTCAGCGTTATGCTGCTATTTGTCCTTTATACGCTTAAGTGCGCTGGAGGTCAGCACGGCGTTACAGATAAGAAAGGGTGTCAAGAGAGATTTCTTTGTCTCAAAGAAGCACTCTATTTGTCTCTACTACAGAAGTTTGAAAAAGAAAAAGAGGCATGAATATTTGAAATAATTTCTATGATAATATTAATAGTTGATATAACAGCATCAACAATAATACGAATAATAGAATAATGAATAACTGATATAACAGCAAAAAAGAGGTTGAAAATAGTTTTATAAATCCAAGGCTGTGGTCACAGAGGCTATGCCCAAAAAACAAAAGCACAGGTTTGGGGTGAGCTGCAAGGAACAACGAGGCAGGAGAGGGGAGAGGAAGAGAATTCAGGTCCCTGACTACCTTGATCTGGACTGTCTCTTCATCACTTCTGAGCTTCAGGTAATGGTCCTTCCTAGATGCAAGGCAGTCAGGATGATTCAAGGACCAGCCTGGAAAACAAGAGGCAAACAGGTATATGAATGGTTGTGTCCTTGCTTAATGAAAATCAAATGAATACTCCGAAATTACTTATGGGGAGGGCAGGAGGAAGTCCAGGACTGTATAAAAGGTTCCAAACAGGACAGTAAGAATCAAAGCAGCAAACTTTTCATACATGTCCTCTTTTTCCACATCGTCTAAAGCCAAACTTCAGTTTTCATTTTCTTTAATCATATCATGCTTATGATGTGAAATCTAACGTGAGTCTAATGAAGTGTTCAGGAGGTTGCCAACTATTACTTCCTTTCCCAAAGTCTCCCAAAGCTGCATCTTATCTAGATCTTCCAGCTACATGGAGATTTACCTTATAAAAACTCTATGCTTCATCTTCTTAGTTGCATCCTGGTATTCAGCCAAGTGGTATTTGGTTTTCCCTTCATGAGATGATGATTATCTTATTATACTGACTTTCACATTCTTCATACTTTATAGGGTGTGTTTCTTGTCTTAAAAAAAACCAAAACACAACATAGACTGAAGTAATAAGAATGAACATAGTCCAAACTAACTTTTTTTTTTTTTTTTTTTGGTCATTTCTGTGACATTGTGTTTATCTGGGAGGGTTTTCTCTCTCCAGCAGATTCCAGCAGCCTTGAGACGAATGAAAGAAAGAGTGAATTATTTCAGTGAACTTGCCAAAGGGTGGGAGCTGCTAAAAATTATTTGTATTTTTTAAGAAGCTGGTCAAACAGATATCAAAAAGCTTCTGCTCTTGCAGCAGGACAGTTGTAGCAGTAGAAGACTGAGCTTATGAGTATTCAGCTCACAGATGAAGCACATGGGACACGAATGAACAAGTGCTGACAGAGGGCAGGTGTACTGACTTCCTTCCCAAGTATGAAGGGACAGTATAGCTGGAGGCACAGAATTGATATCAATTCATTTCTTTCTGAGGCCATGAAGGTTTTATTTTTCTAACCCTTTACTTTTAGTGCAAAGGACATTTGACAAGGACTGACTCAGTGAAACAATCTTTTTAGTGTGACTTATGGAATCAAGCCATGAATCTTTAAACCTGGTGATACAAATTATGTTTTCAAAGTATCATGACTTGCTGAATGTTGTTTTCCAGTTTTAAAAGTTCTGAAGTAGAGAGCAAAAACAGCACTATGTGATGTATACTATCAATTATACAACATAAAATCATCACTTTATTATATCTATTATATGTGACTTTGGATCCTATGAAAAGAGGATTTATAAAATGAAAATTCAACAACAGCACAACCAGATTACTATCAAAAAGGCTGAGAGTAGACTTTTGGTCCTTTCCCAGTACAGATACTACTAATAGATACTGAAATATTTCCACCATGTTTAATGATCACACTTTTTCTATTTAAAACATTTCTAAACATTGTTATTGTATTGAAAACGAAGAGTTATTTCCTCTCCTACACACATCCACTAACGTAAGGAAATGGCTGACAATCAACGTTCCTTTCAAAAGCCAAGTTACTCTTTTCAGGATCTGCTTCCTCTGCAGGTGAAGTTGTCTTATCAGTTCATGGATACAAAGTGATAATGCTGTAATACTATAAGAATTAGTGTGCTTAGCAGACACCATGGAAGACAGTTCACAAATATACATTTATTATATACTGTGACATTAACCCCTTGATTAACTCTCTCATTTTGTGAGAACTGGGTCCTTGTCACAATGGAGGCCTATTTCCCAAGGCCACCAGAAGCCCCCATGCCAATGGACTTCAGATGCTCTGGGCAAGCCTAACCCTGTTTTGTTTTGGGGTTTTGTTTTTGTTTTTTGTTTTGTTTTGACTACCACATCACTATCAGCTGAATCATTGTCAGGCAGTTGTCACAAGTGCCCCGCAGGATACCTGTAATCCCCTATTTTCACTTCTCTGCTTTTCAGTTCACTTCTCCAACCCTACTATCAGCTGCCTTTTTGTCCCTTTTCCACTTTTTGTTTTTTTTCTCTATCTCCTAATTTCTAATCATCTTCTGCCTCTGGTAAAGGCCACTAGAAATTCTTTATTCTCAGTGAGATTACAAATCTCTCAAAAATTTCAATCAGATGCCCATGAATTGTCTCTCCTCCTGCCTGACTTGAAACACACCCGAGGGAAGGTATGTACCTGCTCTCACAGTAGGGCTGCTGGATTTCACTTGTAACCCCAATAGAAAAACACGAAAATGGGAAGTTTGAAGAAGATGTAAATCTTTCTTGTCAGGAGTCCCCCTCAGCTGTGCTCAGGTCTCTGCCTAGTTCTAATCAAAACCTTTTATCCTCCTGCCTTGCCCCAGGTATGCAGACACCACATGTATCTAGAATCTAGAAATAAGGAGCATGGATATAACAACTGCTGTTCCTTTCCCCGTGTGACTCACTGCAGTGACTAAACACTGATTATAAAAGTTAAAAAGAAAGACAGTGATGTTTTTGCTCTATCCCTCTGATTTCAGTAAGTATTTATCAGGGTGTAGAGGTTGCGGAATGAAGGACTAATGTAAATTAATAAATCGGAAAAACAGTTACAGACTGACCACCTGAGCTGATCTCCATCTTGCTATAAATTAAAGCAAACAAACAAACAAACAATGCATAAAACTGAAGACAGAGGACTTCCATTGTTTTATACTGGTGGTCTCAAGCGCCCCATGCCTCACTGGTGTCACAGTGTGTTAGCACTTCCTAGAGATCAGAAAACACAAGAATTTTGTTTCACCTCACAGAAACATCAACAGTCATTTCAGGTGGAGGGTCAAGGGGCAATCAAGCCTGAAGGGGCAGCAGGGTGAGAAAGCAACAAGAGAAACAGGTGACAGCAGGAAGCAAGAGCAAGCAGCTTATTTCACTCAGGGATGTTGCTTACTATTGCTACTCTAATGTCCCTTTTTGTCATCGAACATTCTACCTTCTGCTGCCTTAGACTGTCAGTATGACTACCATTCTTCCTCCCCAAAATAATCTCTGGGTTTTCTGAGTATGGGGAAGATTTAATTTTCTCAAAACTCTGGTACCGAAATGAGTTAGCTGGGTGTGGATCACCCCAGGCTAGGACTAGGAAGAGGAATGTATTGTTAGTTCTGACAAGAAAGAGTTTTCTGCGGTCACTGAACACGGCACAGTCACTCTAAAGGAAGTACATGACTTAATTTTCATTCTTAAGTGTCCCAACGTGCGTGTCGACCCAGGGCAGCAATTAATACCCTTAAACAATATTTGTTGTGATTACATTCATAACTCTGAACCATCACTGATGGAATTGATAAAGTAAACAGTTTGTGGGTTTTTTTTTTTAACTCTTCCTCCATGTTCATATAGCCCTGATTTCTTCAGATGCTGACATTTTATAAATGTCATAGTTTATGAGGAAATAATAAAACCCCAGATAACACCACACAACACTGTGACCTTTAGCTGAGGGATTGCTCTAAGTTCTTTAGTAAGCTCAGTAAAGAAATTCGGAGGTGAAAATTCAGGTTCCAGGAAGTAATTGAAAACTTCAAAGGTCACAGATTTTCTGTCTGTGAGTCAGACCCAGACATATTTTTTTTTAAACTTGATGCTTGTGATATGATTTTGCAAATGACCTGCTTTAGCAACAAATTATAAACAGCTTTACCTGAAAATTTGGAAATTTTCATTATTATTTGGAACTGATATTTTTTTCAGGGATCAGTCTAATCAGACCTAAAGGCATGTCATTTATTAATTTTTTTGCTTAGGATATAGATTCTGTGAATATGATTCCAAGACAGTATTTCTAGTATATCCTCTTAATAGGTATGCACTGGCATTTTATGAGCGATTCCCAAAATACAGTTAGAGAAAAATGTATTTTGCTGATATTTAAAAAATATTATCAGAATTGTTTTGAAGACATTCGAGTGCTTTGGTGTTTTGACATTTAAGGATGTTATCATAGCTTGAACAGCTGTCATGAAAACAGAGAATATCTACTGCTCTTCCCAAGACCTATGCACATGTGCCCCAGCAGAATTACACAGATGTTTATTCCCCAGACTGCAAGAATTGAGGAGAGTGTACCAGTCCAGTTTATACTGCCTACAAAATGGAACTAGACACAGAATGTCAATCTATTTAGATTTTCTAATGGGGCAGTCATTAAACCATATCTCACTGCTCAAAGAATTCATCTGAAGTGGCATGAAATGTGGAGCCACAATAATCAGAAGCAGCAGAACAAAAAAACAGCTAAAAAAATAATACTTAGCCAACAAATCAATGTATGCAGAAAAAAAATGATCATATTTAAGTATTTAGATATGGGATAAGGTGTATTTATCAAGTAAGTCAATGAAGTGCAGACTTATTATAAGTGTAGGGATAGTGCTATAAAGGCAAAAATGCTCACTGTTTTTCTGTGTGCTGCATTTGAAATAAGAGGAAGAACCTCTGTGAAGTTATGGGAACAGAAACTTTGTTATAAGAAGCACAAGAGACATGTTCCAAAATTAAGTATTACTAATCCCAGAAAAGGCAGCGAAGATATCCAGTGAGATATATTTGGTGCAACAAATTTCATAGAGATTGGTGACACTAGAAAAATGTGAATGACAGGTCACTGCTATAGGACAGTTTTAATTGCTCAGATGGTCTTAAACCCACAACTTGTGGTTTAATAATCACAGAAGAGAAAATGTAAATTTTATCTTTGTTTGAATAGGAAGTTTGAAATATACTCAGAAGCTATCCTGGATAATCAGTGTGTGCTCATATGAGAGTTGTATATTTTTAAAGTCATTGAATTTCTGAATACATATATAAAAAGAATATACATATATTCTTGTCTGTATGTACGGCTCCCTCATACACTAATCCCGACTCCAACAGATTCATTCTGCAATTTCAGAAAAGAAAGTAGCAATACAGGATACAACAAAATATTTCACATTTGCCTTAGTTGAAGGTTTAAATGACTCAACTTATCTCCTAAAGCACCCTGATCACAATTGCCGGAATTCAAAAAACTCCCACAATCGACAGGTGGTGAAATGAAATTATTTGATCAAAGCCTAAAGGAAGCATTTTTTTTGCAAAGTCCGGCATCTGTTCAATTACTGTCATGCAGGAAGCACACAAGCTTCCTGCTCCAGTGGTATGAATAGTGATACACCTGACACATACACTTAAGAGTACTGTTAAAATATTAATAACTTTATAATAGAAAAGGAAGCATTTCAGTAGTTTTACAGTCATACCCCAATTAGCTATAAATGTTACTGTTGGTGTGAGCACTGTGGATCTCTCAGCTCTCAAAGTAATACTGCATTTGGGTAAGAACTGGGAAGTCAGTTCTAAAATAAATTTTAAACATTAAAAAAATATTTCTAGCACATATAGTAGTCTACTTGGTAGCTCCATGTAGAAATTTTAGTGCTTTGGTGGATTATGCATCCTGCAAACATTGCAAAAAAAAGTAACAGTTGTTTCACTGTAACTGTCTCTGAACTACAGTAGCACCATTTCGTAGCACAATTTATTATGAAATAACAGAAACCCATGGAACTCCACAGCTTCTTGGGTCATGCAGAATAACCTCCTCATGCCTCAACTGTAGGAAGAAATTTCTGTAAAGTTTCTACCTATGCTAAAAATTCTTCTTCAAAGTCTTTCTCCATTCACATTTTATGAGTGTCAATTCATTGCAGCTCACACTTTTAAATTTATTAAGTCTTGTTGGGGTGATTTTTTTCTTTTTGGTCAAAAGCCCGAGTTCAGGCTTAGAGGGCTTTTGCATGTCACTGCTGACTGAACTCCAGGAAAATGATACATCATTACATCTCAGTCCTCAGCTACCTACATATATAATGTATTTTAGAATAAAAGATTCATCAGAAACAGCTAAAGCTAGGAGTAGATAAAATCATAGATTTTCCTGTCAATAATGGGAACTCCTGTACTCACATAGAATAATTTTGGGGAAAAGCCTATTTTATATCCAGATATAACCATCTCTTCCTTAATCTTGAAAAAGAAATTTGCTATTCCAGTTACCTACTTTTAGAAGTAAAATCCAGTGAAAGTTATGATTATGATTGTACAATAAACAACACTACTACAGATAAACAATAAATGCTTTGCCAATGTAAAAATGCATTTTGTTTAAACTTAACACGCAATGGTTATGAAAGACAGCATAGGATCTATCTCTACAGATTTTTCAGTGTGACTCATTTGTAATAACCATCAAACTCTTCAACAGAAATCTGGTAGAAATTTTTCTGTCACAGCAAAGAGTATTTTAAATACACTTTGCACATTTAACACCAATTTATAAATTCATTTTTTCTTCATACTTTGCACTTATATTGTATATCTTAAAAAAACACCTCACATGAACCTGTGAAGTCAAGATCAGATAAAAATTGTAACTGAATGCAATAATTGCTGGGTACTAGAAAGAAGTAAGACATCAGATTTGATATGTAGAGCAGCATGGGGAAAATATTAATTAGAAGTTATTATGAACCTAATCCGAGGGTCATTTAGGAAAGGTCAGTTGAAACTATTTCAAAGAGGAAATAGAAAGAATATGAATGCCTCTCTCCTTCCCTTTTCCATCATTAACCACTCATTATGAGACATGATTAAGCAAAGTGTTTGAAATCCTGCAGCTAGTGGTTCACTTAGTCTGTTCAGCAGCAGGTTAAAGATGGTTCTGCAGTAGATAGAGCCATCTAATGAGATACTCTGATAAAGATTTCACGCAATAGGAATCGTGTTCTTCAAAAATCCTTAGAGACTGAATTTTCCCCTGTGCTGTTTTTTTTTTTTTTTCCTAAAGAGAGAAAATGATGAATTTCTATACAAAACCATTCATCCTTAAAAGAAACTAGCTAGGTAAGGTGCAGGGATCAGGAAAGTGAAATTCTCTTTTTGAGATTCACTAGTAAGAGAACATGTTCAAGGTATTTCATTACTGCTTAGGCAAGAATGAGGGGGAAATATATCTTCTTGTCATTCTTGAGGAAACCTGGCTTTGCAAAGATGTGCTGCAACAGTAAAGCAATGCTCTGAAGCAGGATCAGAGAGGTGTGAGTTTTTTGATGAGCCATTGAGAGGTCTTAAGGTGGGGAGATGGGAGTCTGATAACAGAGTTCCTATTTGGGCTTCTGATTCTGTTTCAGGAGGCTGTGGATGCAAGTGGAAATCTCTGCTTATCTCCTCACTGATCCATTAAATCCCTTCCTGGTTCACTGATCAATTTTGAGGGTAACTTCAAGAAGTTACTGTTGCTTGTAGAAGTTAATGGGTTTGATTCCCTAGTGCACTAGTTTGGGGTTTTTTAAATGCAAAAAAGGCAGACGCCAGCTGCTGTGAGAACCAATGGTGGGAGTATCTCCTAGAAGTAACCAGTAATACTCCTGGGCTGCATTAACTTCTAACTGTGGCTGAAAGAAACACAACCAAGGGAAAAAGGATGCAATTGGGACCCCTTCCTCAAGAAATCTCTTTTTAAAAGTGTCTTCTATGGCCTGCTACAGGACTACAAAATAGACTTCAGTCTGCTTGACTGATGGTGATGCCTGGGCCACGTTTACCAAATCTGTGGAAAAGCCATCACTACATAAACTTTGTCACGTTCTTGACAGCTTCCAATCACAAGTCTTACACATTAAAGCCTCCTCAGAGCTGATGATGCCTTTCCCTTCCAAATCTAGTCTGTCCTTGCACCAAACTAGAGATTTAAATCAGCTTTTCCAATGTCATTCATGGGACTTAGTAATTTCTACACAAGATATGTAAACATACAGAAAGAGAGAGTAATCCTAAGAAGAGAAATATGTGCTGCTGTACTGTCCAGCTTCCAGGTGGAAGGGAATGTTTTTGAGTTATTTTTATATTCTATTTTTTGCTACAGTAAACAAATAAACAAACCAAACCAGTTCAAATTGGCTTCAGTTTGGTAACAATTATCAGTTCAAACGTAAAACTGAAGAAAACAGAAAAACAATCACTAAAACTATTGGTTCAAACTGAAGTTTAATTTTGTAATATCGTAAGATTTACAAACCACTTCCTTCAGTATAAAAATATCATAAATAACTCTCCAAGATTAAAAGTTTTATTTTTAGAAATTTAAAGTTTGAAAATATAGAAGAAGTTTTTTCCACTTTTTTTCTTCAACTGGGACAAAAATACTAGCCAGTTCAGCTCTATAAACTCATCAATACAAATCTATGGAAAAAAGGTATTTAAGGAGCAGATGTACCCCTGGCACACAACTTTGTTCTCAGCTTACTCATAATTTATGAGGAAGAGCTTTTACTGTCTCGCAAACGCAACAACCCACTTCAGTGCCCATCATTTGGTTCGAAACAGGGAGATGACTCAGTCTCAAATCCACCACTGAAACAGCCACTTCTGCCAAACACTTGCAACAATTATTTCTTGAATGCCATTCAGAGATAAACCAAAAAAATACAAAAGTCCCAAAATCAATACAAAGATTTAAAAACCCCTCAGCCTTCATTCAATTAAGAGTTTTCAATTGCTGACGCAGAATAAAATTTTTTTGTTCTGTTTTTTGTTTGGTTGTTTTTTTCTGGAGAAGTACCTCTGTCTTTCTCACAATTACCTTGAGTTTTATCCCATCTTCCCTCCCCAAATGCTATTCATATTTCCAGATTTTTCCTCAGGCCTAATTTTAAAATGGAGGGCTGTCTGAAGAAGAATTCTTCTCGACTAAGATTTTGAGATTTCAAAACATTGTTTTGCTCTGATTCTAAACAGAAACATCATAAACTCCACAAGGGAAATACACTTGTCTGAAGGCAATTTGTTTTGCTTCAAACAGATGCTTTTTTTAACTTTATATTTGTTATTATAACACAAAATATATACAATAGCATGTAACATATAGGAAATATACAATATTGGTATTAAAGCACAAAGATGAAAAAAAAATTAAAGCTTGTTCTAACCTCTGGCTGGATTCAGACATCCAGCAAGACCTCATAGGTATGGGATCTCTGGAAAGGCTTTCACTTTGGACAAGTTATAGAACCAGCCTGACAAGCTTTATGTGAACAGAGTTACTGTTAGTTCTTTCACATGACCTTACATATTTTGGAAGTATCATTGCATAAATGTTAAAGGAGATTGAGGTACTACAAGAAAAACGTTTTTCTACTCAACACACTGCAATGTTGTTATTAAATTGGTTTTTCCCAGTTCCCTATGTTCCTGAAATCACTTAAATTCATTCATGTTTCAAACATCACACTCCATACTCTTCTGAGTGACAAGTCTTTCTCCCTGTACAACACTGCTTGCTTGACTTAATACAGAAGTATAACTGGCACAAAGATATTGATAGTGGGAATGCCCTTTCAGTAAGATATCTTCATTTATTTAAGGAGTTTTTAAAGGTTTAATAGCACTTATCAGTTTTTTATGTATAAAATATATATTATAAGAATATCTAGAGTTACCCCTTCAAAAAGCATCTTGGATTCTTCTATTATTTTGAGAGCATCAGGCAGTGATGTACAGACACTGTGCTCCATCATCACTGCATTCAGTATAGTGCACCTTTTTATTTATTTGTAAACCTTGTGCAAACTCAGTAAGTCCAGCATGAAAGACTAATAAATAGACCCTGGTTCTGTTCAAAGGCACCAGCTCAAGCCCTTATCGAGCAACACTGCAAAATAAAATGCATGTTCCATGAATTAACACACTCATCTGTCTGCTTTAGAATTATATATGTGAGGCAAACTATGAAAAGTTACAAATTTGGAGTAAAACAACAAAAAGTTTTTTCTCAAATGATGATTAAGTATCCTTCTTCTTCCAGGAACTGTTCACTAAGTGCATGCAATCTGCATATGGGGATATTCCAAAGATCCCAGTTCCCTCAGTTCCACACACCGAATCATACATATTGCAAGCAGTAATCTACAGTGTCCTCCTTCAGGTCTATCTATAGCTGGCCATGCATGAATTGCCAACGTGAAACCTGGTTTAATTATTTCACTGCTTTGTTTTCTCTCAAGCCATTGGAACTTTGTTACTATCAGCTCTCTCAGAGCAAAATCTTTACACCAAGAGAGGATAAGACCCATTCTTGAAACATTAAATACTCAGTTTCTACTATAAATCAGGAAAATCTTTCTTTCCCTCACAACCCTTCACATAAAGATTTACAATGGCCAGTAAAGAGAGTCTGAAAAGACAGTCTATAAAGGTATAGCTCCCCACAGTAGCTTTTTAAGGTTTACCTCTTCAGCTACAACAACCTAGGGATAGAGGATGCTTTGTTTCCATCTACAGGTACCTGACAGAAAGATAAACATTTTAGTTGCAGGGTCATATTCTCCTTCTCTGTTCTTCTAAGACAAAGTATTTTTCTTCATTAAAATTGCTATTTCTACCTAATGCACTTCCATCCGTCCACATAATTTTCTTCTTATGACTGGCTAGCACTTGTCCAGAAATAGTTGTTCTTTTATTTAGCTACTGTTGTGCACTTTGGGAATGTTCTGCATTCTGCCTGAACTGAAAGGGTTCTCTTATGCCTTGAACACAAGTCTTGAAATCATATTACTGTCCCAAAGTGAATAATCATGACCCTTTGAAAAAGGTTTCCAAAGGTCTCTCTCTGTGGCATCCTCGTGTCTGTCACACATCAGCAACCATTTTCTGGGTAGAAGATGAAACCAACTGTATTAGGACTGATTTTTTCCACAAGATGCCACAGTGGGACAAAGTATATCAAAGTGAAGATAATTTACAGTTATCAATGTAGTACCTATAATCTAAATTAGTCACTCCAGAGGGAATGGCTCTTCAGTTACATCCTTGGAGTTAGAGGGAAATTCTCTTCCCATGTATTGAAAAACCGGACCTTATTAAAACCATTCTGGATTTATTTCTAATTCAGAAACGCAATTAGTGCACTCCATGGCCACTCATCTTAATTATGAGAAGTAATAATCACCTCAAAAACCCATGAATCCATTTCTCCGTTAAAAATCAAGGCAAGTTTTCAGTTAACTACAGGAATTCTAGATCTGTGTCATTAATGTTATTATCTACATAGTTTAAGCTACTTCATTTTGTTGCATATAAACCAACACGTCACAGGTTTGGCAATGCTTGTACTGAGCAGACAGACATAAATCTTCTTTTAGACAGATTAATAAGTTTTTATGAAGCAGAAAGCTCATTTAGGAATTATGTCTGAGACCGTATTGCACAGCCTAGTCTGTATGAGTACCTTAAAGGTGATAAAATATTTAAAACTACTTTAATGAATCTATTCTTATCTCTAAAAGAAAAGAAGGGGAGGGTGCAATTCACACAGTTAGTGTTTAATGGAAAAGGTTTATGCGCTGCTATTTGTGTGGCACATTTGTCAACCTTTTCTTTTACAGAAGGGAAAAAAAAAAATATTCTTAAAGGTCTCACACCATTCCTTACGTGAAATTACCCATCCCCAACTTCAAGAATCTAATGTTAATTGTAAAATATGTGACTCCTAAGTTACTCCATCTGCTCACAGAATTTGAAAGTCTAATGAGGAAAAGTACACCAAACAACTGAAAGAGCATTTAATGAGAGAGACTGTTTTCCCCTGATGGGCATTATCAGACCTCTTGATGACCATAGTTCTGTTTTTCTTCATTTTCATAGCCTTTTTACACTGTCCAAAAACTGCAGATAAAATAGAGGGCACATTGACTTAAGTAAAATGGTTTTTTCATTAGCTTTGGCAAAAAAAAAAAAAAAAAAAAAAAAAAAAAAAAGGGGGGGGGTTTCATTAGCTTCAGTTGCAATGCTTTTATTCCCAAGTAAATTTTGCTGGAAAAACTTCAGCCAAACTCACCTATACTTTAACTGAGAGAGATTGGCAAAAATATCAGGTCCTTTTCCTCTCATTTGGCTTATTCTTCTCCAACAATGTGTTTTCTGGTGTTGAAAAGTCATATTTTTAAAAATTTACATTACATTTGTTCCCTATTTTTATTAATTTTCACCAGGGAAGCATGGTAGACTGGATTTTCCATCCAAATAATGCTGGTTTCTCATCTATGAAGAGAACTGCTGTCTTCTTCTCTATGTGGCAAAAAGGTCTTAATGGTAATGAAAAACATATTTTTTCACATTGGAGTGAAGGACGCTGTATCATTAAAGCAAGGGACTGAGAGTTCAATCATCAGGGTCATCGAGCAGCTGTGGGCAAATCATTTAGAACAGCCTTCCCTAACTCGTTAAATCAGACAGCCAATTCAGATTTCACATATGCAACATCCATGAAAATCAGGTCAATCACCTGAAGTGCCCATACCCAAGTTTATCACACATGCCTTATGAAATAAGAGATAATCTCCATGACTTTTTTTCTAAGATTAAAAATATTTTGATTCTTTCACAAACGTATATAAGAAGACTTAACTAATTAATTTAATGTACCACTATTACTGAGTAATTAAACCTCAAAGATCCACAGATGAAACTCTATCATTAAGAAGCTGGTGCTCAGAAATGTGCAGCTGATGATAGCAATTGCAAGTAGTTCTAATGAGGTCACAACATACCCCTCTCACTTCTTACTGAGTATAATAATCAATTTGGATTGGAAAAATAATGGTAGCAAACATTTCTCCTTTCATGATTATAAGCAAAAAGTGTGAAAAGATACTGTTCAGTCTGTTGCTATGAATTCTGACACCAAATGGCTGACAACTGCATTTCTGTCTGAGAGAAGGCATTAAAGGTTTAGAAAGATTAGAGAAGAAACTGATTTAGAGTGTAACATTATCCTCTGACCTACTACACATAAAGAGTAACATGTCCCAAGATTAGAGAGCACATCCAGACAGGGATGTGGAAAGGTTGTGTCTGATGAATGATGCAGCATTATTAGCTGCTGATTATTCAAGGCAGATTCCAACAGAAAGACACTTCCTGTATCTTTTACTCTTTCTCTGTCCCCCACCTCCCAAAAATGTGCAGTTATATGGAAAAACCTGCATTTTCTACCACTTCGTTTAAAAGTCATGGGACATTACCTAATTCATGACTTCAAACAAAAAAATTAGCTAGAACTATCTGCTGCCCTAAAAAGTCTGGGTTCTGCAGGTTTGAAATTCAAAGTCAAATACTGTAGGTCCCCCTGTCACTTGCAGTACTCGTTTAGCAAGCAGAGACTTCATCTATGCCCTACAGATCAATTTGGCCTTAAGCAGGTCGTGCTCATCAGTTACTGGCATAATCCTGTCTGCTTATTATTTTACAAGTCCCTGCAAAATGGAAGAATATCAAGGATGATTTGCATAAAAGAGGATGAACTTGACCAGAACTTCAGAATTAGCTCTCATACTGAAAAGCCTTGGAAAACAAATGCAAAAACTGCAGCACCTACTTTTTAGCTTAGAAATACTTTCTAAATACTAACCAGTGCCTAAGATCCAAAGACATTAAAAGCTATCTCCCCTCCCTATTTCCTATTATACCAGATATTTGCAAAAAGCAGCACTTTAGAAATCAACCCTTTTTCTTTTCACTTTGAAGAAAAAAACCCCAAACTTTCTGTCAAACCAATTCATTAATATAAAAAGATTTTCCACAGCTAAAAGCTGTGCGATACATTTTACAATCATGAGGGCACAATGTCAATTGTTTGTAGCAGTGCAGATGATTTTGTTGTTTACTTCCCTGATCACCACCTTCTACAGAAAATTCACAATAACTGTTGCATTATGTAAAACTTTGTTCAATAAAGATGGGTTTTTTCAATTTTTTTTCCTATTGTACATCAGATTTAGTTAATGTGAAATCTGTAAAATAATGTTTCATGTAATTAATTCAAATATCATACATAATTAGAAATTATAGAAGCGAAGGAGTATTATTTTCCCTGGCTGAGGCAGGACAACTCTGCCACAGCTGAGCCAGCTTAACTATTCTGAGATGCAAGTAATATTTAAGGATCCTTTCTTGAGAAGTGCTATAGACTAAAAGGACTTTTTTCTCCGCAGGATCATGCAGTACTAAATTACAGCTTCTGTCATTTACAATATCATATAATGCAGAATTGGAAAGAACCAATGAGACAGTAGAAACAATGCCACTGTTTTCATGATCCTTTAGCTTGCAGTGGACTGAATTCTCTCACAATTTACTTGTGTGATTTTGTTTTAAAAGACAGTTGAATGCAAACGGTACTCTGAAAGAAGACATGTCACCCATAGGACAAAAAGCAGCACAGAAAGGACCAGTCACCGGAAAGCAGCAACTTACATTCACAAGGCAAAGAAATCACCAAGACCTCAATACCCAAGCAGAGGAGAGCTCAACAACCTGCCATCCCATTCAAATTGCAATAAGAGAGACTAAAATACTTTTATACACTAGAACAGTGATAGCTTTTAAAAGCAAACATAGTGTGAAATCCAGAGAAGTGCCTAATAGCCTTGGTAAGCAGAAAGAGGATAAATTACAACAATATCACGGCTTTACTTTTTAGGGAAAGTAATTTGGTACATAGCAGTATCTAAGTTGGGCTAAAGACCTTCCTTTCTTTCTATGGACTGAGGTGGGATGAACGAGTTGCCATGTAGCATCATTCACTACCAGAAGCACTGGAAATCATATTAACAACTAACACTATGCCGTTATCAGATACAATATGAAAAGACATAAAGCATATTAAAATAGTCCTTCTGTCAACAGTTCGTGATTTAAGGTTGCAAGGCATGAAAAACCCTCGTTTTCCAGTCAGGGACTTTTTACTCCATTCTTTGCATTATAAATATTCCAGAGTACAAAGCAGCAATGGCTTCAGTACTGCTTAAACAAATCAGAGCTGATGGTTTGCAGAAGATAAGCCACTGTCATAAAAAACCCATTCAAGTTGCAGACCAGATCAAGTGAGGAGACAGACCAAAAGCCCAGGAAGGTAAGGGCCACACATGCACCATCAGCACACCCCTATGGAGACTACCACCTCCTTTATGCAAATAGATCTGTTTTACAAGGTAGTGCTGCCTTTCATAATAAGCACTGTATCTTCTAACCTAAGCAGCAAAGCTATAGCAGAGCAGTCCATCCCAAATCTACACAGCATGAGATGTCTCTTTCAGGGAATCAGTAAAAAAACCAAGCACCACCATTCCAAATGGAAGAGAGTTTTTAAGAATTCAATGGTTAAATTGAATTTTATTATTTTTATTCTCTCTCTTTTTTTTTTTTTTTTTTTTTTTTTTTTTTTTTTTTTTTTTTTTTTTTTTTTTTTTTTTTTTACCCCCTTAGTATAAACTGCAGCAAACTGCTTTCATTTCTTAGTTTAGATTAACGTGTTGAAACCTACGTTACTTGTGGCACAGGATCCTGACACATGCGAGGACATAAGGAGACATTATAGAGGAAGTGCAAATCCTGGGATCTTCAATCACTGGAATGGACAGCTGTCAGCTCAAATAAAGTGTCAGTTAAAACCAACTGCTGGAAGTATAATTGAAAACATAAATTCAGGGAGGGAGATCATCGTTATGAACATCTGTTCTCCAGAGCTCTTGTTAACTCGTGGCATTTACAATTCCTGTAGGAAAACCAGGACACCTTTGAAATAATTCTACCTGTGACAAACTTCTAGAATGGAAACAATTAATTTAGAAATGCAGACTGACAGACAGGATCCCTGCATTACAGAGCTTTGGCTCTGATGTGCTCTTCCAGAGGTCAGTCAACGTGTCATAAACTTAAATGGAACAATAATTACTGTGTTGAAAAACCTGCACATGATTATTTTTCTTTTAATTTAGTTCATATGACTGTAACACTCAGGTAATTAAGTGGTCATACTCACTTTGAAAATCATGCAGTCAGAGGCCTACACCCTACAGTTAGCAGGGAAAACTGTGAATACACACAATTGTCTTGATCTTAGGGAAACAAGACGTACCACAGCTTGTAGGATCACGGCTAGAGTCCACTTCCAGACAAACTTGTGTGACCACGATGATAACAGGGGAGTGACAGCTCAATAAGGCTGCCTCTGATTGCAACTTAAGAAATGAGCAGGAAGTTTCCAGAAGGTATTTAGACAATATTTTGATGTATTGAAATGGATTTGATTCCATAATTAAAGGTTCAGTGAGCCTTTACATAATATCTTTCAGAAGACACTCTGCTGAAGCAGGTAATGGAACTGCTAAGGAAGGCAATTAACCAGCTGGAATATTAATGGAAATCATCCCTGAATTTTTAAGACACAATAGCCATAACAAAGATGCCTTAATTGTACAGTTACAAAAATCTCAAAATGACAAAAATAATCAGATAAGCAGTTGCCTTACAGTACAAATGCAAATTGCTAACACACTTCTAAGGGAAATAAAACTATAAGAAAAAGATCAAGGCCTTAATCTAAGCATACCTTCCATGATTGCAAAGATTGACTTTAACAAGGCGGTCCTAGGAATTTAAAGTCAACTGTATTTGTCAGTGTACCATATTTAGTATGTTCAGACAATGCAATTAATACCTAGCTATTTTCAGAGCTTGCAAGCCTGCAAAGTTACTTTCTAAATGGCAATAACTTTAATTTGAGGTTATATTTGGAAATCTGTGTTGTGACCAATAACAAACAATGTGTACAACTGCTGTACAAAAACAAAACCTGCCAAAGTTACTTGCTTTGGGTGAAATTCCTAATCTGTTCCAGACTGCCTGAACTACTGAGAATATCTCTTTGTGATGAAGTCATTGTTGGCTTCTTATCTAAATATAAGTGCAAGTTATAGGAAAAGGGAGCTTATTTTTAAAGAAAAAGTTATTGTTGTTCTCAGTGGCAACTAATCTATTGATGTAATAGCTTCTATTTCAGTATTTCTTTTAGAAGAATTGTCTGAAAGAGTTGCTGTGTCTTCAAATGTATGACACAAAAACAAGACTGTGGGACGGATTGTCTTTCTCCTTTTATACACCACCCTCCCCAAACGTCTAATTCTTCCAGACTCTATATTCAGTAAAGCTTTGATAGTCTTAGATCAATCCCTAATATCCTAGCTCTCTAGCAAAATAAAGCTTTTTTGATAACCACTCCTTTCAAGCCTCTACTCATCATAAAACCACAGAATAATGAAGGTTGGAAAAGACTTCTAAGATCATCGAGTTCAGGCTTTAACAGAGAGGAGTCCTTAAAAAATTATCACAGATGAAATCTGTAAAGCTGTGTTCCACCCTGCTCTACAGAGCAAAAACACCCTCAAGCCTCCAGCCAAAGTTCAGAAATGATTTATCTACCTCTGCTTATCTAGTGCTAGCTGGTGAAAGAACTCCATGGTTCTTGTTCCATAGGCCAGTTGGGATGGAATGTGAAACCCGGAACAATCCAAGTGCGTTTTCCTATTCCTGATCTCAGTGCAAACACAGTATTAGTTTGATTCAACTAATTGCAATGCAGGGCAGGAACAAGACTTACAGCATAATGCCACATGTATATTTAGAAATACAGTTCTATATAATCACAAACATTTGCAGTAAAGTTTGCTACAGGTTGCTGTTCCAGTTTTATCTCAACTTGAAAAATGTAGATTACCAGATACCTTTCAAAGACAAAATTAATTAAGCATAACATGCTGAAAAGCATGTCTCTTTCTCAATACATTTATTAAAAATAAAAATATCCAGTGAAAATAAATCATCAGATGTTTAAAAAATTTACAGATTTTTATTGATGTGATATGCAATGTTTCTGCTCAAAAAAGCAGTTTGTTTATATCTGGAATGCTTTAATCTTTTTATTCTTCAATAGCATTAAATTTAGAAAATACAAAAAACAGGATAATTTAAATTACATGTTATTTTCATGTGAAGGTGCATATACACATTTGGCCTGGGTTTTATCTATGAGATTTGGATATTTAAGTTTTATCTTTGCAACCTCTAGCAGTTTGGATTCAAAATGTTCCAAAGGTCCAAAGTGATGTACCACTTCTCACTGAATCAGTGTATAAAGCCATCTTTAGCTAAACATCTGAAAAATGTCATTGTTTGTAGGGTTTTTTTTTTTTGCAATAGAAAGAAATAATATGGATTAAAACAAAATATTAATTGAAGAGACATTCTTTAGGTATATGCTTTTCTTTTTTAATAATCTGATTCTGAAATCATTATACCCTATAATGAAAAACACTGCATTACTAAAGATGTAGCCTATCCTTAATCAGCTGAAAAAGGAATGCTAGCAACCTGGGCAAGAGTCTCAAATTCAACCCCACGTGATGTCCAGGAGTTGAAAACTTCAAAATAATCTCTAGCAAAGAGGATCCTTAGAATTCACAGCTATCAAGCTTTCGGATTTCATGCTTTCTTCTGACTTACAAACAACAAAGACAGTGCACACAGCTGAATTTGTATATTCCAACTTATTTAGAAAACTGAATTCCACAACTGCTTTATCTTATTTCAAGTATCTGCTATGCAACTTTTGATGTTTCAGGCATTATCATATTACCTTCCCGGTGATAAGAATATTTTCTTATAATATTAAATCCTCTTGTGGAATAAGTTTGTCTTTTCAGTGCCTAAATCTGTTCTAGGAATACTTACAAGGAAAAAATAACAACAACAAAAGCACCAGTGTACCTGCCTTTGCTTTCTAACAGACTCCTATAGTATCCTTCCCTTCCAGGATCCTTTCCCAGGCTTCTAAAAAAATCGGTGACATAGAAGCAAGGTAGTTTGAAAATCCAGGTACTCACAAATGAAAAGTCATGGTTTGTGAACGACAGAATATTAGATGTCCCCTGAAATTAGACTCATGCTGACACCAACATCATGCACTATTTCACCTCTTTAAAATATTTTTGCCTAAGTCTCACTTTCTTTGGTTTCATTTACCCTTTATTAAACCAGCCTATAATTACTGTATGATTTTTTTTTAAAAATGCTTTTTTATTATGTTTAAGGTATGCAGATAATTTGTGGAAATAACACAGCCATGTTGTTTTGGATCTAGTATTTCAGCCAAATTTATTAAGATGACAGCAGAATCAGCTTCTTGAACATAATTCTGGCAAATAAATTTAACTCACTACAGAACTCCAGGCATTCCATTCAGCTTGTAAAACATGTCCCCAAATATTTTTAAAAAATTAAGTAAACTTCTAACCGGGTCCCTCCTTTGATTACCAGACAGATGATAACCAACACATTTTGCTTTATTAGTCATCAGTTTTCATGCTTGAGGAAACTTGGCTGGAGTTGGGAGATACTGTCAAACACTGCTGCAATTTGCTTCTAATGTTTGATGATCTCTTGCCTTACCATGCAATAACTCTCCTTCCTCCAGAACAATTCCAAAACTGACCCCACTTTCTATTTTATTCAGGGAATGGTGGTACTGCACATAATTATTTAGTAACACACAGCATACTTACATGGCATCACATTCAATATAGGACAAGGAGTGACAGCTTGCCTGTCCCCACACATTAAAGCAAAGAAAATCTCGGACTACTAAAGGAACTACGAGGCTCATTTTTTAAGCATGAGTATCACTGTTGGGTGTTTTACAGTACTGCCTAGCTGACTCTGTACATGACTTCATGTTAAGAAACTATCTCAACCCCCACTGATACCTAAAGAGATACAAACAGAACTAGAACAGTGTGGGAAGGAATTTACAAAGGAGAGACCAAACAGTTTAAAGCACTGACTGCGTCAAAACCTGCTCTATGTGACTGATGTGCCAGCCCTAGTACTGACAGCCTCTTTCTGCAATAAGATGAACACTAAGTGCCTTCAAATTATCATATTTAGTCAGCTTAGTACCAAAATATAGCGTGACAATTTCACAAGCACTACAGCCCTAAGTATCCCAAACACAGGTTAATTGTCACATCTGACCGTCCTGAAACTACTGGTTTCACACAACTACAAATGTGTCTTTGGATTTCTTAAAAAAAAAAACAAACAATCTAAACCACCAAGAAAAACCAAACAAATAGAAAACACACATACACAAAAAAACCCCCACAAAAATCAAACCAACCAAATAAACCACATCCCTCTGCAAAAACAAGCAAACAAGCAAACCAACCAACCAACCAACAAAAAAACCTCCTATACACGAAAAAAACCCCAAACAACAAAAATCCAGCACCCCAAACAGCTCTGGAAAGAAACTGGTCAGAGAGAACAGAGACTTTGATGGTAATACTAAAAATTCTGTCATAAGGTAATGTGTGTCGTAAGGCAGTTTAGGACCTCAGAAGGTTCCTGTTTTGTTAGAAAACCACAGCTACATCTTTACTAACTTTGTTTACTTTCTGTTTTAAGAGCTTTCTGTGCACTTTAACGTAGCAATAAACCAAATACATAATTAAAGAGGGTGGTGGAATACTTACCTGGGTGTTGAACAACATATGGGAAGCCACATGCAGGGGCTTGGCCATGAGACAGGAGGACACTGACAAGCAATGCCCCATCCCCCAGGTCCATGGCCCACACTGAGACCTAGACTGCTCTATGTGTGTGATGTACAAGTGCCACAAAGTAGGAATCACTATTTTCATTCTGGTTAGCAAATAAATTTTAAATCGTATGTCACTGAATATTGGAGGATTAGTCCTGTGGACACATACCTGGCCAGCTGTGGACTTGCATACTCTTAGAAAAAGAAACCAAACAAATGCTCTGGACCTTTCTTAATCCACAGAGGATGCTTCATTTTGTGCCAAAAATATGGGGTTGAAAGAAAATGAGTAAAATGTAACAGGAATTTTATTCCGATTAGACAAAAAGTTTGATTTTCATGCCTTTATCTAAAGAATGTTTTAAAATGATGACACAAAAAGCAAAGTTCATAAATCTAGATTGAGAACAATAAACGTCCTAGCAAAGATCCACAGATAACTGAAAAATATTCTCATCAGTTTCAACAAACTGTAAATCAGGCTTGAGTACATATGTTTATGATACACTTCTCTATATGCATTTCCATAGATATGCATCTTTTTTATATGCATTTTTATGCATTCAGAAGACGAAAGGGCTGAGAAATGCTACTTTCTAGATTTTTTTCCCCATTCATTTTCTCTTGCTAATCAGTTCACAGTGATCTGTTTCTGACTGTGACAATATCGCCTCATTTTTCTCTGATGAGATTTCATTTCTGAATACTCTACCACAAATGCAGAGTGGGTAGGGAAAACTAACTGAAACACCAGTTCGGAACGCAAAAAATTCCCAGCCATGCCAGACTCTAATGAAGACCCCCTAGACTTAGGAGAAACAGAGGATTCTTTTGCCTTTCACAAATTCTTTTGTAAATTTAACACTCAACCCAAGAGGTCACACAACTCTAGAGATGATTTTTTTTCTTGAGTCTACTGACTGTTTTATATTCCAAGAACATAGGAAATAGTATTTCTGCTTATGAGCTGGCAAAGCTCCTGGCATAAAGGGAATATAAAAGCAAAATGTATGCTCTTCCCCTGAGCACTGGGGTTTGCATAACATGTTTTACATATTGAGCAATACCAACAAAGTGATATTTTTAATTTCCCCACAAAATACAGCCTAGTGTTCCCAGGTGCCCTGTGAGCAGCCTTTATTCGAGCAGTTCCATTAACATTATTGGAATTCTACATGCATAGGTAGGTCTATTCTGGTTCAGTTGATCCGAGGATATTTTTATATGGGAAAATCCATATGTGTTAATATTATAAAGTCCTCCCAATGTAAAAAACAAAACAAAAAATCAGCCCTACATTAGAAGCCTGAAAGAATAGGTCAAACTAGTCATGGAATAAGAATTTAGAGAAAAAGATACAGGATAGTATGAAAACCATTTGCACCCTTTTTTTTTTTTTAATGTAGAAATTAACCTCTACTTTAATTGGGCATTCAAACAGATGTTCTGATGGCATTCTGACATTTCTTAATTAACAATAAAAATAGAAAAATGGGAGTAATTTGATTGCATTTAAAACATAACTTCCTAAAATCCACCTTATGCAGTTACTTTTTTGGCTTGTTTTGTGTTTTGGTTTGGGTTTTTGAATTTGTGGGTTTTGTTCTGTAAGAAATATTTTATAAATAGAATGGATTTATTTAGAGATATGTCACTAAAGGCATTTTAATAACATTTATTGTATAGAACAAGGCTAATTAAAGATGGTAAGAAATTGATTTTTACCAGCGCTATCTTTATACAGCAACAGACAACTGCAAATGTGATTTTAATTTACTACTGTAAATTTTATCAAGTGCAGGTGATTAACAGGAAAACTGAATTGATTATAAACTTTAGATCTCAGTTGCAAAGTGGCAATAATTTTGTGAGGTGTGATTTCCATAATAATTTCTACTGTGTACAATAAACCTGTTATCATTGAGAAGGCAAACTGTATGCAGACTCAAATTGTAAGACACTTAAATCTTTGCCTCTACAGACTCACATTTGTCAAAATTTATTCTGTAAATTTATTAGGAGCAGGCAACTCTGCTGATAAACTACCATCACTGCAGGTTCCCAAAAGAGTTCTAAAACATAACTAGCACTTCTTTCTAATCCATTTGTGATGATATGGCCTCAGAATATCAACATGTGTGATAGACAGGTATGAAACAGGGTTTTTTCTGCAAGGTTCACATAGCTCTGTCTCCTTCAATAATTAATGGTGCAATTTTTCGTTTGTAGTGTTGACTTGAGTTATAAGGCATCTCACTCAGGAAATGGATGACATGAGCTCAGCTGAAGTTTTCCACAAAGATCCTGAAATCTTCAGCACATTTACAAGTGTGGAGGTTTGTAGGATCAAACCTTGACTAGAGGCAGAAGCATGTAATATTCAACAGGAAAATATTTTAAAGCTCCTATTAGTTCTAAAAAGAATCAGTAGTCAAAATAAATTCTTCATGTGGTTCACTTTTGCTCGTGTATGTCCTATATTTCTAGTCTACCTTGCCTCAAAAGAGTCCACATGTCTGTATATGCAGCAAGAAGCCAATTTTAAAACATAACTTTAGCCAGACATTTCACTTCATTAATAAAAAACCAGCATCTCTCCTAACCTATGAGTCTGTGCTAGGACAGGAAAGACAAGCTCCTAAGAAAAAAAAAAGACAAAGTTCAGGTTGTCATGCCCAGACAGACATGGCTCCAGTTGTCACCAGCTAAGTCATATAAATAATGTCATCAACAGGGTGATCCTGCCTGTGTCACTGCATTCAACACTACCAAATCCATGTTCTGAACACAGGATTTTCAAAGACAGTTTTCTTTTCAAATACTTGCTATGAACTTGATCGCTTCTACCTTTAGAAAAAGATATATGGGAAAACTTTTCAGCAGTCCACTTAAAATTGTAGGAACATGGAAATTAGACAGAAATTAGTAGAAAAGTCAACTGGTTGCTGGATTTTCTCAGTGTACAGTAAGGTAAGGCAGCACATCTGTTACACTGCAAAACAAAGGCAAAAATCCCACTCATCAGCACATACAAAAGCTTTGCTATAATAAGGGGGTGAAGCTTTTAATTGATGGAGTAATTTATTTCTGAGGACACATTTGAGTTTGCATTTCATAGATAGCAGGATTTAATAATGAAGATATCTCCACACAGGTAATTGAATATAATTCTGTCATTTTATCAACATGAGTGTAATGTTGTCATTCCAAGGAATATAACATTAAACTTATTACTACCAAATAGTCTATATCAAGTTAATTAGACCTAATAGCTGAGCTAAGTGATAGACACTGCCATTAGTATTTATGGCATCATGAACTTACACTCTAATTCTGCAGGCTGTTAATTTGCCTGTAAATGCTTTGTTTGGGATACTCTGTGATTTTCTACTTTACTGCTAACAAGTGGGTCACAGTTTCCTCAGGCTACAGTGAGTTCAATCAAAAAAATCAAAGAAATGCAGAGGTTAACAAAATCTGATACCTCCTGTTCTCACTAGCTCCACAAAATTATAAGAAAATAAACTTCAGTATGAGGACACAGAATTGGAGAACGGTTGAGGTTGGAAGAGCCCTCTGAAGATGATTTTACCCAACATCCTGCTCAAGCAGAGTCACTTGGGGCAGGTTTCATGTTCAATCTTATGTGCTTTACATATGATAAAGGATTGATCCCATAAACCTCTACACTTGTAAGCCTGGTGAAGATTTTAGGATCTCTGCAAACAGGCTTCATCTAAACCCACCTCAACCAACTGTTCGCTGAATAAGTAACAGGAAGCTGAGTAACTCTAAAAAGTTTAGATCTAAACTCAGAAATAAACCTTATTACACAGATGTTTAGGTAATTTGTCTTTAAGTCAAGATGTAATGGTTAAAAAAATGTATTATGTTTATATTGAAATACTTTTTGGTATGACTCTCTGACCTTTAACAATGATGTACATACAACAACACAGAAATCCTCATCTTGTCTTAACAGCTTGCCACTCAGCAACTTGGTGCTGCAGATGGTGCCAGACTTTCTTCCTAAATATCTCCAAGCTTCTTTAAGACCAAAGGGATGAAACAACCTTTCTTTCCCAGTTAAACTACAGTTTAGCTTTCTATTGTGATCTTTTGTTTTTTTAACAACAAAGGAATGGGGGAAAATTGTGTTTCATCTTTGTGTTTTTTCATCTCCATTTTCCTTCTGAAGTATAAAGAAAAGTTCCAAACACTGTAGTATGCTAATGGTTCATTATGTCTCCAGGCTAGGAAAAGCTGTATCTCCAGCTGTTCAGCATTATATGGATCTGCTTGTTTCCCAAGTTAACAGAAAGACTTTTATAGGGAATCCTGTAATATTCACTTTCCTGTCCACTGAGTGAAAGTCATAGTGTGATATTAACTCAGACTGTCATAGAAACATAGAAACATTCACGTTGCAAAAGACCTTTAAGATCACCGAGTCCCAGCATTAACCCAGCACTGACAAGGCCACCACTAAACCATGTCCCTCAGTGCCACATCTGCACAGCTTTTAAATATCTCCAGGATGGTGACTCCATAGTTTCCCTGTTCCAATGCTTGACAACCCTTTTGGTGAAGAAATCTGGGAGAAGAGACCAAACCATGGGGTTGCTGTGTCTCAGGTTTAGGACCTGGCACTTGGCCTTGTAGAACTACACACAGCTGACTTTGACCCATCGATCCAGCCTGTCCTGTGGTACCTCGTATTCCCTATAACAAGATACGAAACAGCCCCTCAGTATAAAATATCTGTTGTTTGACACCTGATGGAACACACTTGTAGAATATTTTATAACCTAAAAGTACCTTAGAAAACCTTAGTGTAATTCACTGCATGAGCCAACTGAGCGGTAGTGCGGAGGGGGTGATTTTGCTGCGATTATGTGCCAAAATCTGAGTAAGTAAACCCCTCCAACATTTCCTGCTTCAATCTGAAGGATGGAAGAAGATTGATCAGCTTCAGAAGCTTGTCAACTAACAGTCAAACATTGGCAACAAGACACAGGATGACACTAAAACTTATTTTGTGGAAGGAAGCTGGGCCTGGCAAAGGTATTTTGAATGTCTCACTGCTTAAAATTCATAGGGAAAAACATTATAGTCATGCAGGGGCTCTTTGATGGACCCTGTGAAATTAATAGGTGTTGGCTATTGATTTATAACGGAAAAGAGGCAGTTCTCACTACTAAATATCACAGCCTGGCTATCACTAGTCCTGTTATGAATTTTAATAGAACTGACACAGGTTTAATGAGATTTAAACTTGAAATTAAAAAAAAAACAAACAAAAACAAAAACCACAAACCAAAAAACACACAAAAAAAAAAAAAAAAAACAACCACAAAAAAACCCCACCCCAAACATAAGTATGTGCAATAGTTTAATTTATACGCCTTGAAAATGTAACAGAACTTGTAAAATAAGAACTCCTATACTCAATTTGCAGTAGTAAAACAAAATTTACTACACAACATTCACCAGAAAAAAAAAACAAAGACCTCTAACAGTTTTGATTATCAACCATTAGTCTTAACAGCATAGTGCTAATAACACCAAGGCCATGAGTTTATTCCCATATGGGCCATTCACTTAAGAGCTGGACTTGATGATCCTTGTGGGTCCCTTCCAACTCAGAGTATTGTGTGATTCTGTGGCTCTGTGAAGCTGTAGGAACAGAATGCTTCTGTAACAGAAGCAAATAAAATAAAAAAAAAAAAAAAAAAAAAAAAAAAAAAAAAAAAAAAAAAAAAAAAAAAAAAAAAAAAAAAAAAAAAAAAAAAAAAAAAAAAAAAAAAAAAAAAAAAAAAAAAAAAAAAAAAAAAAAAAAAAAAAAAAAAAAAAAAAAAAAAAAAAAAAAAAAAAAAAAAAAAAAAAAAAAAAAAAAGAAGTGATCTACTTGGTTTTCTACTTGGTTTCCTGCCGAGTCACACTGGTCTATTAAAAGTAGAACTGCCAGGCAAGTTTTAATGGCTCTTAGATACTGTATCTTTCACCTCTGTAGAAGAAATGCAAAACAAATAGTGTTATTACAGAAATACTATTACCTAGTAATGAACCACAGTCTAGAACAGCACCTACTATATTAGGTACTAAGGACAAACAGCACAATAGAGTTAAATTCCATTCTAATTTCATTCTAACTTTGTGCATATTTTAACCATGTGGTCATCTATGGCAAACATTTCTGCAGCCTGGGCACTCGTGCATGACAGAGATGTGGGAAAGTAACAACCAAGACAAAAAGCAATAATATAAAGTATGCAGAGAAAAAAAATCCATGATACTCTGAGAGTCTTGCACACAAAGTACACCTTCTGGCAGAACAAAGGCACTCATACCCTAAGTTACAGTCCTCAAAATATCTAAACAGCTTCTATTTATTATTAGAATCTAGATGGTGGTATGTAAAAATCCATCAAGCTACTTCCTCTCAACAAGCATCTAAAATTTTCCCTTTAGGCTTGATAAGATATGCTACTATGCTGATATAGATGAGCAGTTTTAATGAAGATCAGCATTCAAAAGAAAATTCAGGCAAATTTAAGCCATTTGTTTTTTTAAATAGCTAAACTAGTCCCAGATATTCTAAAGATAGAATATTAGGAAGCTTTCTAAAATGTAGAGGGCAATAATATTTTGACACTAATAGCCCGAAGATGTATGCTTCCTGAAAATGTACTAGAAGAAAGACAAATTGCTTATGTCTTTAATTGCATGAAGTGTGTGAGGAAATCATTAAAGTATATACAGGTAATTATCTGGAGTATGGATGAGAAGACATTTAAATGTCAGCAATTTCATTAATTTTATAACTCAAGATGGAGAACTGGCAGAGTAGAGGGTAACAAACCATGAATGGCTGTCATTATGGGCTAATAGGGCATTAGGATGATTCTGATTCTGTAAAACTTGTTGATGCTGAGGTACACACAGAAACATAGCAGTGTGTACACACAAGTTACTAATGTCCTCAAATCATCTCAGTCAGGCACACTGTAAAAAAATGATTCATGTTTTTGTGAGTATTGACTCTACTGCCTGAACTACATGGGTTAGAGATGGAACGAAAGATTTATCATGACAATGGAAGTGCCTAATGTGCTTTTAGCAGGGCTTTAATCCAAAATCTACTTTAGAAAAATAAGAATCCTCAATTTGTGCAACCTCTACGAATAGAGTTACAGTGTGCATTTCAAAACATTAAAGAGACGAGGAAAAAATTAACAATGGAGCTATGGTTAAGAAGAAATATTTTTCAGCAATGGAAAAGTCAGGTTCAACTTTGAAGACTGTAAATTACAACCTAGTTCATTAACATTAGATATGTCTAATTCAGATATGAGACTCATATCAGTAGTCCAAACTTTCCATCTGAACCCCATTTTCTCTGTGCAGAAGTCAGCCTATACAAAGTGGTGTCAGAGAAACAGTGATCTGACATGCATTTGTTCATATTTTTTACTTTCCTAAAATGGGCATTTCAGTCATGATTTTCAGAGGATATTGGATTCAAATTCCAGGTAGATTCTATGGAAATCAGTCTTAAAGGAGGCAGCAGAAGTTAGTCATCCTTCCTACAAGGAAATATTCCCCTCCAGTGTGATGGGGCACCTTAAACTGATCAAGGGACATTTCACTGTTCTCCCTCGCTAGAGCAGAAATGGCAAGACTGGCAACCATATTTCTGTGGCACAGCTTGAAGCACCATATTCTTTTGACATCTAGAATTTAGTTTACATTCTCTCATCATAGTACTTATATACCAGTTTGTCATTATAAATGCAATTAATAAGTTTTAATCAGATAAGCAGTTCTGGTTGTTTTAATAACATTTAACACTTGGTGCTTTGATCTATAGAAGTAAAATATGGAAACAATGTCTCTTGTTACATTACTGGAAAAGAAAGACATTGCATACCCACCTAGATGAGACAAGAAAAGGTGTTTTCAAGGAAATAATATTGCAGACTCAGTACACACACACGTGCACACAAAAAATCAAACAGATCTTGATCAATATTCATGTTTCAAGAAGCATGAAGACAAATCAGCAAACTACCCCCAACGACAAACATCAAGTATTTTATCCACCCTACCTATGAGAACAGAAAACAAGAATGACAAGCAAAAAAATGAAAAAAAAAAAGAAATCTAAATCTATTCCTACTGAAAACAGGAGCACAGTCTTTGGGACTGGGAGTTTAGTAAAAATCAGATTCCAGAAAGGTGTGTTTTATTTGCTTGTTTTTCAGGAAAAGATAATAAAGAATCACATTTAATATTATTTATTTGTCCCTGTTATTCAGTTCCTTGATAATTAGAAGACAGTTTTCATCTCCTGTCAGGCAAAAAGCCTAATGATGCCACCCCCAAAGCATCATTAGGTTACTTGATGGAGAATATGATTTATGTATGTTATAGAAGCATTTACTCCAGGGACCCTTTTCAAATCAGCAAGAACAAAATTTTGTTCTCTGGTAAACAGAAATGTAATGACAGGCTATTAGTTTTGGGTGGCTGATGTTTGATTTCCTGGAGTTGTAAAGATAGTCTGCTTTTAGTCTAATAGCATTATATATTTCTGTGATGGAAATAATTAATGACTGCACAACTGTGGTCATTGCTGCACTATCAAACACTGTTCAGTTGTGCTCTTACATGTATATAAGAGGGTAAATCAAATTCAATCTGTATTTTCAGAAAGAAAAAAAGAAAAAGTAACTCAGATTCCTACATATTCACAGGTCTCATACCAGGGCAGAAAAGAAATTCTGTTTTTCAGATCTGTTAAAAAAATTTAGGTTCAATTTTTATTTTAGTCACAAAGAAGGGCAGTCAGACAAGCATTTAATTTCTAAGGAAAAGTAAGGTAGAGAAGTGCATTCACTCACAGCTACTCCTGTAGAACAGGGACTTCATCTACTGAGTTGATTAACACCCTGTGAAGTAGATTAACTGGATGAAATTGTTCTTAAATACGAAAAGAAAGATAAAACACAATCATCAAAACAGAAATGTTGGGATTTTTTTCCCCCCTTCTCCACCTCCCTAAGTTGCAGCATCATTTGCACCTCTAAAGCCTTAAATCTAAATAGGAATCCAGGCATCTAATTTTTCAAATTACATTACAAGTGAAACACTTTAATTGATAATCAAAGAAGAAAACCAAACCACTCTTGGATAAACTAAGCTTGGGATACACAAAGTAAAGGACAAATCGCAGTTTACAAAGTAATGTAATCCATGCGAAGGCAGCCTGTTAATTTTGACTTAAAGTAATCATAGAGTTAAAAGTTTGCCTGTTAATGGAAAATAGGTGAAAGAAGGATCTTATGACTCCTCTAGTATTGCTTAAGTGCAACCAAGTCCATTCACAGCCCTATTGTGATACTGTGAAACATTCACTGTCTAACACACATACTAATATATTACACTAATGTGCACACAAACACTCCAGGACAGTGCGATGTGGCAAGGAAAGGAAGTGACTAAAGGAAATTTATGCCCTTCTCCCACTAATGTTGCATGGTGTGTAACTATTGCATCACTGGTGATAAAGTATTATGGGACTGAAATTCTCTGAAGTTGCAAATTACTGTTTCTTCCTATGGAGTTCATGGAGACAGGGGAAGTTTTATTGTAAGATTTGTAGAAACACAGATTTGGTTGGGCTGCAGTACTGGTGTTATCCAACAGATAATTCAGTTCTGCAAGAGAAATACTAGAAAGACAAAAGACAGATCCTTTACTGTTTTTAATGATGGGATGAAGTTATTCCACTTTTAGGCTCTGAAGATGCAGAGAACATACACAGACCTTACCAATTACCTCTTACCAATGGGTTGAATACAGTTAAGGACATTTTCTCCTTAACTTGCTGCTACAGAAGGTCTTCTGATATATGGAAGAGAAAGACAACATATGCAAAACTTTAATGTGCCCTTTTCTTTTACCAGATCACATGTAAGCAGTGCTAGAACTGCTTGCTTCAACATGCAAGCCATATATCACCCTTCACATTTTTTATGACCCCAGAGGTTTCTCCCTTCCACTTGTCAGGCTACTATGCATCTGCAGTATAAGTGATGTAAGGAGTTTCTAGGTCAGGAAGTAGCACTGTCAGCAGTTGAGGCTACATAGGTATGACAAGCATAGTAATATTAACTGCAGTAAAGTACCCAAGATATGTAAAGTTCAGGGAAAAAAGTTTCAGTCTTTAAAGCGATCTCATAGGTTCCCTCTACCCTCCTCAGCCTCTGATTGTAATTTATCAAAATCCTTTGGCTTGCTTGCTTAAAAGTCTCAGTGCAATAAAATACAGATAATAATCACTGAACACTGATTTAACACATGAGGTATCTGCAGAATTTATTCTGGAAAAAAATTAGAAATAATGAAACAATACTGGGCCATAAACATTTTCTTTACAAAGCAGCACTGAAGCTGTAGAACTGAATTCAGTTATATTTGCATTTGTTCATTTCACTCCTTTATCAAGCGGATGTTAATAGAAGCAACCTTAGGGTGAGAAGGAAATGAAATTGCTGAAAGTATCCAAAAGCATTTTGTTAACCTCAGGCTACTTGGGAAATAAGGTGCAGTTATACAAACTTTTATAGTGAAGTAATCATTATAATTTACATTCCGGGTTGTCACAGGTACAACCTGTAGCCAAATGCTTCTAATCCCCTGGGCCCAATTACCTCATGATAATCATTCCAGTTGGTGCCATATTTAGTCTTATTCAAAATAAAATGCTCAAAATTAAAAGAGATACTTTCTGATTCTAGGGAAATTTGTAATTTTGTTTTTTTCCTGGTGGGTTACTATGTGGGATGTGTAGTCCTTAATAAACAGCCTGTCAGATGTGGATTTCTTTCCAGAGGTCAAAAATTTTGAGGGGTTCAAAACTACTCTTAAGAAAAATCCCAAGCTTATCCTTGAAAAAACCCAAAACATTCCAGAGCTACTAACTACAACTGGATTAGAAGACAGGTGACAAGAGGTAAACTTCAGGAAACCGCAGGAAACTGTCATCCTGCAACTTCTACTTTGTTCCATAGTGAGATGTGATAATATATTAAAGAGAAACATAGTAGGCAACTGAAATAAGTTTACAGACAAGTGAAATAAATTTACAGAACCAATTATACTAAGTCCCAGATGTCTAAAGAAGTTGTGGTGTACAGAATGCTAATATGTTACCTGAATAAACAATATCATCACACACTCTACTGAAATTCACAGTACCTGAGGGGATATCTGTCTAAAAGCTTCATGAACAATTACACAAAGCTACTTACATATGCATTTCTCAACAAACAGTGGGTTACACTACAGTGACTTTGAATTTCAAAGACTTTTGTTATGTGCCACATTACTGACTATGTTTCAGATGCATTTCCTTGGAGGGTGGATGTTTATGTATCTAGATTAACAAAAGTGGAATACAGAGACTTGAACCTGGAAATCTCATCTGCAACACAAATATTTTAAAGCAAAAAAAAAAAAAAAAGGACCATCCTCAGTCAGTACAGTAAATAATCCTGCAATGTTATCCCATTTTAGCCACTGAAACCAAGAAGCATTTTCTGTTTAGAAGTTACTGAGTTTTACTTAACTTGATCTTTCATATGATAATATGCTTCACAAACTTCAGATATTCAAGCTCTCAGTCGTACTGTAACAGGTCTAAACAAGGAGATGTGGTACCTGGCAAGTGAATATCAAGGATACCTCAAGACATACAGTCTTCTAATAATCAAGTAATCATTGTACCTTCCAAGGAATTAACAGAATGGCTGCATAGAGTAAATACTCATCACTTCAGAAATATAATCACTAAAAACGGCACAAAATATGCCAAATATTAAATATAAAATCAGTCACTTGGGGTAAAGCAAGAGTTTATTTGCTTGGTTGTTGGTTTTTTATGTTTTTTTTTTGAGAAGCATTTCTGCTTTCTATGGATAAAAAAAAGAACATTTGGTGTAAATATTGTGGAGTAGCAGAGGTAAAGTTGAGCAGCAAAGTGAAAAGATTTGAAATTCACTGAAGCGTAAAGAGAAAAAACATACAAGTAGATCATGTTCCTGCTCTAGGACATCAGGTACGATTCTTTCTGCACTATTCTGCCACACACTACCTCAGGAAAGAAACAAACATTCCTGTGGCTCCAGAAGTTCATATGACTGCAGTTTTATGTGCTTCATAACAAGCATGGCATCTCTGAATCCCAGGCACAGAAAACAGAATAAGCCAGTTGAAGGATTTTCTAGGAGGCTGACACCCTATGAAGAACTCCAAATACAAATAAGTGGATGAGGATAAAATGTTTGTGCTTCCCCACACTATGGCAAGATCCTTGACCCTTTCCTGCTGAAAACTTTTCTATTTTTTAAGATGGAAATGAAATTTTAAATGGAGGAGAAAGGGAAGTTTGTCCTTTTTTTTTGGATGGCTACTGAGTCTTCTTCTGGCATCATCTCAGTTACCAAAGTAAGCTAATTTATACTGAAAACCTAGTCAAAGGTTTTGTGGGGGTTTTGTTTGTTTGTTTGTTTGTTTGTTTTCCAACAATAGAAATTTTCAGATGCTGCTGTTGGAAACAGTCTAAATCATAATGCTGCGAAGAAAATTATTTTTGATAGAAAATAATTATGTTTTGATTCATCTGATGAAGGGCAGTCACGGTTACTCTCTGGATAAGAGGAAGAAAGGCTAAAAGCCATTTGCTCATCTCCTTTGACGTGATCTAAGTAGTTTCAATATCTTTTGAAATTATTTCTCTATGGCTACTTTAAAAAGTTATGATCACCGAAAGAAATTAATAATAAATTATAAGAAGTACTGAATCCTGTTAAAAGCAAATCGCTTTTCCCTGAAGGGTCATGTGAAAGATCTCAGGTTTACTTTGAACATTTTTTGAAAAATACAAAAATATTGGATAAGACAGACTGTAATGGAAGGGGAAGCAAGAGAGTGCATGTGCTATTCCTTTTACTTTTTATCCTTCCCCAGAATTCATCAGAAGCAATTTTCAACAGTTTAGTCTCCTGCTGTTCTGACTCGCTATAAGAAAAGTTAAGTCATAAGAAAGATGATATTTATACATTCCAAAGCTGGAATATATATCCCCCCTCTTCATGAGGGATTATTGCCTCCTTCTCTTTCTATAGGTATGGGTAAGTACCAGTAAGGAGATCCTGCACTGCAAGACAAGAACTGGAGGCATGCCAAGGATTTTGACCTGTGCACTTCAGACTAGATCATCCTCCTGTGCACTGTTCAGGCTTTCCAAGGTAGGAAGAGCTGCAAAATATATCACTGACTGAACCTCCTGCATTTGAAATCAAAAAAGCACATAAAAATCAACCAGCAGGGCTATAGAGACCGTACCTGTATCAACCTATCAAATAAGTCTTTCAATAGTTCAAGGATGACTTTTTTTCCTTCCAGAAGCTGTCTCCTCTCATCCCACTCTTTATATAACACTCCTCCCAAGCAGCAAAGTTGTCATGGACTAAAACATCAAAAGAAAATTGGGACATCTATCTGCAGAACAATTGTGACAGCACTGCTGCATGACCACTTATGATAGGAAGAAAGGAACACCTTACATACAACATTCTGAAGAAGCCACAGGAGTCAAATATAAAAGACATACTGTACTGGCAGAAAGCTAACAAGATAAAATTTCACTTTGTGGATGTAGCTGCAGTGAGAGATAACTTAAGTTTCTTGAACAGATGAAAATAAAGGCAGAAAAACTCAAATCACAAAATCTTCCCTTCGTAATTGCTCTTCAAAAAAGCTGTTTTGTTCATCTCACAAGAGCCGAAAGATTCATTCCTGTAAATAACTGTAGTACACAGCAGTATGTAGGCATTTTTTAGTGGAAAAAGTTGTATATGGTGTAGTGCACAACAGAAGAGCAAAGTTTCCCCTGCTCTAAATTTGTTTAGTTCTACTGACTATCAAGATTTTGATTTACATCAGCTGTACCAAACCTGAACAGCTGTATTTAAATCTAAACCAGTTTGGCTCAAGCAAGACATGCCAAAACCCCAAAGTATCTACTATTTAGAAAAAAGACTCTCATTTTATTACAAATCAACATTTGTGATGAGAATACAAGTGTTCACTAATGTTAGCATTCTATCCTTTAGACTACTCAACACAAATATACAAGTGCCAGAGAAGCAACGAGTATTTGACCATAGTATAAAGTCTATTGTTTAACCATGGGATTGGCACATAATCCCTTTCTAAAAGAAGTATGTTTGGATATTATGCAACGTAACCTGGAAGACAAGGAGGTATTTAATTATCAAAAACCCCAAGGAAACTGCCAAATAGAGGATAAGAAGTACCTTTCTTGCAAGGTACACCTCCTTCCAAATCATTAATCAAACAAGAATAAGCTAGAGTTTTTCAGGCATCAGAAGAGTCATTTGTTCCCATAATTAATCTCTTTTGGTATGAACACAGTAAAAAAAAAAAGAAAAAAAGATATATTGGGAGAAGTTTATTGTTGTTAAGAAAAAGCATAATAAGCACAGTAATAGGAACAGACAAGGAACCTTGACCACTTAGTATGTAAATGTGGTATTTCTCTCAAATTTAAAAGTCAATGTGTTAGAAGGCCCTGCTTGAACACAGTCCAACATCAGGTGATTAACTCACAGCAGAGAAAGGAAACTTCCCTTTTAAGAGGTATTTCTGGTGAGTTGTTTTGTTAGGTTTTTTTGCTTTGTTTTAAAAAAGTCACTACCTGTGTTACTTTATCATAAAATGCTTTATATGTCCTTGGCTCAGTGAGCCAGATCACTGACAAGCTGCCATATTCTTCTTCCTGAAATCTTCACTTTCTGTCTGTTGATTTATAAAAAGCTGCAGCTTTACATCACAATACTTCTACCAAAGTCTAATTGGAAACAGAACTTTATGGTCAAAAGACAGACATTTCTAACTGTATAAAAACGTGATACCTTCTCCTTATCACGTGAAAAAAATGAGAGATAATCCTAATTTGAGCTGCCTTCCAGGCCTACAACATGGCTTTATGCCAGATATTTTTTGGTCATTACTTCATAAACAAAGAGCAACATGAAGAAAATACTAGAGACTATAAGAAGGATTTGAGGTCAGTGTATCTCAGCACAGTTTGATCACGCTCTCTTCCTCACCTGCACTTTAAGCTCACCACCATGTTCAGAAGGTAATACAAGAGAGTTTGCGACAGAGAATAGGATAGCACTTATTGTGAAAGCTTTTAGGCAGCTAAAAGAAAAAAAAAAAAAAGAAATAAAACAAAAAAACCCAAACAAACAAAAAAAAACCCCAAAAACAACAACAAAAGAAACCCCTACTGCATAACAACAAAAAACACATGTTAGCAAATCTGTTTGAAGACTGTAAAAACCCTTATATTTCAGGGGGATAATGCAAATTTTGTGGAGATATTTCTTATGTTTGCACTAGATCCATTAACTGCATTAACACTGATTCACTTCCATTAACAACTGCATAAATAGGTCCATAATGAATTTTGGTTTACCAACAGATAAAGAAAACATTCAAGCAGGGAAGAAAAGGACAGAATTTGTTCCTCAAACTATTAACACTTTCCATATACTACGATGATGGAGATTGAGGAGAAACTATTTTCATTACATAATTTGGGAGAGTTATTTAACTCCAGAGATGTAACTGTTTTCTTAAAAAAAAAAGAAATTGCTAAAAAATGAAAACATTCTTAATAATTACAGTAATGTCATTTTAAATTTAATGAAAGATGCAGAAATTGCAACTGGGTAAATGTAAAGGCTTTGAGAACAGGTAACAAGCTTTAATTCGATAGCAATTAACTTGACGCAGTTCTACCAATTTAGCCTGTAGCCTGCACTGAACTACAAAGCGAATTTGTTTAAACATGATTTAAATGTATTTTGCATATTTTTTATTCTGAATGTTAAAGGGGGAAAAAAAAAGGTGGATTTAATTTTGTGCTTTCTTACATCAGGAGATAATTTCAAAGTGAAGCACAAAAAGATTTTTGCAGACAATATGCTTTTTCAACCTTCAAAGCCAATGCTTTTCTACTGGTTACTTCAATTATTCAAGATCACATATAATTTTAATGTGGTTGAAATTAAATATGGCACCTGACACACGTTCCAATCAGTGCATGTAATTGGTTTTAAGTAACATTTTAGCCCAAAAAGAAATCTGAAGTAGTTTGACAGGCTACATGGAAGCACACATTTTGATAAAATTTATGGGACATGCAATAAAGTCTTCTAAGTCCTAGATAATTGTTTCATTCTTTTCTGAGGATAGTTATGCTTACATGAATATCTCACCTCTAACACTTAACAATCACAGATTACACATTATATGCACACTCAAATACTCCTCTACTGCCCTCCAACACAAAACCTTGAGATTTTTCTTTTTCTGAACTTTGTGATTTAGAGATAAAAGCTACCTTAAAACTATTTTATCAGGAAGGTAATTTTAAAATTCTTTTTTGTTTACAAAAATTTGTTACATGATCAAAAGCCTGAAATAGATCACATTTTGTCATTTTAATTTATTTTGAAATGGCTGCACTTTTAGAAAATACTCAGATCCAGAGAATCACAGAGGAAACCTTTCTCCTGCCTACACAATTCAGACATTTCCATCCAGCTAGTAATCTGATGTATCTTTAAAAGCTGCAGAAATAAAATCTATTCTGGTCTTCCATGCTCTCTATTCCAGTGTTTCAATATCATTAGAATTAGAAAGAGTTTCACTATTTTAATCTAGATCTTTTTTGCCTTATCCAACTAAGCCTATAATTTCCTGTCTGACCTTCTATGAATACAAAAGCACAGATTACTGTCAAACCCAGATAACTATTGCAGAAATACATACAAAACTGAAGATTTCCTCTTGCCATTATCTTCTTTGGGATAAACAAACTCAATTCCCTCAATTTGGCAAGCAAAATAGAGAAAAAAAAATCCTGAGCTTTAATCTAATTATTTCAATTTAATTACTTCCATTTCCCCTCCCTAAATACAAAATCTTTGAAGGAACAAGGTTTACTACTTGAAAAGAGTAGAAAGGAGATAAAAAACCCCACACTAACTCTAGAAAGGCTTTCTGCATTCCCCAGGCTGCATGGACTTGAGTTCCAAGAATGTTTCTGCAAACAGACAGCAAAGGGGTATTTGCTGATGGAGCACTGTGATGCACCATGACTCTGTACAGGAGCCAGAAAACTCGAACAAAGCATTACAGGACTGTAAAGTTAATGCTCCAAACCTTCATGGATCTTATTGCATATCCAAAATCTGAACAGAGCCATAGATTCTTTTCAAACTATGAGTATTTCTGCACAAGAGGTTTCATCTGTTTCATTTAAAGTTCATCCTCTTACTGCACTACTGACTGAGGCACCAAAACATGTTCTTTACTTTAGTTGAGCCAGCTGATCTAGCACCCAAAAACATCACTTCTTGTCAAGGTCAGAAGGTGTTTCTCACTAACCCGACATCTTACAATTTTGAGTTACTAATCACTCATGCCTTTAAACATTCTCAAAGTCCCTTACAATCAAAAACTAAACTTCTAAGTATTTTTTTCCTCATAAACTGCTCAGACCTGAATAGTTTGTACACCAGTAACTGTGCAGGACCAAGTCAGGAGGTGTAGGGAATGGTGACTCTCCTCACCATGACAGATCAGTCATGTTGCCTCAGCTACTCCAAGAAGGAGCAAAGGAACTAAAGACCCTTCCTTTTACGTTCTATCCTAATCCGAAATCTTAGCAACCCTCCTCCCGCAGCTTGCCATCATTTAATACCTTCTTCTCCCCCTCTCTTAAAAACTTTGCTTAAAAAGTGGAGAGTTTTAAGCTGGTGACATACAGGACACCAGCACTGCTGTGGAAAGCACCCACAGTAGTAGCAATTGAGTTTTCACAGTGAAGTAAGCCATGGTTTAGGTGACAGCAGCCAGCCAAGCATATTTGTATCAGAAATCAACAGAATCAAGCTTTATTTCACGCAACAAACTACAGTACAGGTTTCTACCATTGCTCTGAACACAGAGTTGTTTCAGTCAGAATCTAAATGTCTACATCTAAATAGTAGTATAAACAAATGAGCAGAGTAATTTTTCAGCACCTCTTATCGAGGTATCAAACCTCATTTAATAGCAGGTGAACAAAGAGGGACATTATTCTTAAAACGTGTTATTTTTATGGTGATGCAAACTCATCATCAAAAGCTGAGTTTCTGGTACTCACCTATCAACTGCTGATTTGAAGGCATCTCAAAAGAGCAATATGTTTCTCTTACAAAGCATCAATTCAGGTGCTCATTACAATAAAATGGGCCATTGAGAGGAGAAGAGCTCAAGTCTGGACAAAGGACCTTGCTGAGGAAGAGAGACTGATTTGTAAGGAAAAAAACAAATCACCTGTCATTGCTAAAAGTAGCTTCTATGTGGATGATATTGCTTCGCTTTTTCCATGGAGGTTCATTTAAAAAAAAATATTCGTATAGTCACATGCTTTCATTTGTAGTTACCCTCTTTAATAAAACTTTTTTGAATTGAAATCTTACCATGAACTGCACAGTTCAACCCTAAGACAGTACCAGTCCTTTCTCACACCCCTAATGGGTTTGGTTTGCTGAGACAGTGCTTTCTTCCAGCTGTGAAACTGCATTCTGGAATGCCAGATTTTGGGGTTGAAAGGTCGGCTGAATCCAGGTGCAGATCATTAAAGACAAATGTGCATTGCTCTCTGCTTCTGCGTCTCCCCTCCTCCTTTTCCTTTCTGTAGCTTCCTAGATCATTTGAACTGCCTCCCCCCCTCCCCTGTGTCTGTGAGCTTTTTTGATTCATGAATTCCAGTGTCTGAAAAGACATCTAATGAGAGCGATCACCCTTTTAATGACTCCAGCTTTGACAAGCAAGATATGAAACCAGCACCCTCAGTGCCGTCACAGAGAGAGGGAGGGCAGGCATATTACTGATGCCATCCTTTAAGCAAAGACAGACAACCATTAAAAAACGCAAGCAGCTGCATTTTAAGTGAGATTTGTGCATTACTAAGCAACATATTGTAATAAAGAAAAATATATGGTGCTAAAGCAAGGATTATGAAATACCTAAGAGACCCATAAAGCATAATTAACAGGATACTGTGGATTTATAAAGCTGTAATGACATAAATTTGCTATTCATAATTTAAATGAAACTGAACTGTTGTATGTTACCAAAAGACTTTTCACATGCACTGTAATGACAAGTAAAGCTCTCTCATGGTGAATATTGGAGCTTTTTTCTGAATGCAGTTTTGGGATACAGTTAAAATGAGGTAACTCAGAAGAAATCTTTTGTTTTATGGAAGCAGCTTCACTGTACAGAGGTGAACAATAAAAATTAATAAATCAGGCTGGTAAAGAATATTGCTTATTGCAAACTGTTTAGCAGTACAGTTCAGTAGTATGACCTCTCAAACTCCAGAAACTGATGAGAGCTGTTTAAAGAAATAATAAAAAATCAGGACTTGTACACAGGAAGACAGCACACGACAAGCCAGGCTATGAATTAGTATCACAGTGACTAATTTCACTCGTGTAGACACAGCTGCAGCACAAGAACGCACTCCTGGTAAAAAGTAAAAATATTTGCTATGCATTACTGAGGAGCACGCAGTGAATGCTAAATTCACAGGTGGCTCTGCATAGTTCCTTCACCCACAATCAAACTGTACTGACTTTAAAAGGACCTGTGTCAATTCACACAGGGAAAGAATCTACCTTGTCACCTCTTTATTTATTAATATCATTTCTTATCTACACCAAGACCATTTTAATGCTTTGGGTTTAGTAAATACTTTATATATTTTGAGGTGGGGTTCACATATGTTAAATACATGTAAGATGAACTATGCAATTTAAATAAACCAGTTGATCAGATTCAGTGTGAAAGGTTTTTAATTAAAATATATGTTTTGTCAGGATTTGAGAAGAACAGATTGTTCCAACCAAGAGAGCTTTCCATGTCTCTTACACTACAGAAAAGTTAATTCATAAATACCACAAAGGGAAAGGAAGTGCTAAAACCTAACTTTAATCTTTCTTGTATGGTGCAAAAAATTACTAAGAGATGATAGGTCATTAATAATTTTTCACTACTTTTTATCTTGCACATTTTTTAAGGATATATAAGAGCTTATCCAAGTAGTTTTATTTCCCAGCACCCCTTTCTTTCTTGCCAAATAGTCTGGGTCTTCTGCACTTTCCATTGTGGGCTGCTCTAGAAGTTGGGCAAAACCTATAAATGTTCTTGACAGGACATTATAATTTATAATTTTAGCAGCTGAAGTGGTTTTGCTTCACTAGGACACATTGAAATTGACTGTCAGACAGATAATTCCAAATGAAAAAAGAGGAAAGGGACAGGTGGCCAAATTCTGAAGCAACAGAAGAGGAAAATCAAGGACCTCCAAGATGCAGCCCCATAAATACAGAACACTGACATTGATTCAATTAGAAATTATGTTATTTTTCAGAGGCAGTACCAAAAAAGAAAAACATTATTTCACAGTCATGTGGAACTACAGAAACAGATTAACTTCAAGTGATAGTTACCATCCCAGAATCAGCTTGGAGGAGAAAAGAACAATGAGCAATAAAACTACCAGATAAGAGCTTGGAATAGAAACTAAAATACCCCACTAATAAGAGTTTCTCTGAAGAAAGAATAAAACTTCAAAACTCTCATGCTGGAATTACAAGGAATGTCATAAGTTAGAAGTGAACATCAGCTATTCTAAATTTAAAGTGAATCATTAGAATTGCCTCACTTGCAATTAGGCCAGTTATGTACACACTGTAAGTGGTAAGGAGGGGATTAATCAAAATGGGGAAAAGGTTTTAAAATAAATTTAACAGGATTCTAGTCAAGTAGTTTAATTTCAATTATTCAGTCATAGAACAATTTAAAGGTATATGACTACCAATATTAAAGTAAACAGATTATTACTTAATTTTGGATTTCAGTTTTCAAAAAGTTAGTTTTGTTCAACTCATCTTCAAAAGCATCTTGGATCTTACGTGATACAATTCATAGAAACTGCTGTGGGGAATTTACATATATTAGGGTCAGATTAAATACAATCATTTTTGTGAAGTTACAAGGCTGTGAAACTGTTGTTCTTGGAACATCTCTCTTATCGCTTCTGCTGTGACCCAAAAGAAAGAAAACTGATATTTGGTAACATTAAATGGTGTTAGATAGGCACTTTCAAACTTAAACTGCATCAGAATTTGCTTTTTTTGGGGGAAAAAAAAAAGGAAAAAGGAAAAAAAAGTTTACAAATCCTGCAAATAAATAACACACATAAATGAAAAGGTGGAGCCTATGTCCAGTTCAGGGCTCACACAGGATGAAAACCAAAGCACAGCAACAGTACAGTTAGGAAAGATAATGCTCCATGTAAGCAGAAAGGCAGTCTGGCCTTTCTGTACCAGAAATCCCTGGTTCCTGTACCTGAACAAATGGGTACAAGTCTCAGGGAAAAGGTTCATAAATTTTATGGACACGTGAAACAATATCTGCATGTATAATTAAGGCAAAGAATGTGCAATGTTACAATCTATGATCTTTGGAAAGTGATGAAAATCTGCCAACTGTGAAGCAGGATGTAACGTATAAACAATGAGGTTGTAAAGCAATTTAGAAATTCAGGAAGTTATGTACTTCTCATTATCATTTATGTACCAGTAGCAACTAATAATGGTATCATGAGACAAGGCTTTTCTATTAGCATAATTTTCTTCTTGATGCTACCATTATGGTTGTCTAATATTGACAAATGACTGCTGCCCATTCCTACATCTGCTCCCACCTCCCTTAGACAAACTATTTTATCCTTCTGTCCTACTTAAAAAGAACAGCCCAACAAAATCAAACTGCCTTTTTCATTCTGTTTCTGTTGAATTACTGTGTTTTCTGTATTCATTTATGCAATGTTTTTTTGTTGTTACTGATAACTGAATTACACTATTTTATCTTGACAATCAGGTAAAACTTTACAAAATATAAACTTCAAGAAATATTAATTCTGCTTCTTCCTAATCATTATGGATACATACTCTACTATAACTATTGTAGCTGGGATGTATTCTGGGTATATTCTGAATCATAATTTCTGTATGGCGAAAACAAACTAGAAAAAATCTTCAGATTGAGCAACTAACAATAAAATGTTGCCTAGCTCGAAGTTTCTTGTAGTTTTTTAATTAATGCAATTTATCTACTCTACAGCAGTTACAACCTTCAGAGATCGTGAAGATGATGTTTGAAGCACAGAGTTGCCATCATAGGTCATACAGATTTTCTAAGAGTCTGAATCCTCCAAACTGAATATGAATTTAGCAGACACTGTACCATCCTGAGTCAAGGTCTTGAACCAAGCTTTCCATGGAAGTCATGGAGGCCTGGAGCTAGACAGCCTGTCCACTCTACTCCCCTGCAGTTTCTCTCCAGTTGCCTATAAACTGAACAAACTGTGACTCCAACTACTCCTGTGACAATCCTGTATTTTTAGTCAAATCAAGTTCCTGTCTAGGCATTCCAACAGCAATCATGGCAGTCTGTATCTCGGTTCTAGACATGAAAGTATTTACTCATCCCTTCCTAGTCAACACAGATATATTGTAAAGCAACACGAAAACCTATCAAGACACACTCGCTTTTGTGATTCTTTAAGGATGGGAGTTCAGAACTTCTTTACTTATCAAACTACTTCCTGTTTATGCCAAACAGAATGATCCAGAAGTACTGCAGATGTTGACAACAGCTGACAAACTCATTTCTTAAGCCAGGGCAACTACACTTAAAGGAAACTGCAAATAGGATGAACCTTGCATAGTTGCAAAACGTGACTTAGCACAATGTATTCTTCACAGAAATTTTCCAAGAAAGAAGAGTGCCAAAGTTCAGATTATTTCACATGAAAATACTCATGATGGAGAGAAAAACTTTTTAATTTTTTTTTTTTTTTAAATTAGAACATGAAACAGAAAGTGGGCTAGAATGGAGATTCAAAAATCAACACCTTAAAATTTTCAGTTCTGAAAAATGAATTTTTTGATTCCAAGAGATGAAAATGAGAAGTGTTGACACTTCTATTTTAAATACTGAAATGTCGTAACAAAAATTTGCATTTGTAAATGCTAAATATATATTTAACTTCAAGTGACACAGAAGTTATTTCCATTAGAGACTTTCCATTAGAAGGTTAAAAAAAACCCATAAGTCTGTAAAATGTTGCTCTTTCTGAGGAAAATCTGTAATTTCTGGCAGTAGATCATTAATAATATCTGATATAGCATAATAATTCCATATTCTCAGTATTTATGGAAAACATTTCTAGGGAATTAATTGGCTGGGTTTTGTGGGTTTTTTTAAGGAAACACTAATTTATTACCTAAGGATTTTTAACTAATGAGCAAAAAAAAATAATAATAAACTAAAAAAATTGTATTGGAAATTTCTATTACTCCTTTTACTCTTGAGAAGAAAGCAAACTCTTGGAAGAAAAGACAAGAAAATGAAAAATAGTTTACCCTTTATCCTCCCAAATCAATAGGTTAATCAAAAGAATCTTAAATTACATGACATTGGAATGCCCTATAGAAATGAGCAACTCTAAGATCTATACTATCTTTACGAAGGAGAAGATAACCTTAGACTGGGTATGTAGTGTACAAAATTGATTGGTCTTGTTTAAAGAAAATGTCTTTAAGCTAAATGAGTAGAAACCTATCGCAAAATACACAGCAAAATATGATTTCACTCTACAAAAAAGTCTTAAATATCGAAGTTAACGAACACAAATATGACACAATATTCTCAAAATATGGCAAAAACAATGCTATCATACTGAACTCAGAAAACAAAAAAAAAAAAAAAAAAAAAAAAAAAAAAAAAAAAAAAAAAAAAAAAAAAAAAAAAAAAAAAAAAAAAGGAAAAGCACTGAAATCTGAAAAAGAAGCTCCCCATCAAAAAACAGGAATTGAAAATCATCAACAGTTTTACTCTTATCTTAGAGAAAATAAGGCCCTACCGAATGCTAGGGTATTCCTCTGAAGCTGACATGTATGCACCTCATTGTTGCCAGATGGTATCACAGCAAAACCAAGCAGACAGAGTTTGCTGGAAGTATGTTTTTATACTGTATAGCAGAAGAGTTACCCAAAGAATTCATAACCACGTTGCACAGGTAACTGGTTACTGGTTTGGACGCAATAAGTCCATTAGTGTGTATATACTAATGTCATGTCAATGCTAGTATCATCCCAATGCATTCTGCTCTGTCATGGAGTTTGTGGGCTACTCAGATGCTCAACTGGGCAACACAGGGCTGTTTTTCAATCATCCAGATATGAGTCAAAAGATATCTTAAGCAGGCACTGTTCTGTCAGATAAAATCTGATACTGAAGAGGCCAAGGTTCAGTTGCTCCAACATAAGCACTGAGTGTTGCCTCAGGGTGCCAAAGACATCTGCATGCAGCTGATGGACATGACAAGACCATGCCCTTTTCCTGCAGTAGCTTCAAGACAGCCTAGCACTTCTAAAACAGCACTAGATGCTTCTGCCAGGCACCGTGCCCAGAGGAGCATAAGAGATGTTGCAGGCGCATTATTAAAGAGTTTTAAAGCAGTTTTTGTCTTACTGCCAGTGCAGATGCCCTCCAAAGTGGCAGGAGCAGGAATAGTATTAACTATGATATACTAGAATCAGCAGCAGACAAGAGGAGCAAGTTGAAGGGGCATGCAAAGTCAGATCTTGATATCAGGATAAGTTTAGCATTAGTCTATTCACAGGTAAATTGCCTACTATTTCACTAGCAAAAAAATCATTTGCAATTGTATTAGTCTAACCACGCACTGCCCCCAGCAGAGCATATCTGACGTCAAGGTACTCATCGGTGGAAGAGCAAAGACAACCAAATTTGTGTGTCCAGCTCTTCATACATATCAGCATTTGTTACTCAAGGCCAAACAACAGTCATGTTCAAAACCAAAAAGGGACTTCTAGAAGAAAAAAAATCTATATATGACAATACAGGAGAGCAACACACTTATCAGAGAATTTGCAGACTATAATAGCCTGGAATTTCTTCTGACATGCAACCTTTACTTAAAATCAAATATTACCACATCACAGACCGTAAAATTGTTGAGGGCATTTAAAACAGCATAATCAGTGTTTATTCAGCTTTTTCATTTTGTCCTCTGCAGGTACTTTCTGGAGGTATATAATCAAACACATTGCACCAGAGATGGGAAATAATGAACTAACTACAGATATTAATTTAGTACTATAAAACAGCAGCAAAATTATTTTCTTTACTTTCTGTTAATTACAGTGGTTTTATGTTACAAATCCTAAAAGAAATGTATAGATATTGGTGTTTGATTAAATGTCAATTTTCACTGGTTAGTTTGAATTTATATAATTTTCAAAAATTTCAACACTTCAAGTTATTTTCCAAATTTTCTGACATCAAACACCAAGATGTGAGCACAGTATAATTTTCCAAAGCCATTTTTTAATGTGTGTGTATCCATATGCATTCAGAAAGACTGGTAGACCTAGTGACTGATATTTAAAAACAGTATCTCCCTGTCAGTGGTAAAAACAATATTGAGATTCTAGGAGATGAGTGATGTGGAAGCAACCATTACTCAACTAAAAATAAATTTAGGTTGAACTTTGAGGGTCTTGTGACGTCTAAACATGGTAACATTTTTACTACAGTGTGATCCAGAAATCTACCTTTGTCAGGTTGCAAGAACTGCACACATTAGCTTTAAATGTCTCAGAGAAAAAAAAAATTGACTTCTAGCTTCAGAATCTCAGATCTAATACACTATATTCTCTGGCACATCTGTCATTCTAACAATGATGAAACTTGTTGCTCTGAGATCAGATCTCATTTTTTTAGAAACTCAGTTGATATCTTAAAAGAAACAGAAATCAAGATCTTAGCTGCTTTCTATCCAAAGGATTCTTGTTACTATGATGACTGTTCATCATTCAATTCTCTTCATTTTTTTTAAATTAAACATTTAGCAAATTAAAACCCATGTGAAAAATCTGGGGGACCCAGTGCCTTCTCCCCTTGTCAGTAGCTTCGTAAAAAGCTTGACAGACACGTCATGTACTGCTGCAGGGAAATGGAAGGGTGAAAGCATGGAGGACTCTCACAATTACAGAAACAAAGGCAAAAGTACCTGAAGAGTAGAGACAACAACAGCCCACACAGCAGAAAGTGAAAGAATTTTAAAATCAAAGGCTTAGTGTTTGTACACAATTTTTACTTTGTTTTTACCTCTCACTGTCAACTTTGCCAAAACCAGTAATCAAAAATAACATTTATTTCATGTTTAATACCCTGAAGACATAGAAATCACAACTAAATCACCTTCTTATCCCAAAATTATCTCCCCAATATCCTCTCAATTGCAGTTAGCATCAGTATATTTCTGTACTAACTCACAAGCATCTGCATTCTAATAGAAATCCTCTAGCCAGTCAGCAAACACTCTAAAAGTGTTACTGTATGAAAAACAAGACACCAGTACACAATAAAAGAGCTTGAGGAAGACTCTCCAACAAAATTCTTGGTATAAACTACAGAGACTGTATAGCTGCTCAGTGGTCCTACTTCCTCCACTCATGCAGGTGAATCCACTGATACAGAAGCAAGTTTCCTGGCCAGACACATCAGAATCTGATTAGCTAACTACTTGTCTGCAAAAACAGTGAGAATTGGCACAAACAGGACAGCTGAACACTGAAAATTGTCTTCTGCTTTTTCCTATTGGACTTCTCAAAAAATGACAGCTCTGTGAGCTGTGTCACTGGGTAAAGTGGTTTGTTACACTATTTCTACCTTTTACATACCAACTGCATCAACCCCCAATCACAGTGTCAGGTGAAGAACTTGATCAACACTGTTGCTGCAATAAGTAAGAATTTAGTGATGCATTTACATATGAAGAAGTTAGTTGCTAATGATCATAGAATCACAGAATCAACCAGGTTGGAAAAGACCTTCAGGATCATCAAGTCCAACTCTTGATCCAACCCTGCCATGGTTACCAGACCCTGGCATTGATGCCACATTCAGTCTTATCTTATAAACCTCCAGGGATGATGAATCCACTTCCTCCCTGGGCAGTCCATTCCAATGTCTAATTACTCTCTCTGTAAAAAATTTCTTCCTAATATCCAACCTAAACCTCCCCTGGCAGAGCTTAAGACCACGCCCTCTTGTCCTACTGCCAGTTGTCTGGAGAAGAACCCGACCCCCCACCTGGCTACAATCTCCTCTCAGGGAGCTGTAGAGAGTGATCAGGTCTCCCTTGAGTCTCCTCTTCTCCAGGCTAAACAACCCCAACTCCCTCAGCCTCTCCTCACAGGACTTGTGCTCCAGTCCCTTCACCAGCCTCGTTGCTCTTCTCCTGTACATGCTCCAGCCCCTCAATGTCCTTCCTGAACTGAGGGGCCCAGAACTGGACACAGTACTCGAGGTGTGGTCTCACCAGCGCTGAGTACAGGGGAAGAATCACTTCCCTGCTCCTGCTGCCTCACTGCTCCTGATCCAGGCCAGGATGCCATTGGCCTTCTTGGCCACCTGGGCACACTTGCTGGCTCATGTTCAGCCTCCTGTCAATCCAAACTCCCAGGTCCCTTTCTGCCTGGTTGCTCTCCAGCCACTCTGTGCCCAGCCTGTAGCGCTGCAGGGGGTTGTTGTGGCCAAAGGGCAGGACCCGGCACTTGGCCTTGCTGAACCTCATCCCACTGGAATCAGACCATCTCTCCCACTTGTCCAGGTCCCTCTGAAGAGCCCTCCTGCCTTCCAGCAGATCAGCACTCCCCCCAACTTGATGTCATCTGCAAATTTGCTAATGATACACTCAATCCCCTCATCCAGATAATAAATAAGGATATTATCTTATTTATTATCTTATATAAATACTTATTATCTTATATAAATAGGGATATAAAATGGAGCTGGGCCCAACACTGATCCCTGAGGGACACCACTGGTGAATGGATGTCAACTGGATGCTGCACCATTCCACATTGCTCTCTGGACCCGGCCATCCAGCCAGTTCTCAACCCAGCAGAGAGTGCCCCTGTCCAAGCTGCAGAAAATGCATCTTGTCAGATTTTCTTTATTGCATTCTTGTAAACAGGCCAAAATCCTACTTACTTCTTACAGAGACTAAACATTTAGTTCTTTGGCAAAGATCAAAACATAAACCAAAAGAAAAGCCTTAATGTACCATTTGGAACAGCAGGCAGCACTAGAGCACATCAGAGAGGAACTGATTCCATTTGACAAAATTAAAGCCTAAGAGAGACTTTGCAAAGTGTTCTCAAAAGAAGCAAGTTTTTAAACTGGGCAAGTTCCCCCTTCCCCCCCCAAATTTCACAATCTTCACAGGCTCAGAGATACCAAAAAACAAAAGGAAAGAAAAAATTTGCTTGGTAATCTGATATTGTTACAGATTGAGAATTAACAGGTTTAGCAAATCAGAACCATGCTAGCAGACAACAAGGATTTGCAGCTACAGTTTCCATCTTAAAGTTGTCTCTTTATTTAACAGCATGGTAAACAGAATTTTCTTTTTATGTCTGCTTCTTTCTTTGCTGCTTCCACAACTAGGCCTGTCAAGGGAAGCTCTGTCTTGAGGGTTGTGCAAAAATCTTTCTGCTAGACAGAGGAGCTGCCGATGCAGATCTTTAGGACAAATTCACAGTGATTTTAGGTGATGGGGATTTTCTAATTTCTTGAGAAAGCTACAGCAAGTGGAGAATTGGGCTCCACTCTCATATAAAATAAGTCTTTACAGGCTCTGCAGTTAAAATGCATTTTTAACTTATAAATTGTATCAATTTGTTTTGGAACCATTCAAAATATCAAGAAGAAAATCATAACTGTTTACAAGTCACCACGTAAATTCATGAGCATGCTAAAGACAACTTTCAAAGTCTTCATTAAAACACTGTAACCTTCCAGAATTAACATAATTTAAAATTCAAATGTTCTAGGCTATTATTTAAAGTAAAAAAAAAAATTCAGAAGTCCCATGTCAAATGAAATTGAGCACGATAATATTTTGAAATACATGGCAGTATCTAAAATCACTGGCAATTTTTACCATTCAGAAGATGTACAAAACATTCAAAAAGAATCAGGTTACGTGAGAATGAGAAGGAAAAATTATCTAAAAATTATTTCTCATATTTGAAAGGCTATGCGTAAGGGGAACGATTACACTTACAAAAATGACCTTAGAAGCCCAAGCAGCTTTAAAATTCCAGCACTTTTGTAGAACCTTTTTTCTGTCTCCCTTCTCCCTATGACAGATAAGAACTTTAATAAATAGCTTTTAGATGATAATAATAACTTTAGATGGAACTCCTATAAACTTTTTGAAAACTATAAATGGAGTGTATTTAAAGACAGGCATATGAGATACACTTTCACCATATCCTGAATATTGCATATTTCAGACAATATTGTTTATGGAGATAATTGGAAAAATTCTCTGATTTCTGTGGTCAAGTGCTATCCCTTTATGGCAATTTGTGACATGAATTAGTTAATCTGTCTTCCTGAAAAGAATCGGATAGATACAGGAAGATAAAAAGTTGAAGGAAATTTAACACAGGTAGGTTCTTTTTCCCTGTTCATATCGCTCAAGACAAATACTAGGAGAGCCATTTTTCTATTTTTGTGGTTTTAAATTGCTAACATAAATTTCATTAGGTTAAGCTTTTGAAGGGCATGACTACTACAGTACTGGACATGACTGAATGAGCTCAAAAGTTTTACTCCAGTTTCAAAAAGCCACTCTTCATAAACTGGTAGAATAAGCCCTTTCGGGAATTGGTTCAACCTAAAGACAAATTTTGCCAGTAGGTCGAGGTTAAAGGAACGGCTTTTGCTGCATTTTGTCGAAACCATAAGTTGTTTGTACAAAATGATATTGAAAATGAGTTTAGAAAAAAAGTCCAGAAATATCTAGAATAGAAATTAATCAGCTGCTTCTACACCGGTGGTGAAACTGCTCTTCTTGTATTTGCTCCAGTAAATCATTAAACTTGCTTTGCCTACACTGGGACAATGAATGTTATGCAACAGAGCCATCAACAGTCAGTTGCTGTAAATGCCTCAGGTCATAAATTATGGCAAAAACAACTACTGAGGCCTACGGTCTTTATAACTGAGCATCAACAGCACATCGGGTATGTACTGAAAGCTGATTATTAGTTCAATATTGCTACTGAGAACAAAGTTGCACTGAAGCATAAAAATCCAGTCATAGGTACTTTCAAAGGAAGACATATCACAGTTTCTTACTGTTTTATTCCCCACATCTTTTTTATTTAAGTGGTGGTAACTTGTAAGTTTACGTACCCAGTGAATCCACATGGATGAACCAACAGAAGCTTCTCCAATGGCCAAAATATTGAACCAAACAGAAACTCAAATGCCTGTCACTGCCATAAACGAGATATTTTTAGTTCCAAGACTTGAAAGCAGTATGGATATCTAAATTCAGTGACAGCTCAAAATCACTTGCTTTAATTCAAGCTGGAATCTCTTGTACTTTACCACAGAGTCATGGTATACACAAAAATCAGCACAAGTCAGAAATGTCTGTCAAGACAAGAAACATTGACAATGACCACGATGAGAAAAAGTACTGTTTGAGCTGGGTTAAGCTCCAGGAGCCACAGACTAAAAAAAAGAATTATAAAGAAAAATTACCCAAGTTTTGGATAACTATTTTTCTACCTAACTGCTATATGTGTGCACTTGTTACTATTATCCTTCATTCTTCCCCTATAGGTCATATTACTAAGCCTGGTACAAGCACTCACTTTAACAGTATTTAAATCACTGCCCCCTTACAATTCCCTGTGCTTGATCCTCATTGTAAGCCCTTAAAGCTTAAAAGCCCATAAGCTCCCAGTAGGTGCCATGTCAAGCAGATTCTTTTAACACCTTAGTATTTATTCCTTCATGTCTAATGTAGCTTTCTTTCAAAACAATACTTCTCTGGTATCTTTGGTTTTACATCTTTATTCTTCTGATCATACCTTGTTAATAGCAAAAATTTGGAAGCACTTTAACTCTCACCTTCAGTGTTATGACATGTCAGAAACTGCAGCTGTGGCAGTCAGTGCTGCTTTCTACAATGCTCTAAGACCCAGCTGCAGAGAAGAATCCTGGTTTTATTGGTGTGATTCATAGTCTTGTTTGACTAATGGTAAAAGTGGGAATAATGCAAAGCATGCATGCAAGTTACATTTGTTTTACACTCCTGTAATGCCACTGACTCCAACATCACAGTTACTCCTGATTTACACTGCTATTAATCAAACTGCAATCACAGTCTGGGAGTACCTTTGTGAGTCGAAACCTGGCATTTCCAAATAATTAACGTTCCAAACAGTTAATGTCCTGCTTATTTTTCTGAATTCTTTGCATTGTAGTTTTCATTTCCACTGATTTAGCTATGTAATTAGTTTTCAGTGGTGGCAACGGCAAACACACTTTCTCCTTGCTATCAAGGCAGCATTTGTTTTGTCAGTTACAGTAATTGCAAGTGTCACAGACTGTGAGTAACCCCCAAGGGCCAAAAAGAGTGGTGGGGAGGGAAAGACATTGGATAAATGGTGCAAAAAATTCAGTGCAAGGACTGGGATGTTGGTAATTTTGTCCCCCCAAAAGAGGTATACTAGGAGTGAGAATATCATATATCAAGTATCACATACCAAGTGAAACAAACACTGAAAAGAATAAAATGAAATGTTTTATTATCATAATGACTTTAAGAGTTTATTTTGAGAGTGGAGAGAGCAGAAAAAAGGGAGACGGTATTTTAACAACTACTTTCAATAGCCATTTATGTGGCAACTACTGAAAATAACACTGTTTAGCCTCTAGAGCCACAGAAATGGCTCAGAACTGAACACACACAAAGTATTTTGGGAAGAGTATTTTAAAATGCATTTTTAAAGAAATTCACGTTAGTCTATACTACATAATATCAGCATGACTGAAGCACACTGGAGAGAAGCTTTAATTGAAAGCACATTTTCAATTACTTATTTCAGGCACTGACAATAAACTGGCCAGGACAACACGAAACTCATTATGAGCTAATTTATATTGCTATGCTCTGTGGTGCTGTGGTTGGACTGATATAGTCACCCTAAGCTGAGAATCTGTGCATTATACTGTATCTCTTAAGGGGCAGTTTATGTTTTAGGATTACCAGTCTAATCCTATCAAATTCAATGCTGCCAATATATAATCCTGATTAATTTCAGCGTTTTCTACGAGTAGCACCAGATCAAAAGTAATCAGCAGAAGTCAAATGAAAAGACCCCTCTCTGGATTTTAAATCATACATACTGAATATAAATTTCTGTATTATCATGATTTCTGTTTCCACAAATTGAATACAGTTGGGGGGAGGGGAAAGGCTATAAAAATGAAGTTATTTTTTCTTCTAGAAGAGGAACAAAACAAACATTGTGGTTTGGTTCCTCTGATACTAATTTTTTACATATATTTCACATTAAACAATCACTATATAAAACACAGCATACGGTTGGGTGGGGCAGAGTCCTGCAACATCTCTCTCAGGGAATGGTTTTAAACATTAAGCTCTAAATTTAAACATGTAATTGTACATTTCCTTTCTCCCCATCTCAAAGAACTTTTTTCTTTTTTTTTCCTTTCCTTTTCAAAGGTATACAGCCATAAGAGATGAAAACGGCAGTTCAACTGATCTCTCAAAATTCATAGAGAAGTTCCAAGCATATTCCTTAAGAGAGTAACTTTTCTACAGTCCCTTCAAAGAATAAACTTGCTTTTAGGTGTCAACTTCAGGTGACAGTGCAAGTCTCTGAAAATTTGGCTGGAAACAGATGCCATCCTGCTGGGTTTAGAGTGCATTTCAGAATAAAAGTATGAAAATGTGAAGACTTCCTCAGTGATTTTCTGATCAGTACAAAGTCTAGGTTTTTTCCAATTTCACTCTAAGGGGACAAACTTTCAAAGCACTCTTAAAAGCAAATACCTAACAACAAAACTGGAAACTCAACATGAATCTAGATAATGCTTTCAGGGAAGAATTCTGCTTTTGGGGATGACAAAAAGGATTTGAAAATGATGCATTTTATTTGGAAAACTCATCATTTCAACCCTTCCTATATAAGCTTTTTTACATTGTAATGTTTCATCTTCTAAACATTTAATTATACACCTGATTACTCATTAAAATTACTACTGTTAAAAGTCTCACTGATTTTAATAAGAAAATTTATGTAAAGGTATGAGTCATTTCAGTTTCTGAGGTAGGAAGACCACAGAACAATGGTGTTTAAAAATTAGAAAACTGTTTTTTTTTGTAAAGGACATCAGTTACAGACTAATACTTAGATGTACTTCTGAAAACACATATAATAAAATGATGCACAGAGCACTGTACATTCCCAGCAGCTATTTGGGGACACTATGCTGAATCACATTATTACAGGCAAAAATAAATATCAGAACTCACAAACCTACAGCCACTTTTTCAAATGAAACCGGTGTAGTTCAAGCTAAACATGTACTAAATCATGCCAGGGCACTGAATGTCCTAGACATTCCACATTCTGCCTAGGTATACTCTTCATCTGTCTTTGCTTTTAGCTGCTCTACATAGTGCTCTACTCAGCTCCAGAAGGGACTGGACATCAGCTGCCTAGGATGGCAATGGAGATATTTCATTATGTAGGGGCAGAAGAGACCATCATGTTAAAATATTCCAAGTGTACACTGCTAACTTACACTTAGCCTTACTGAAGTGGGAAGAAGCATATGAACAAAACCTTTCAAGTTATTGTGCCCGAGCTTTTTCCCCCTCCATCAATATGTTCAAGGCAGTAAACAAGGGATCACATAAATAGGTTATGATGCATTTTAATGTTTATCTACGTAGGAGATGAGTATATAACCAATTTCATTTCAAGAAAATACATAGTTTTAAAAGCTATCTTTCGCACTTGCCATGAAAACAGGGATCTTAAAGTTTCACACACTAAGCAATTGAACCTTCTCAAATTCTGAAAATGGCAGCAAAGCAGTGAAAACCAGTGCAGTGGCATGAGAAAAACCCAAATGGAATAAAAAAAACTAGAAAAAAAATCTAGTTCAAACATAATCATTGGTATGCATCTGAGTTTCTATGAACTGATCAACAGATCTGCTGTCTTAAATAAGGTCTTCTTGCTGACACTATTGTTATGGCTTATTAAGCACTGTCTATAAGCACTGCTATTTACAGACTGCAGACACCTGCCCACTGAGAACTGGGCTGAGACCAGTTGGAAGAGTTACACTACTGCAAATAAAGCTCCATATGTTCAAAGGGCTCCATGAATGAACCCTGGCTAATAATTGCTCACAGTATCGTCCTCAATTTAGAACATCATTGTTATGAGGTCACTGTGGAGCAGAGGGGTGGGAGGGAGATCTAATGACACTTCTCATAGTGAGGAAAAAATGGAGTGAAGGATAAGGAACTGATAACCTTGGAATGGTTCTTTTGAAGTCTGATGACCAAACAGACTTCTGGTTGGTCTGTAAAATCTATGTGTTACTTTTCTCCCTGGCATTTGTTGCAAATTCTGAAAAATTAATATTAATCTATTATTCTAAAGAAATTTTCAGATTTTTCATAGTTACTAATACAGTTTTACATAGGATTTTTTCTACCTTAAAAACAAACGCCTGTAGCTTTAACTTTTTCTATTTTCAATAGTTTCAAATGTCAGTGCTACTTGTGAACAACCTTTTCTTCCTGTCCTACCCTGTCTATTAAGACTTTAGTACCAATTGAACAAAATCCTTAAGAACATACTGCCTATTATACAAGGTAGCCAGTTTACTAATTAATTAGAAAAGCAGTATCTTCATTCCACGAGGACAAGGCTACATTCAAAATGAAGGACAGGGCTCTGAAGATACACAGGGTAAGAAGTTATTTTGCCCAGAGTAATGACAGCTCTATCAAAGCTGCACATGCCAATGAATTACAGCACCACGGCAGAATTAGTAGTGACACAGCTGACAAATGACTAATGAGCATTTGTTTAAGTGAAAAGTATGATATGGAACTGCAACAGAGCATTGCCAATAGCTATCAGAGAAAAACAAACAAACCAAAAAATCCCAACAAACACCAAAGCAAACAAAACAAAACTAAATTGCCTAATAAAAGAAAGAGCTTGCAAGTTTGTCCTGAAGAGTTGATTTCACCCTGAACTGTTTATTGTCACTAAGGCTGGCTGGTGGAGCACCTAAGGCTGCTCCTGTTTGTTTTACAGATCAGTTTCAGAACATTTTGCTTTCTCTCAGTGCTGTTGTCCTGCAAGGATGGACAATTCATGGATCAGACCTTTCAAAATACAGTGCCCAACACAAGCCCTCAGTCTCACTGAGGAGTGTCACAATAACCCAGTGGGTGATAACAAAGAAAAAAAGAACTCATCAGATCCTACAAAACAGTCTTGCTTCATCATTAGGTGCTGTAATAAGAGTGATCCACAGCAGACTACGCAAGGTTGCTCTCTGCTCAGTTTTCCCCACGTCATCACTTGCCTCTTCTGAGGTTCTTGAGAATTTATATCAGAAACTACATATATACTAACAAACACTTACATGAAAGAACTTGAGTTTCACCTATGATGAAAATCAAAGCTCCTATTCATATATGTAACAGGAAATCAGGCTATGCTTATTTAGGTCTTCATGGTGACTTTTAATGTCTCTTAAGGATTTAAAAGTGTATTCCAACAGCCTTATTCAAACTTTTCTGCCTACACGTGGAAAATACATAAAAATTGCAATATGAAATACCAGTAACTGTAACACTTTAAAACCTCATCCCAAAGCACCCCAGATCTTAAATGATTTCCAGGATTATCATTCAAGAAGTGCTACTTTCTTCCAGGGAGTATTGTTAGGTTTTTTGTAGCATACACTGTGCACATTGCAGGATAACACTATATTATAAGCTTATAAATATCCTTCTACGGAAGGATAAACCATCTACTTAAATTATTGCATTTCTTACTTTGTCAGTTCAATCTTATCGGTAGGACCATTCACTTACCTTTCCTGCACTTTTTTTAACAGTAGAATTATTTTTGTCAGAATAAGATATTATACATAGCACATAACAGCTTAAAACATTCTCTAGTTGCCCAGCACATACTACGGTGATAAAAAGTACTAGATATGGTCTTTGATGTAAAAAGTTCTCCAAGACTAAATTTAGATCTATGAATAAATATTTCTGTGCACTATTCAAAACAGGCTTTTTTAACATATCCAGTACTATTGCAAATTTCCTTTTGCAAGCTAATGAAAATACTGAGAATTTTTTTTTTTCAAACTCTACCAATCATTTGAATTTTCTTGTGCTGATAAGACAAGGTTTTGGGAACTATGAAGCTTCACCGTACAAGATGCAATTGCATCTACCATCTCAGACCATCTCATACCTCTTACCTCAGGTTCATCCCAAAGCTCCATTTCAGGTTAAAAAAGGCACTTGAACATAGGCAAGAAATCTTATTTTGCTCTTTTTAAAAATCTCCCTTTTAAACAGAAGAACCACTACACAAATTTCTGTTTTAATGCAGCAGATTTAAAATTGATATTTGAATCCTACCAGAAAAAGAGGTGTGGATCTTCTTTTAGGTATACATCACAAGTTGGAGCAAGAAAAGCAAACAACTTCACAACTATCAAAATCAGAAGGCCCAAATACTCAAACCCATTTTTAGGCCTCTTTTCATTTAAAAACTCCCAGGTTAAAGACAATAAGACCCCTAGCAGTCCAGTTTTGTATTTCAGCATATCTAACAGACAGCTAGACAGGCACAGAAGCTTCCCTCCCACTGTCATGCCACAAGTCTCATACAGCAGTCAGTGTGCACAAAAAATTCCACTTGTCTTGTATAAAACCCATTTTTCCAAGCAGCTCATTATTTCACAGAATATTAAACCTTTTAACATAGTGATGCTGTAAGATCACTGAGTGCATACTACAATGGAGCTTCTGATTATTCTTGTTGCTTTTTTGAAAAAAATAACATGCAATGCTGCTAAACAGATTTTTAAAAATACTCCTAGGTTGAAAGCATGTATGAGTATCATCTTACAATACTTCCATGGCTGAATAAAACTCTCAAAAGGGTTTTGTTATGAAAACGTGAACACAAAATTTAGCTATCACATTATTATAAAAACTGTTATCCTCATTTTCATTGCGATAGATGCTACAGTGTTGTAGGATTTTCTTAGTAGAAGGAGAGGCAAAAACCTTCACAGAGGTTAAATCAAGGCCCAAAAGCTACCCATGTTGTTCTTCCCCATCCCATGTCTGTGAAGTTGATTTCTCTCATCCAAATGTGTTGCCTTTTTTTGTCATTACTGAATTTCTTATGTTTTCCAGCTATGTTTTTCTTGGGGATAAAACACCCTCTAATAAAAGGGAAAAGGTTTATGAGGCTCATTAGGACAATACATGTCATGGTTTTAGGGCAGGTATTGTCAAAAAATACATATTTATTTAGTCATAATGAACAATATAAGCCATTGTGAGAAAGTATCACATCTGAAGGAAAAACCTATGAAGCTGGTTCAAAAAGAAAAAAACCAGCATAGATCAAATATTCACTGTGTTCCTAATTAGTATTCCTTCCTAGTTTCTCTTAAGTGACAAAGGAACATGACAAATGGAAAAAAAAATACAGAAACAGCAATATTTAAAGTATAAGATGTCACTTAGCACAACAAACTCATTATTTTCTTTTTTGCTCAGGCTATAAACAGCATGCTAAGAAAAATAGTTTCTGTGTGTGGTCAATTCTATGCATTAATATATTTTATAATTTTCTGAGGAATCATTTCAATCCAATGCAAAACATGCTAGAGGCAACAGTAGACTATTTATGATTTTTTTTTTCCCAACTGAATAGCTTTACTATGTGGTTCCAGTAACTGTCAGCTTTATCTCCCAGCAGAAGAAATATTCCGTTCACTAAATTCTGCTTATTTAATTAATTCAGTACATGTTCTAGACTACCTCTTAGAGTTAGTTTTTCTTTACACTGATCATTCCAAGACATCTAACAGAAAGCAGCAAATTAAACTTACTTCACTATTCACCCTAAGAGTGCAACCAATCGAATCCATTAGTTACTTCATGGAGGCATTTCAAATGGTTCACATTTCATTTAAATCAGCCTATTAAGATCACTTGTACAAAGATCCATGGAGCAATTTTACTAAGATTTATTCAGAAGTGAAGTCCTGTCTCATGTCACCCTCTATCAACAAGCTTCTGCATTCTGTGCAGCCTTTCCTCCTCTGTACTGCAGCATTTTCCTCAGGGATCAGGACAACACCAAAAAGAAAAGTGCAGCTCAGAATTACGACAAATGATTAATAAAATGTACTGGCAGTTTGCACACAATCAGAGCACCACCATTTGAAGAAATCTGATCTATGTGTTTTGGCATCACTGGATTATCTTAGTTTTTCAGTGTGTCACTTTGCTTGAATTAGCATTGGCTGTTGCCTCCAATTTAGTTGGTGTCAGAGCGGTTCAGTGAAGGATCTGGACAAATTTTAGGGTGACATTTATCCCATGAACCCAACTCTGCTATTTCTGCAGTCTGCCTTGCCTATATTCTTGGCCTCAAGCCATGTTTACATATCTAGATGGTAAGTTAAGTGATGTTTACGTATCATGTTGCATACCCAGATGACAGTGACATGAGGAACTGACAATTAGGTTGCTGCAGCTCTTTCAAGAAAAGTCATACTGCTGACACAAAATATAGCCACGGGGGGATTCAGAATATACTTAGGAGTAAAAGAAGTACAGTGGTTGAATCTTGCTAGGCACACTTTCCAAATCTAGTGTCTCTGCAACTTGCCAAGTTACTTGCTTTCTTTTGCCTCTATTTGGATTTTTGTTTCTGCAGAAACGTAAGGACAGAAAATGTAAGCTTGCTCTGAATAAAGAAATTGCAGGTTTGTTCAGAGATAAGAATGATCTAATTCACAGGAAATCTATATACAAGTATTGGTGAGGAAAAAAAGAAAACAAAATCAAAGACAATATATCCATTCATTTAAAGTATTTGACTACTAGTTAGGATTATTAGTTAAGTGCAAGGTTATGTAGAGATAGTGATATAATCATATCATGACTGACAGAAATATGATCTGTTACTCAAAACAGAGTTGTGAATTAGACACATGAATAGTTAAATTCAGACTTGGCAAAGGAACTGTATACACAGCTACACAAATAAATTAAAAGGTGAAGGGTGAAGCCATCCCTGAATTCAGCTGTACAGTTATGTGATGGAATACTTCCTTAGCTTGTTGTGGCTCAGCCACCTTTGCCATTCTCCCCCATGTGTACACTGCACTTCTCCCCTTGGTTGCTCTGCAGCTGCCCAGGACGAGTTCTCTGGGAGAGTTTTGAATCCTGAACATAGTAAGGCCACCTGACCAGAAGGAGAGGTTCCTATAAGGGAAAGAAGGAGCAAAGGAGCATGTAAACAAAAAACGGAGATCCTGTAACCATTAATTTATGTATATAAAAACATATACGTGTGTATATATATAGACATTATATATGTGTGTGTATATATAAACACACACATATATACACATCCAAGCATACCCAGTATGCTTAGCTACACTAACAACCTATTGCCACCTCTGCTGACAGGCTCCACCCCTGCTTCTAATTCTTGTTTTCATTAATACACGGCAACTTGCAATCTCCTCACTTGAGCTTAAGCCTGTATAACACATGCTTACAGGTTGAGGGAAACCCACACTAGTGATTTTAAGAGCACTCACTGTTTTGAAAGACACTGACAGGTCTTTTCACATTAAAGGCAAAGGGGTTATCTTTGGAACTAGTATAAAGATCATTCCAAGCAGTGGAAGTCTCAGGCCAGCTGTGAAATGGTTTGGAGCAAACACAAAGCCATTTTCAATGGGAAAGACCAGGTTATCCACACAGGTTTGAACAATGCCTCTCGGGGGGGGGGGGAAGCCTGCCTGTAAAACTACCTATTAGTCTGGGAAGGTAGAAATATGAGAATATTTTCAGAGACTTCATTCAGTCTGGCTTTAATTTAGCTAATCTTTACAGAAGCCTGCAAGGCCAAGTACACAAGCTATAAAAATGACTGAAGATTTTAAACCTCACACAAGGCTGGCACTCTCAATCAGCAGCTATTTTGTACAATTAACCAACCAGTTTAATCTTTTCAGCCAAAACAGAGAGGATCACATCTGAAGATATGTGATTCTACATCTACCTATAAAATGCTACAGCATTTCAGGTTTTCATACATTAATTCTGAATTTTCACTGAAGTGTGGCACAGTTCAGAACACATAAATATACATATGCAATATAGTACCTAATAAGATCTCTTTCAACAACACACCCTTCATGACTTGGCATAACTTTTTACTGAAGTTCATAAATACCTAAATGTTTACCAGTTTCAGACTCCAGTTACTGCTGAGAAATAAAACTACTGTCTTGTAGATTATTACAGTAGCTGGAAGTACTATGAACACTCAGATGTTTCAAATTCAGGGTATTTACTTATGAAAAGGATTGGTGGCCAAGGATTTACTACTCTAGATAGTGGTAAAAACCCTTAAAAAAAAAGAAACAAGAAAAAAGGAAGCCTCCAACACTGTATTATAAATACGTGCATAGGCATCAGCAAAAAATATATCTTAAAGAGATACAGTTATCAAACTTTTCTGCTTCACTGTGAAAGACCATAAGCAAAATCAGACACAGGCCATGGGAATACAGGTTTAATCTCTCATGTAAAAATTATATGTTCGTGACAAATACACCTTTTCTGCTTCTGTAGGCAGCAGTAAAATGCCAGCAGCTTGAAAAATTCCCCATTTTAATTATTTTTTTCAACTGCAATTTAATCACTCCTGTTCTCCCGTCATTAGTCATGTGTGATCTTTCCACACAATAAAAAGTTAGATCAAATGTTTCACCAAGTTTGTTTAGTTGAAACTAAGAAAATTACAGCTGGTAGGCAGAAAGAGTCCTTTATTCTTTCATAACCTTTCAGAGCCAAACAACAATCTGAGTGCCTTAGGAGCTGGCACTTGAATTAATTAATAGTCTGAAATGACAGCAAGCTCCTTTCCTAACAACTAAAATTACACAAACTGTCAGACCTTTCTCTCTATTAATTTCTCTTTAATCCTCAGGTGCATAAATCCCTGAATTATTAGACTGATACACTACACTAGGAAAAAAGTATTGACAGCTGTATGTAGAGAATGAAGGAAATTTTCATTTGTAATACACAAAACCAAGTAACCAGCAGAGATCAACAGAATCCCAGGTGTGCAGGTGATGCGCAGTAAATAGTCTGTATGTGAGTAATTCTTAGGTTTTGCATAGCAAGCAAAATACCCCACAAACAGATCACTAATAGGCCATGAATAAAGATAAGGGGAAATTTAAAAAGGAATATATATCCAAAATAATTCTGTCAGATGTAGTGGCTTACACAGGTCAACTCTGAACGTAATTATCCATGCAAAAAAGAAAATAAAAACCAATGCTTTCAAACAATCCTTGAGTCTAACTCTTCACACTAATTTCTACCGGTGGTTCCAACAAATCCAATTTATTTGCATGTTCATGGTTGAGTTTCTAGGAAAGTTTTAAATGTGAACGACACAACCATGAATTCAGCATCCAAAAGTCACTGAACTCCTTTTGCAGATCTATTTTATGCTGTTACATATAAAGTCCAAAAAGACACTGCCACCGGTAAAGATTCCACATTTTCCTCACACATCTGTGGTATAGCATTTCCTATCTATGCAGAATGGCACTATCCTGCTTACATTGTTTCTCACTGCTGTTAGAGACCAATTTTAACCTGCCTAGAGCCAAGGAAAATATGTCAGGACTCATCATGCTCTGCATGGTGTGCTCTCTGTGATATTATCTCCCCCTGGAAGACTAGAGAGATCACTGCAATCGAACTAAGTGAACATAACACAATCATCATGGCTCATTTCCAGAACTTTCAACAAGAGATTCATACACTGCCCAGCTATTATCTCCATTTTTCAACAGTTTTTGGAATATCTTGAAAAAACCCTAAAGTGGTACACACTGAAATGTTAACAATGCATGGAGGAGACACAACCTGACAAATTCCCTGCAAGCAAGCAGCATTATTGGTAATCTTCCTCACCAACCACATGGCTGGTCAGCTTTAACACTGACTGACAGAGGGGCATAATGAGAAAAATATACTCTGGGAAGCATGTCACGGAACTCAGAAAAGATCATAATCATTAGCTATCCAGATGGTGCACTTACTGTTGCTTAGTTTTGAATCATGAATTAAGCACTACATTAAATTCTTGATAATCTCCATATTCAACAAGTTTGTCTTTTTCAGCTGATTCCAATATAACCAAAAAAAGGTGAATACAGATACATTCTTTTAATCTAGTTTTTTTTTTCCCTAATGGACCTCAGTTTCTTCAAACTTGGGACTTGAATGTTGTTTTCAGGTTGTCCTACTTGCAGTAATGATGCATTTACACAGCTTGTATGCTACTGGCAATTTGTAAGAACAGGAAAAGTTACTGAATTTCCCTCTCTAGCTCTTCAAAACATAACTGCTTCTGAGCACACAGCTCTGTGACAGCCATAGATATTATAAGCAAGCAAGACCGATGAGCAAAAAATGTAACACCTGTGACTAGACTTGCTGCATAGAGCTTACACCAACACCAGTGTAATCAACTTAAACACAACTACAGGATTTTAAGTTTTTAAATAGAATATATTTTGAGGAAACTTAGAGAAGGCAAGCATTCAGTCCTGGAATGTAGCAGAAAGCTACTCAAAAATAGAGACAGATTCAGCTTTGAAAAAAATCAGTCTTTTGAAAAAAAGATAAAAATGAAAGAACCTATTTTTAAGCTGTTAAAGTACTGGATATATATCTCACTCAAAATCCTCTAAGGGATTACAGAGATAACAGTACAAGAAAGAAGTTCAGTCCCATAGAGAACACCCTAGAGCCTCATCTGGTTTTATGCTTGTTTGAGTCCTCTTTTCTAGCATAATGTACAACTAAATCTCATACCTATTTTAGTGTTCCATCTGTTTAGGCCCGTTCTATAACTATTCTGTCTGATTATGCCGACACACAGATACTGCAGCCAGCAAAATCTTACGACTCATCATAAAACACTACTATTTTTCACTACTAAAATTGCAGCAAATTGAATTATGGTGAACATGGGTTTGCTTTAGAATGAAAAAGAATCATTCTGTCACTGGTGGATATCCAAGATATTTTGCATTAGTTTCCTGGTCAGATGTTGTCTTACACTACTGACTTCAATCCGAAATATATATAAATATTTATTCAAAATTCAGCTCTAAAAAATTCCTTCCTTTAAAGGAAGCGTATTGGAAACCTCTCTTCCACTCCCAGCTTCATGCAAGGTAGTCATTTGTTTTGATGTACTTTTTGCAGTGCGATATATCCTACTGTTTGCAAGACATCCCCCAAGTCCCATCTCCCTCCTGCCTCTGCCTTGAAAATTTAAAAGAAAACTGGACTTTCTGCCTTTATCCACTGTATAGGGAGCAACATCAATTCATTCTGCAGTCCCATCTGTCCCTCTGGTTGCAGTATCCTGAAGGCTATAACAGACACTTCTCCGCGTTTTTCCAAAACCTTTCTGACAACTTCCTGGAATTTGCCTAGAGCCATTTCTCTCTCTCTTCTCTGCTACCCCCTAAACCCGTGGGGAAACCTTTCTCCGAAAAGCAACCTTTACTTGGCAACAAAATGACCCTTCTGCTCCTTCCAGGGCTCTATCACTCTCCATACTGCTGAAATTTGCTGCTGTGGAGTCCTGAGTACAAAGTTTTGTGCTTTGGCAAAGCAGAATCATTCCTACTTAAAGTCCACCAGCAAAGCATCTTGTCAAATCTTGTTAAATCTTAGAGATTCTTTGATGTCCTCATTTCTGGGTCACAGATGTGCTTTGTTTATCAACATGTTGGCTTTTGCTTCTCAGGAATATCCCGGAGTTTTAAAATCGCAAAGAAAAAAAAAAGAATTTACAATATGAGTAAATCCCATACAAATATTTCTGAAGCACTGCTTTAGAACTACATAAAAACTATTCAAGAAATTAGTATTTTTCAGCATTATTTCTTTATTATTATTTAAAAAGAGGGGAAGAGGGGGAAGTAATTCCCACTCATTTTTTGTTCCTGATCATTTGTCTCTGAGATTTAAGACCCAAAACCAGTGACCACAATAAGTTCTATCTAACCCAGCAATGCAGGTAACAGAGATAAAGGTATTATAATCTGTGCAGCATTAAGGATTTTTCTGATAGGAATGAGGATTTTCTGATTAAAAGGAGGATTTTTTTCTCATTACTTCAATAATCCCTCGTTTTTCCAATACTAATAGGTCTTACTTTCCCTTGTAAGAGAAAAATGTATTGTCTTTGGCGAATAAAAAATGAATTATCAACCTGATGCCACGACAGGATATTTCTCTCCAAATGTCTAAGATTCTGAACATATCCTAGGGTGCTACCTCTACGTGTTTTCCCACACTCTGTGATGTTAATGGCATCATTTTTTTAAATAACTGCATGATAGTGATGACATCCTTGCTCTTTTTATAGGAGTACCACTAAGCACTTTTGTCCCTCAATTTTTAATCAGTTGGTTCCTCACTTACTTTTCATTGAACCCTTTAAAAATATTAATCAGCTGGAGAAAAAAAAAAAAAAAAAGCATCTTTACCTTGGTCTCTACACTGTTTTCTTACACCTCCCTAAGTCATAAAATTATTAGGTGTTATTTAGGCAATGAGTTCTAAGTGGACCAACTTCCTTAAAAAGATCTTTCTCTCAAGGTAGAAAAACCTCCTGATGCAAGGCAGCAACCACATGTAGACTGAAGGATAAGTCAGGAAGAGCATCTTTTGCCTGCCAAAGTTGCCTTCCTGTGCTGAAACTTATCTAGAATCTATGTCATGTGTTCCTTTTCCTTTTTTCTTCTCCTTTTTGGATTTCCAACCCAGCACCTCCCATTTGCAAAGCACAGTTCTGAAGTTCTGACTGCTTTGAAGACTTTTCCCATTTCTAGCCTGACTCAGAGCTTCCTGTGGTAAGGACTGCAACATTTAATCAGCTGTCAAGCTCTGTCAGAAGAAAAGGCACAGCATTTTTAACTAACTGCATCTTTGTTAAATCTGCTTCAGTTTTTCAACTGCTGCTTTCCAACTGGATGCTGTCTAATATAGACATTATAATGGTTACCCTCTCATGAATCTTCTGTTGAATTAGGCTGAAAGTAGCTATGGCATAAAAAGCAAGAGAGCAGGCTAGCATATTTGATGAAATAAATGAATCGTCCCAGAGGCAGTAAAAGGACCAAAGGAAAGCTGAGAAGCTATGAACATTAGGAGGGAACAGCCAACCTCGATGTGACTGGACAATCTTACCTCGTTTTGTCATTTTCTGTGCGTGGATATTAACCAAATTGAGGTTGTGTCTTTATTTCAACAGAAGTGAAAATTGAAAATTATCCTTCTGGTTGTAACGATATTACTCATTCCCACAAAAGCATGCCCTACCCCTGACAAAGGTTATGAGAAAACTACTTTCAAACTTTATAAAATTATTTGTTTTCTCAGATTTACCCCCAGCTTCCTCACTAATTCTAGAGCTTCAGAGGGCTTATTTCCCCAAAACAAATCAGCTCATCTGCCTCCCTATTTTCCTGCAACCTTCTTGGGTACACACAGTAATCTCAGCAGAAGGTTCCCTGTACATCTTTCATTTCCCCTAGAATTCAGCTCTTTGAGTTATGATTAAAACTGAAAGAGACAGGTGACCTTTTTTGATCACTGCTCTTACTTTTCTTTATATTTCTGCCATTTTCACAGTCCTATTTTCCAGTATCTATTGTCAATATCTATCCTTGTCACTACTTCAGGTTAAAGAAAATATCAATTTAACAAGACTTACAAAAAAGAGGGATCATTAGTTACTGTGAAAATATTTTTCCCCTCCTGGGCACAAACAAGGAAAATCCATATGCTGAATATAAGTAAATATTAAATGAAAAAGCCCCAACAATATGAGAATATGTTTCATGTTATAATTCTCACACATGTGTATCACTGGCTTCAAAAAAATTATTGAAATGACTTTGCCTGTCACAAAGGAACTCTGAGGGTTGAGTATATTTCACCACATTTAAAACACATGAACAACAATGGCAATATTATACTGAATTTAGACTTGATATAGTGCTTAGATGAATTTGCCTCAGGCAACAAGTAAATTATGTTTTATTTCCTCTCAATGTCAAGTACACAGCAATGCAGGGAACAAAGCTACCATACAATTTTACAAAATCAGTAATGTTAGGAGCATGCCTAACCATTGAATATCTGCTTATATTTTCTCCCTCCTTCAGGGTTCATTACCCGTGTATTTGAGGAAAGTACACAGTGTACCATGCTGCATCCTCTCTGAACTCTGGGAGAGCGAGGACTCTGTTCATCACAACTATCACTTCCTAAATCAACCAATTCAGATTAGGGCTGAACAACCAACAGCTTGTGCATGCTTTATTTCGTGAAATAACTGCACCTCCCAAGACACAGATTGGTAGGCATTTTTTAGCAGGGCAGTGTTTATTTAGACACTTGGTGTACCTGTGAGAATGTATTTTCATCTGAGCATCTATGAAGTACACAATTCCGTGTTAAAACTAACTCGACAATATAAAAAGTGGTGAGGATGTAACTCCCCTCCTGTGAAGAACCAAACCTCCACGTAGCTCTCAAATACCTTCTGTTGCAAGAATGTGGAGTGCACTGAGCCAAAGTGGGCTCAGTGACAGTGTAACTGTAATTTAACAGTATAAGCGCTGGAAATAAATACATATATATATAAATATATATATATATATAAATATATATATCTTCTTAATGTTAAGAGAGTGTAAAAATGTGTGTGGACATAGTAACTACTTTTTGCTGTTCAAGAAAAAACAGTATATAACCAAACTACCACTGATAGCAGTGCAGAATTTGAATTGAAATACAGGAATATGAGATTTTTAAAAAATATTCTTTCCTCTAGCAATTGAGTTGGAAGAATGAGTCTTTGGGACTGAGAAGTGATCAAATCATGTAAAAAGCTAAAACTTAAGGTTGACTTTGGTGAACTTTTGTTCTTGATAAAATTTTTGTTTGTTTGTTTTCCTGATCCAGTGGCTATTTTGTGTCAGACTAGTCCTGGTGATTCCTGACTGCAAATTAGGAAGTTGATGTCAAAGATACATCCCTCTCTTCCAGATATCTTCTGTGTCTCAATAGACTAGACTCACATAATGGACAGGTAAACACTTGGAGTCATTTCTTTCTGATCACAGCAGGGGAGAGAACAGAAGCCACTGTTCTCTTCCCTCCCTCTGTCCTAATTCTCGGTTGGGAAATTACAAAAATTGCTTTCCTAGAACCTGTATCTAGGACAGAGAAGGTAACTTAGTAGACAATGTTATCGGTACCTGGGATTGCATTTATTTAGGGGGTATGCAAAAAACCCCCCAAAATTAATTAGTGGCTCTTCAGCATACAATCATGCTATGAGATGTTTTTCTAAAGAAGTGCTTATCTTTTTGAGTATTTTCTGCCTCCTCACCTTCAATAAATCTTTTACAGGTAAGTACAAAGGTTCTCTTAAAATCATCTCTCATTTTGCTTTCTTTTGAGCTAAAGTAAAACTGCAAATGAAAAACAACTCCAAACTTATTTCCTTCTCTTTTTTCCACCAAAAACATGTGCATAAATAATCTATTATTGCTGTCTTTTGTTTCATATGTCACTACCTTTCAAGCAGCCACTTGAAACATAACATGGTTTTGTCTGAAGATGCATTTCTTAACCAAATGGGCCTCCTTTCTCCCTAGCTAACAAATCCATATATAAAAATACAGTGAATGTGCCAGCCTCAAGCAATTTAAAAGATCAAGACCATCTGTTACATATTACTCGCAAATTATGCACTGGCATCTTTATACATTGACACAAAAAAATGCCAAAAGAAACCAAACCACATTATTAACATATTTAAGTTTGAGGATAACACAGGTTATTCTTCCCCAGCCACAAAGCCACACCTGAAGTTTTTAATTTTGATCCAGCAAATCCTTGCTCATGATAATAGTTCTTGTGCATGACAATATGGAAGTATTGTTTCAAGCCCCTGATTTCACACCAGGCCACACTGCACAGCCATTTGTACTGTACCACCATCCCTTTTTTCCTTCCCTTTTGTATACAAGGAGTCTAGAAGCACGGTCCATAGCCTATACACAAGTACACAGACACCTGGAGATGCCTCCAACCCTTGGAGAATCTGCCTTTTTTTTTTTTTTTGTAAGCAGTGCATAACAGTTTGTATTACTGAACAAGACTGTTTTAGCACAGTCAAACGTAAATGGGTGACTTTACTTAAAATACAGTTCTCTACAGAAATGGTTTAAACCTTTTACCACTGAGGGTTATTCAAGTTATTTTTCCTAGTCTGATCACAAAATAATTTCTAAATTAAGTAAAACAAAATAGTTGTGGAAGGAAAAGTAAACTGTTTTCTTTACTGAACTGACCGTTTGTACTGCAGAAGTCATGTTTGTGGTGAAAGGCATTTTCAGCTGTCAGGGGGAAAGAACGTGGAGAGCTGCATTATTATGTGATACTCTAAGATGACAAGGTGACACACAAGGGAATCATAATGTGGCCCAGGAAGACTTCTTGTCAACTGAAGTATTACAGATAAAATTGTCACAGGTTCACAAGATGGGTCCTGAGCTGACACCAAGTGACAGAGCAGTGTACTGCCAAGAGAGTAAATATTGGAATCTGTTAGAGCATTCTGTAAACACAGACAGCCTGCATGTGTTGCACACAGAACATACAGGATTCCTATTATAAATGAGATGGCAGAAATTCAGTTTTGCAAAAGAAGTCCACTGCATTATGGTGCCTTGCATAAACTGCTGTGCATTTCAGAACATACCAAACAGCTTCTCTAGCAGTGTCCAAACACATGGCAATGTCAAAAGCAGCAAAGGAAAAAGAAAATTTTTATGCCTACTACTCAAAAACTCAAAAACACCCATTTCTCTGACACAGGGCTTTTCTTAAGTCTCTGAAGCTGTCATACTTTTTATTTCCTCAACCATTAAACAAGACGATCATTGACTCCTTTTGTCCTGTGCAAAATCAAATGCATGGATGATTCTTAGGAAATAATTACCTCCCAAGGGGAGAATTGGAATTCTAGACTCCATTTTTTAGCTTTTTAAAACAACAGGAAGGAACTGAACATTAGGATGAATGGCCTAATAAATGTTTTGTGCTAAGAAACAACACCCAAAGAAAATTTGTGGTGTCCCCAATGTTCATTAGTACCAAGTGTTGGGAGAACCATAGACTTGGCTCAGGGCCACGCTGTCAAATGCAGAGTCCAATCCTGCAGCTGCAGCAAGACCTAGCAAAGGTCTGAGACAGAAGCCCAGTGCAAAGTGGGAGAGACCAATCCTAAGCAGGGACATTTCAAACAAAGTTCTGCACGCAAAGGACTAAGTGCTCAATGGGATACAAAGTCAACAGCTTGGAAAGAAACTTCCAATTGCAGAGAATGTCCAAAGAGACAGCACAGAAAACAGGCTGTAAACCTTCACTTTAAAGAGACACCAATCCCACACCACCGGCTGTGATTTGGAATAAAGAAGTCAGTGAGAAAGCTGTGGGCAGCAGGTCATTAAATCCACTGGCTCAGAGCCAGGGGGAATAGAGAGGAGAGGGTGTCTTGTCTTCTTTCCTTTTCTTTCCCCTACCTATCATACTAATTCACACAATGTTTTTGGACTGTACTAGCCCTTTAATGTGTTAGGTTCCCTTATACCAGTTTTAAAATATTATCTAAGACCACTCAGAAATTAATTTCCCTACTAGAGTCTTTGTTAAATTGCCTTTTGCTTATTCATAAAACTTAAAAGTTTCTGACTCAGACTTAATCACTATACAACAGCGTATAAATTATTCTTATCTGTGTGCTTTAAACCACTATATATTGCCACTGAAGTCTAAAAAAGTACTTACACAGTTTAAATGGAGTGCACAACCAAACTTTTGGACTGAGGTCACAGTTTAACACTCTAAGATTGATTCTGTAAATACACACACAGAAGACAGTGCCAAACAAAACCTTTCTTCAAGGGGAGTTAGAAAAAAACAACTATAGGTAACTTTGAAAAGAGATTAATCCATTTATAAAATAATAATTAGATTTATAAGCAAACATACAGTTAGCTAAATGATGCTTCAAACACACTACATGAAAATATTCATTTAATATCCTGGTAGAGCAACTGGAAAGCTACAATGACTGTTCTGGAATCTATAATAAAGGCTACTGTGACTACAACAAGAGAAAGTTAATTTACTTATTACAGTAGTTGATAAGACTCTTTATATGCACTAATAACAACTGAAACTTACATTTATTGCGTAATAAAAATCATGAGTTCCTCCTTTTGCTGCTACTCCCCCTCATATCTTATGCCTTTTGAGTATTCCAGGAAAATAGTTCTTGTAGAGAAGTAGGTAAAAAATCATGATTTACATATGGCCCCTGTTTCCAGTTACAACCAAACAGTGAATTTTCCAGTTTCTCTGACATTATGAAAATGTCACTCTAGGAGACCTGGAGATTTTTCAACTAAATTATAGGAGCTGGAAAGAGGAGGAAAGGAGTCCATAATTCTAACCACAGCTTTTCTCCACAGACTGTATTAGCATGCTCTGTAACACAGAGCCTGCCGGGTGACAGAAAAAACCTTGTTGACAACACTGTTTAAAGAGCTGAAAGGTGATTCATTTTGGAGTAGGCAGGCAAAACTGATAGTATAATAGTTGATTTTACAAGGTGATCTAACTTAAACAGTTTGACAAGATAAAATACAGTATGTGTGGCAATACCTATTAACTTTGCCTTTTTGGCACTAACGTGAAAATAATACAGCAGGAAGCTGAGAAACCTGCTTTTTAAAAGCAGTTCTTGTCTCTTTATTTTCTTGCTTATTCTGAACAGCTTATTCTGAATCAATGTCATACTGACATTTATTTCCTTATCAGTTATCACTGGAATATTTGACAGCAAATGCACATTTTAATCTGTTGTGCAAATGCTTAAAATTCATTTATACCCTAAAATTAGTTTATCCAACATATTTTAGTACTTATACAAAACTTATAAAAACAGCTGTGGACCTATTTTCCTAATCACAGATGGACAAAGTTATTTTGCAGCTAATTTAATTTCTCATAGATAGTGAAAGGAATGGCAGAAGTCATTTACTTGTCTGAATTTCATAGGAACTAAATATGACTACAGTTCAGTTCCTGCTCAGGACCCAAGACTTTTTTCTCTAGTTAGAACTCCACAAAGGATTGGAATCTGGGCTTGATACCTACCAAATTTTCCTGAAGGACTTTAATCTCAATTACTGAACAAAACCACTAGAAGTTATAAGTTAACTCAAGTACTTTATATGTGGACACAACCAATTTGAAAACATTTGAGCTTGCTGATACACAGAGCTGATACTTCTCCCTGTGCCTTCACTCAGCCAGTCCCACTGTGCCTGCCAGGAGCTCTGTAGTCTGCAGGGATCCAGGTGGGCCCAGGGAACAACACACAGGCAGGTCCCACCCTGTATGCCAGCCAGACACAGCCTTTTAGAGCACAGCATAAAAATCCCTGAAAACAAATTTATCACAGCTGACATAACAGTTAATAAGCTAAAGCTTCTTCAAGGAAGGTGTGATGACAACTGCCCAGCTGCAGAGCACATTGTATTCATTCTCGTTTTATATTTCCTATTACCTTCTCCCATTTATTTCAGGAGTTCCTATCTCAGTGTCAGCAACTACTGTCATCGCTAATCCTGCACTATTTGTGTTATTCAAAAGCTTTTCTTGGTGGTGGCAAAATACCTGAGTTTAACTTGTTCACAGATTTCTTCAAACTTCGAGTGTGCACTACTGGTAACTTGATACCTATGTGGACAACAGCAGAACAATAAAGAGACAAGGCTGGGGCCAGGCAAGAATCACTGGGGAGAGCCAGATCCAGATTAGAAGTTTAGAAAAACCCCAAATTACTACTGTAAACTCAGCACGGGGTTTTCAAAGGAACCTTACAATATTATGAGGTCCAGTCCTTATTTCCTAAGGTCTTTTGAGAATCCTAGTCTTATCTAATGGACAGAAAGCAGCTGAAGTTCTGCATCAAATTTGTCTTTAGATGGTTTTAAGACGGTAACATGTCAAGCATTTGTCATAACATCAAATCAAACTGATTTATAAAAGGAAACTTTAAAATCTATCCTCCTCTTTAAGTTCAAAAAAGGTGGCTGTGTATTTCCTATAGATGTATAAAGCAAATCCTTTTTTTCCTCTTCTGCATCAATTAAAATATGTTGATTCAGATATTCTTTTGCTGATTAGTTATTACAAGTCTAATTAATAGCAGATGTTTATCTACTCTGCCAATCCAAAGACAGAAGCAATAAAAATAAATAATAAAAAAATCCAACCACCACAAAAGACAAACCAAACACCACCAAACCCCACAAACAATAAAATGTAATACAATGCCATGGAACTTTAAATCAAAAATAAAATCTAAATTTTAAAAAGCCCCTCCTTTAAAAATCATTTAAGGCTGCTAAGTGACAGTAGTTTTAGATAACACAATTTATCAAAACATGCATGATGAAAAGCAAGGAGATGAGAAATTACTAACATCCTAAATGTTTCACTGTCCACATGAGAAACATAAACCCAACACTCTAACATTTAAATGCATATTTCTTACAATATTAATGGAATTTAGCCGTACAATAAAGTACTGCTCTTTCACTAGTCATCATAGACTATATTGACAGCACAAAAGGCATCTAAAAAGTAATATAAAGTAATATAAAAATATAAAAAAATGTGGTAAGTACACATTAGTGACAGAATGATACGGATCAAATGGAATTTTAAAGATACTATTTATCCCCACTTAATAAAGCTCCACACACTGATCACTGCATACATAATTTCTTGAAAAAAGCTATAAACTTGTTTTTCAAAAAAAAAACCAAACCCAGAGTAATGGATTTTTTTTTTGTATCCTACATAGTACACTTATAAAAAAAAAAAAAAAAAGAAATACCACACATATGTATTAAAATTTTTATAAGTAATTACTGCAAAGCGCACACTGAAGTTAAAATTACTATCCTCTGTCAAAGTATTCATCCAGATACTTGATAAGAAAAATGCTTTACGTGGTAGACTAGGATTTGCCTTATACTTTTGTTTTCTTGCCCCTAAGTGCTTATGCTTATGTGACAAATAAGTGTACTTGTTCTCACTTAGCAACTTTTAGCTGTCTCTAAGTTTTATTTTTATCCATACCAGGTTCTTTTTAAAAGAAATAGAAGAGATATGAAAAGTCTGAATTCTGCAGAAATACTTTAGAAGTTTAATTTCAATAATATGATCAGATATAAAAATTAAACCAAATAACGCACAGTTCCCTTGTACCCATATCTTTAATCCTCTAGAACATTTATACTGAAACCAGGACAGAGGGGAATTTTAAGTAACTTAATGATAAACCACCTCTAACAATGAATATAATTTCACAGTAAAAGTTAACGTTTGGTAAATTTAACAGTAGAATATACCCACTCCAAATACAACTAATGTGCCTCCAGTAACCCGTCGTCACCAGCTTTTAGTGACCACATGAATAAATGGGAATTGACAGTTTTGCTAAGGAAGCAAAAAAAGGAAAAATGAAAAAAATAAAAGGGAGTAATTAGAAGTCCTGTGAATGTGCCAGCCTAACATTATCACGTAGATATTTTTCCAATTAATTTTTTGGGGTTATTCTATCAGAAAGACTTTTGTATAAGTCCTAATTAGCCTATCCAATGTCCTTTAATTCTCATAGCAATGGTAATTCATGAGACTCACTACATACCAATTACATCTCTCAAATAAATGACTTAAAGAACTCCTTTCCTATCCCATATTAAAATGACAGACACTACTCTGTCCTTCACGATTCCCTTGGCCATAAAAAAAAAAAGATCTCCTTGGATTTTAATGAGGTTAAAAGAAGTACAAATTATAACAGACATATAAAATATTGTTTCTGAAAATAAATCATTTGATAGATCATTTAAAGCTCATAATTTAGAGAAATTAAAAGAATGTTGTTAAACTAAAATGTTCTGTATGTCAAAGAAGTTATCCTTCTGCCTTTCTAGCTTTTCTAGGTTACTGACATGTGTGCCTCTGTGCCAGAATTGCAATTATAAAATTGTGATATTTAAAAAATCACCCATTATCTAGATATTTCCACTGAGCAGTCCAATTTTTGTTTACTATTTTTTTAGAGAAATTGCCCATGATGACATTTTGTTGCTCAAGCAAAGGCAGATTACTGAACAGTTTTTAACATACATTCAGTTGATCATTATTATAAGTGATTCACACAGAAGCAGAGTTGGATTAATTCAATTTTTTTGGATCTGGAAATGACTGGGAAAGTCAAGTTCTACTTAGGTAGTATGAGCTGCCTTCAGCCTAGCTAAATTTGGATTGCTAACAAGATTTTAAAGCTGAGGATCGTAGTTCCTCTTCCTAGAATCAAGATCTGCATTACCTTCTAAGGTTGAGCATCCTTGACAGAGACATTTTTTTCATTAGGCTTTAATGTTAGGTCTTTAATTGCTTTCCTGGTTTAATATTAAAATTAACCATAATGGAAAAGCAGAAGTTGGGGGAAGTGATTCTCCTCCTCTACCTGGCTCTTGTGAGATTAAGATCACATGCCCCTCAAAAATCAGAAATATGATGGTACTCAGAAGGGGTATTTCAAAATGGAGGAACCACATTGTTTGACACAGAGCAACAAGATTACATGAGAGACTGACAGGGAGGAGATGTTTCAGTGTCACTGCACCCACATTACAACTGCAAGGGTAGGAAAAGCTAAGCAATCTCACAAGCAAGAAGGCACGTGCTAATGAACAGGTGCTGGATCAGGAGTCACAGACTTGGATTCCAAGTGATCCCAGAGCAGGGTGTATTATCCGAACTCTGAGTTTTTTATGGAACCTGAGAGACTGAGACCAGATCTTGGTTGGAATTAAGAGTTCCTATAGCTGCTGCAACACAAACATCAATACTAGAAACCCGCTCAAAAGTTTAATGTCTTATTTAATAAATAAATTTTAACCATATTTCAAGTATACAAGCCCCTGACACATTACTATTCGAAGTTAGATACGGAAACAAATATTTCTTCATTTCTTTTTCTGAACACCAAAGAACCTAGAATATGAAAATATAACTTCGGTGGTCCATAAACCTCTATTGCAGGAACTGATTTCCAATGAAGAGGTTTTCACTAGGACAACAATAATTGTAGCTGGTTACATACATGTAACAACCTTCAAATTATAAATAATAATAAATACTGGCTTAGTGAACAGTTTTCCTAGTGAAAAAAATTAAAAGGTTTTGGGACTGCAAAGAACAGTTTATCATGTACCCAAAATGTTCTGGACTTCAGCATATTCAAGTAAGAGAAGGATAAGCAGCAACAACTGCACAAGTTGAGTGTTAGTTCAGGGTTCTGATTTCTTGATCTGTTGTACTCCAAAGTTGCTTTACTGAACATATGGCTTACCTAATTGAGGGTTTGGACCAGCACCAAAATTACAAGCTGCGTATGCACGCTAAAAATGATACAGCTATATATGCATTACGGGAAACCAAAAATAGAGGATAAGACTCATGGGCGATGAAAGGAGAAGAAAGGACTAATAACGAGGAAAAGAGAAGTTATTAATTAAAATCATGAGCTTACAATCAGAGCTAGAAAAAAAATAAAACTGAATTCCCAGCAACTCAGCATGTTCTGATTCACATCCAAACTACAAACACAGCTGCATGAAGGAAATTAGTTCAATTTGCCTTCTCTTTCAGGCACCCTTCCCATGGAAAGAAGATGCACGTCTAAGCAGTTGCAAAAGTGACTATACAGCATTGTCTGTGAGGCATGGAAAAACCAGTGAAACACGCACAATCAGCCTTATGGCTGCAACCTGCCTGTGACTCGTGCTGGAGGAGCTGCATTGCAGCATCCAAACCCTCGGTGCAGCCCAAGCAAGGCAGAGGCAGAACGTTCAGTGTTTACAGCCCCTTGGAGTGCACAGTTGTAAGAGGGGCAGGAGGCACCCCTGGAGAGCCACAACAAAGAGAGATCCTGGTCATGTGGAAACACATGATCAGTTTGGAATCATATACAATGCATCATCACAGCTTCACCACAAACACTGGCATTTGTAATCCAAGTAGGAGTGAGAGGGACTGGAAGATAGCTGTGAAGTCCAGCTGCAAGGCAGTCACAAGTGGTGTATGCCAGGGGGTGATACAGGGCCCAGTGCTGATACCTTCATTAACAGCCTGCACAGTGGGACTGAGGGCACCCTCAGCAAGTCTGCAAATGATACAAAATTGGCACGAATGATCAGCACACCAGATGGTTGCGTATTGCCACTGTTACTCTGCCATTCATAGGGACCTCAACAATCTGGAGAAAGGGGCAAACAGGAACTCCTAAAGATCAAAGAGAACTGCAAAAGATCTAGTGCTGGCAGGGGGGGAAAAAATCTATTGAAGAAATTTACTTAATCAGAAACACAGACTGAATCACAGTTTCAAATCACAGAATATTCTGAGTTGGAAGGGATCCCCAGGGACCACTGAGTCCAACTCTAAAGTGACCAGCCCATACAGGGATCAAACCCACAACTGTGGCACTACTAGCACCATGCTATAACCGCTGAGGACTGGAAACCATTTAGAATCAGCCATTATTTCATTTTTCCTGACGTGGTAGGCTATTCAACTCATTTTTTTAACCATTAAATTTTAAGTCAACTGCAAATAAACATTCGCACAAATTTATGTCAAAATGTTTTGACTTTTCCTACCTCCTTTCTGAGTTTTGTTTGGTTTGCTTTGAATGTTTTTCTGCTTGCATGATTTCTTTAGTTCACTGTTGTTTGATTTTTCTAAAACTTTCAATGCATTATTGAATTCTGGTAATTCAAGTAAATAGAAAACTGTTTTTACATGGAATACGTAACTTTTTTTTTTTTTTTTTTTTGGCATATTAGATGAAAATCTCAGATTATGGAGTTTAAAGTGTCATTTTTCACATTGAGTAAATCCACATCATACAGGTAGACAAACCTAATAAAGATTTGCATTCTATAAAATCTCTTTTCTTATCACAATTACATTTAACATCTCAGAAGCAGATTATGCAACTCCAATAACACAGCAGTTTCTTCTCCCCACTAGTCCTATTTTGATTATACAGGACATAAAAATTCAGCAGAACAACGAACTGTCCAGAGAGCCTCACTCAATCCAGCTCGAGCCATCGTACCAGGACCATAAGATTATCTAAATGACCTTCGTATTTTAATGAGCTCTCACTCTGTGAGTTCAATGAAATAATTTCTTGAAAAGTTTTTGTTTCTCCTGGGTATCTTCAAACTTTCTTATATATTGTTTTAGCCAAAGTAGTTGTGTCACGTGACTTATTCCACATTAATAATTAAATTCATTGATGGAGAGCTGGATAGCAAAAATTACAAAGATTTTATGATGTGCAAAACATTTAAATGTATATATATATAGGTGTCTGAAAAGTAATTCAATTATACACACTGGAACAAAACAAGATAATCAAATGAACTTATTAAAGAACTACAAAATAATATCTGATACAGGTTTAACTAAAAAGATACAGTTCTTTAAAGTTGATGTTATTTAAACCTGGAGAATGGAGAAAAACACACTGCACAAGAGTATTTCACCATATTACAGAAATAAATTCTTCAGAGACAGAATATAGCTTCTACCCCAAAGTCAATGCTAACCTCTCTAAACAAACTAAAAAAACTCAACCCTAAACAGTAAGTTAAATTGTGATACAACGTGATAGGGACATGAGTCTACAAAAGCCAGGGAAAGGTAAAAAAAAAAGGAAATTAAAGAAAAAAGACAAACTTATTTCAAGGTGAATTACAAAAGTGGAAACTATATCATAGATCAAGGTGAGAGAAGGGTTCCCTTTTCAATGTATTATTTTCTGTGATGTTTGAAAGAAGCCTGGAGGTATTTCACACTGCAGAAGTTTTGAGATATATTGGTTTGGGGAAGGGAGGAAGGTTAAGTAGAGGACAGTTTACACCTCGTTTTTCACTTCAGAAGTGCTTAAACTTTAAAGACTTGTTATAATAGTGCCTATTTGCGGGATTTTGGTGCTTTAATTGAAGATATGTAAGAACCAAATATTCAAGCATGAGGTTCCTTACCAAAAACATTAACCTAAGTATTAATAAAACCTATAGAAAAAACAAGTGTAAAGATTGATTACCAAAAAAAAGACAAAACCTGACAAAGTCATTATTTTCTTTCATTGCTCAAAATTCACTGTTTTGACTTAGGTTTATCACTAGTTCATCAGTCATATTTTTTTCAGAATAGGACAAACATTACTATCAACATAGAGGTAGACCCTGCAGCTTTAAACTATGAAGAATCTGGAATACTAAACAAATTTTAATTTCTGTTCATCCACTAGGAAGCTATTGTAAAGAGTGAAGACTCCAGTTTCCATTTCCATGGAATTAACCTTTAGAAACATATTATTTGCTAGAGCTTGCTAAGAAGGAAAAGCTATTTAGTTTTAATATCTTTTCTGAAGAGATGCAACCTTTCCTAACAAAGAAAGAAAACCCTTCTAAAAGACTGATGTTCAAATAAACAATTCACAAGTACAGATGAAATTTTGCAAACATTGAAATTTCATTTTCCTCTTCAATTCAAATGGCTGAACATAATAAAGAATGAGAGCCTTGGTTATTCCAGTGTCTAAGAGAAAAGAACCTCCTACAAAGATGTGAACAAGGTAAGGTAGCGGTAAATTTAAATAGTAGAAAGGAGAAGAAAGGAACACCTTAAAGGTGAGGGGTTTAAGCAAGAGAATGCAGGAAGAGAGAAAGCAAGGATCGAAACACAGGTTTGGTAAGAGTATTATGTGTTTGACATCAGGGAATTAATCTCTCTCTACCCCCCAGCATTCTAAAAAGACATGCTGATCATGGATTTGAAAAGCCCTGTTACTGCAATAAACAAGGCTTTCATAAATTCCTGCACTAGATAAGCATCACTTATCTATACTCTTGGTCTTTTCTGCTCTTTTAAATTTTTATTTTTTTTTTTTTTTTAATACCAGGTGCTTTGTGACTTTATCAGTGAAAGCCAGAGTTTATAAATGACATATAGGAAAAAAAAAATCCTTTTAAAGGGGCAAGGCTAAGCAAGTTCGGGTTTGTTTTTTTTCCTGAAGATAAAGTGACAGTAAAAAAGTGAAGCACATTCAGCTGACAATGATGTAAGTGTAGGAAACATAACACCAACAGGTATTTAGCTGCCTTTCTCTTTAGACATCAAGGGTCATCATTAAAGATACTAAATCATTGCTAAGAAGGTATATGCTGTAAATCTCTATAGCTTATCCTTTGATTTAGAGGAGGAGATATAGAAAAGGAGAGGAGAGGATGTCAACAATCTGTATCAAATGAGTTGGAAAGAACTGGTTATAATTTAGGGAGGGATAATTATGTCTGGCTATATCCACACTATCTTCTTCTGGCATACCACTGCGTTCCATAGTCCAAAACAGATGGCTCACACTCTCAAAGCTTCATAGTTTTATTGGGATAAACAAATTGGTGAAACAGAGGAATATATTGTGGAGACAGAGAATTCTGTAAAATGAGAAGCTGAGCTAAAGACAGTTATCATTATAATAAATGTAAAATCTACTAAAAAAGAACATAACCTTTGAGCTCACACATCCATAGGACTGGTTATCTTACCCCTAACTGAAGCTACTTGCTGCATCAGAACACTTGACCAGGAACATCACATCAAGTGACCAAGAACCCTGGAAAATCCCTGCCACATAACTGCTGCTTTCTCCAGGGTCTATTCCTCTCTACTAGAGGGGTAACACCAGGAATTACCCTAAAGCCTCTTCTCCACTCTGTTGAGACCCCACCTGGAGTACAGTGCCCAGCTCTGAAATCCTCAGTATGGCAAAGACATGGACCTGTTAGAGCAGATGCAGAGGAAGACCACAAAGATGATCAGAAGAGTGGAGCACCTCTCCTATAAGAACAGGTTGAGAGAGTTGAGGTTGTTCAGCCTAAAAAAGAGAAGGTTCCAGGGACATCCTAATGCAACCCTTTCAATACTTGAAGGGGGCTTATAACAAATTTGGAGACAGACTTGGCCTGTAGCAATAGGACAGGGGGTAGTGACAGATTCAGACCAAGTACTAAAAAATCCCAAACATTTTTTACCGTGAAGGTGGTAAAACACTGGAAAAGACTTCCCAGAGAGGTGGTAGATGCCCCACCCCTGAAAACATGAAAGGTCAGATCAGGTCAGATACAGAGGTCTGAGCAACCTGACCTAGTTGAAGATGTCCCTGTTGATTGGATGGGGGTTGAACCAGATGACCTTTAAAGGTCCTTCCAACCCAAACCATTCTAGGATTCCATAACAAATCACAAAATCAGAGAGGAGCTGAGGTTGGAAGGGACCTTTAAAGGTCATCCCTTTCCAAATCTCATTCTCAAGCAAGGTCTCTTAGAGCAGGTTGCACAGGACTAAATATTACCTCTCTGTGGGCATGAGTGTCTTGTAGATAATATTCCATGTGACTAATAAAACTTTATTTCTGATGGAATATTCATAGGAGAGACAAAGAGATGAAAACTAGACAAAACTAACACTGTCTCAGTTACATTACATATAGGAATCACTACAGAAACCATAAAATGCAAGGAAGTTATTTCCTGAACTTATGTTCCCTTGAAAAAATTGTATTGATGCACACTATTTATGGACACACTATACTGTTCAAACAAAAAATTACTTCTAAAACTTGAAAAGAATTAATATTTTCTCATAAGTGTTTGGAAGGATCTCAGAAGTTGGGTTGATGGTATAATAAAAATTTTAAAAGATGCTGATTTATTCAGTAGAGTATTCTTTTTCTTTAAGACACAAAATGTCTTTTAAAGTTTATAAGAAAAAATAGTTTGCTTTCTAAAACACTCAAACTTGAACAGACAATTCTACTTCCTAATTAAATAATGTTATAAATCCTTATTTATGAGGGATATATTTCTATTCTGGATTGTCAACATGATTGAAACATTTCTCTGAAACTTTGAATCATGACTTCAGCATTTTGATGAATGCATTTCTTGAAAATTTTTCATGCTTCTTAATTTGAATACCACATGAGTGTTTATGTAAATTTTAGAATACTATGTTGATTATAGAATTATCTATGTATTCATAGACCTATTTAATATTCTTAAGGGAATAGACTTGCAATTCAAAATATTTTAAAAACCATGTTTTTGGTAAATCTAATCACTGGGTGATCAAATGTAAGGCTTGCTGAGGAGCACAGAAGTTAGAAGTCTGTAGTGGTTTCTGAAGATGACAGAAGATTTTGAATGATATCAAGGAGGATGTTGCAAGGTAATCAGATGGGAACAACACTGCCTTGAGATGACTTTTTAAATTCACTTTTATCCTCTGATTTTAGAGTGACAAAAATAAATGACTATTGACCTCTGCAGTTTCACAGTATTTAAGAGGAGTGCATAGTAGCTTAGGTATTTATAAAGTATAAATAAAATAAGTGGTATTTATAAAGTATATTTAGTTTCTAAATTATTGTTACACCAGAGACACTTCTAGCTAGAATGTTACTAAAATAATTATCTACTGATTATTATTCCAACAATACACTGGCATTCCACAGAACTGAAAAAGTAAGTTCAAGGAGAGAAGTTACCACTCTAATTAAAAAAGGAAAATGTTTTGTATCCCAGATAACTGATTATTCTTATACCAAATAATACCCTCCAGGTTTTATTTCGAGGTGGTTTGTATTATCATTAATCTAAAAATTAAATGTTTTCTTGGAGATTAAGTGTCACCGACTCAGCTACGCTCTGTGGGGCTTCTATAATTTTCCTGCTAATAAAATACAGCCACTTTGATAATACTAAGTGGAGAGTAAAGAATAATACAAAAACATGTTGAAGTTACCTTCCATGCCCTACCGCCCTCAAGATGTGCAAGTTAACTGCTGAGCACAGCAGTGAGTGAAAGGCTCATGCAGTGAGCAGCTGCCTACTTTGGAGTAACATGTGTTTAAAAGTACTTTGTTACAGATAATTTTGTCTTTACAGTCCAAAAAGCCTCAGCTGCTCTCAAGGACAAAGCTCATGGTACCAAGCTGTATAAAAAGTGTTTTTAGGAATTCCTGTAGATAGAGTCTCCCCCCCCCCCCC
>NW_020955262.1:0-114853 GCF_003031625.1 Empidonax traillii | reverse complement strand
AATGAAGACAACTTTAACACTTTAAAAAGCTGGACCTGCTGACACACTCAGTCTTTGCAGAGTCACTTCAGTGTCAGCAGCATGTCGAGCCACTGCAAACTGCTGGTTCTATTCCTGGCACAAAGAAAGGCCAAGTCTGCTCAGATACAGCATTTGGCTCCCAGCCCCAACTTCAGATCAGAGGCTTGAACATAGACTAAAGGCACCGCTCTGCCACCTCCAGCTGTTTGCTGGAGGCTGTCACAAGCAGGTACAGTTTAGAGCATCTGCTAAGATGTTCTAATCTGCAGGGTATCTTATTTTGTGGGAACCAGACTCATGAACAGAAGAAAGATGATATAACCTGCTGTTTGCTGCTCAACATTCCCATCTCAACATCGGGCTGTACTCATCTAAGTGATGTCTTAACCTTTGGTACAGAGTTGGGTATTAAATGGTACTGCTCATTTTGCCAGACGAAAAAGTTCATCTTGTGAAAGATGTTTTCCCTCTAAACTTTATAAATTACTTTATATCTTGGCAGCTGAAACACCATCTCATCTCTCCCTGCATGTAAAATGATCCTAATCTTTCCCTAGCCTTCACTTTAATTATTGGAGAAATCAACAGCTTAATTGCATTAACAGAAATAAGATTTACACCGTATTTTCTGCCCCCAAAATTAAGGATAAAATTATGAGAAGTACACTTTATGAGTTATAAAAATTGATGGTTTTCCGTTTTCAGTTTACCTGTGTATGAATACAGATAAATGATGTTTTGTATATTTTGACCTTCACAAAACCAAAAGGCATCTGTGAAGAGAAGCCTTTATGTACATATTATCGACTTGTAATTTTGTTAAACATATTTGCTATGAAGAATATCTCTATTTCTGATCACTACTCCTGCTTCCTCAGTCAAGCTGTTCCAGGGGACTCATTCCTCTAGACCTAGGTAAGCACATTTCCACTGACCCTGGCTCTGCTTTCAACCAAACTGATGTGATGCTCAGCTGAACCCAATAGATACATTTATTCAAGTGCTGATTTGAAACCCAAGTCATCAATAGAAAAACAGATTAATGTTGTTTTTTTGAGGAGACTGAATTACACTGAACTACAACGAAAGTATAAATCGAGTAATAATTTTAAACAGCAAAAAAATAACTCATGCTTTTCTTTTAATGGAATATGGTTTCACTACATCAGGTACTAGGATTCTTTAAACAACCCTTGTAACTTTTTTACATAGATAATATTAATGTAGTCAGACAAACTAGTCTGACTACAGAGCCCCTCATACATCTAAAATTTTGGTGGAAAGATGAACTGTTTAAATTACATTTATGTTCTCAGATCCTTTTCAAGTGTTTTTGCTACAGGGCAACCAATAGATTTTACCCCTCCTTCTCAAATGCCAGTATCACCAATAAACTAACGGACAGGCTTCTAGTTCTGAAGCAGATCATGCAATAAACTTATTCTTGTGTTTGATGAAATGCTAAACAAACATGAAGCCAGGAGTTTTCAATAATTTTTGCTGGATCTAATAGGGAAATAGTAATTTTAAGTTATGTTTTTTTGTTTGTGTTCATAGAAACTAAGGGTCTTGGGGTATTTTCACCTATGGATTCAAAATATTGTTTTATTTTTATTGACAATTTCCTAACACTTCCTTTTTAAAAGGTATTTCAATACTCAAATTACATTTTCAGTTGTCAAAATAATGTCAAACTCATAGTATTTTTTCTTTTTTAGGACCAAAGCACTTCATGATTAAGTTACAAATGAAACCAGACACTAATACTTTGATATACCAGCACAATATGCAAGTCAGATGTAACTGTCACAGATTTTCTCAGTAACTTCCACACTTCAATCATCTGCTTTTCCCAAATGTAATTTCACCTGTATTCACACAATGGACAACAAACACAGCTCAGTCATGCAAAGGGCAATGTGGATTTCTTAACTACCTAAAGATCTTTTTATTATTTTAAAGGTACAATATAAATGCTGAGGAGCTACAGGCCAGAATTTTTTTTCCAGAAACACACTCTATATCACTGTAATATTTTTTTGTATTAATGTCATGAATATAAACCTTTTGCAGTACAGTACCATTAAAAATCCCCCAAACAGTAGCACATTTTGATGGAGTTTCAACTCGGGAACTGCTTAATGATAGAAGTACATCTTGCTGAAAGTCACAACTTTATAGAAAATGTACACCTCTTTTCTGAAGGGAGGGCTGCAGGTTTTGGCATTTATCTCTCTCTTTATTATTACCTATATTACAAGTGAAAAAAGGATTCATATTCTTATTTCAAAGTGCCAAAAAAGGTTCTGCCTTTGGTGACCTGACATTTATTAAGGCTCATGACTCTCACAAAGAGAAAAGAAAAATGGAAAATTTCTTCTAGTCAGATAACAAAAGGGAATATTAAAGGCTTGACAATAGATGATAAAATGGTTTACGTAAAGCTTTCCTATTCAAAGATAAGTTTGGTTTGTTTTGGGGTTTTTTTACGGCATTCTTTTATAAAATCTGTAGAAGTGCATTTAATCTGATTTCCATAATTAAATCTTTTTCACTGTAAGGTGCACAATCATACATTAGAAGCTCTTTCTATAGTGTGAAAAAATTATTCAAGTTGTTTGAGTGGAGTTTTTTTCAGTCAGAAATAGAGAACAAATTATATCTCTTGACAATTAAAAAAACCAGACTCAGATTTCTAATATCATTATTATAATGCAAATTCTGAAAAGGATATTCAGTATCTCACACTTCTACGAAGAATGTCAAAAGATCAGCTATTAAGCACATTAGTGCTTTGAAACTTAGGTTCCCTTAAAACTACTGTCAGACAAATCAGTATTAAGAAAGCTAAAAATTAATTTTATTTTTTAAAAGTAAATATAACTCCAACTTGAGCAAAAAGTAAATAACAACAGGTAAATAATTTAGGTAAACAACTAAACAGTGTCTGGGGTCCTTTGTATTCTGAATTGAAGAGTTACAAGCTTTAAACTGCAGCTATATAAAACTACACTTTGTGTAGTTGCCTGTATAAACTCCAGTTTGTATATTTATACACACACCCAAGTCACTACATTGAGCAGCAATCTCTTGACAGCTAAAAGAAAGCGTCAGTGGGACTGCTCAGATATTTAAAAGTTTTGCTGAAGGAATCTATACTTAAATGAACTGTGTTTGGACTGGTGCCTCAGCTGCCTGGACACACACCTCTGTAGGTACACGGAGGGAACAAACTGCTCTGACTCACCAATGCATTGTTCCCGTTTTCCTGACTAATCCTTCTTCAAGCAAAAAAATTCCTGTAACATATCAAATGCATACAGTTTTGAGTGCCTCTATTGCATGCAGGATTTGAAACCATTCAGCCACTTATCCAAGAAATCCTTGTACTAGTGCTGCTCTTGCTTATTCTAATATAAAGTACAGAAACATCTACTGTATTAGAGTCTCCACTATTCAAAACCTTTTCTAGTCAACTGTAATCAAAATTTCTATAGAGGGCAAACTTGATGCACACCTCATCACAGATTTGTTCTGTTTACTCTCTTGTATTCAAATTTGCTTTCCTTTTTCTTCTAAATATCACAGAGTATGCTCATACAGATAGAAGCCATTCTCATACAACCGAATTATCTACAGCCTTTTAAGTAGGTACCATTTCAAGCATTAACTAACAAATTTTTTATTAAGGAGACTTAGTCCTTCCTCGGGCTGTAAAACTACACTGACAAGAAAAGTCTGAATTTTCAGTCTTCTTTGGTGTTTGTTTGTTTGTTTGTTTTCCGCATTCTAAGTGAAATAGATTAAGCTCTGAACAGATAACGGCTCATAGAGAAAGCACTGAACCACTGAAAAAAGGATTCTACCAACAATATTAGACATAACATTGACCTGCAAAAAAGATGCATCAATAAAAAAGTAATATCCAGAATTACATAAATGGTCAGAGTTGGAGATGTTTACTAAAATTAGGACGTATTGCATACGAAGCTGTATTATTATGATCTGTACTGGAGATTTAGGGTAAAGTACTGCACAGTGATTTCTTTTCCACAAAATTCTCACTTCTATGTTGTTTAATACATTTGAATAAAACTTTTTGCTTATTTTCCTCTTCACATTAGCTGCTCCTCCTCTCAGGTCAAAAAGGAAAAAGTGTCTTTTGATGAAATTTCCACCAAGTCCCTATATTATCACAACTCTGGCATGGATTGTGCTCTAAGAGTACAAGAGTTTAGCTGACTACTCTGGACTCGAACTCCAACTATTTGATGAAAATTACTTCACTTATCTGCGTTTAGTGGTGTTGCACACAGGAACAGCAGAAGTTGCAAAGCATAAACTATTCTTTTGCAGGCTGACAGATCATTCAGGATCTTCTTCTCAGACACATGCTGCTCTTCACCTTCTTGTACGGAGAATGCCAGCTGTGACAAAGTATGCAAATCTAATTTAATGCTTTAATGGTTTGTGTCATATTCATTAGGGAGCATGCTTTTTTTTTTAATTAACTTTGCAAAAGATGACTTCTGACCACTTTGAAGTCAAGCACGTGTTTGCAATTCATAAATATGCCAAAAACAACACGCTGCTTCTTTTTGCTGACATTTTTTATACATTGTTGTCCTACAGCAGATGGCTGAATAACCCACCCAATAAAACAATTTTGCACAAAGCAACAAAAATATTAAGTCAGGGTCTGTAATTATTACCAAAAAAAATACTGAACTATCTAAGTTTTTGATTGAATTCTTGCAAAGCATTTAATGACCTTACTATCAAAATTGACCATACTATCAAAAAATCCTCCACTGCATCAACAACACTCTGGTCAAGAAAAGCTACAACAACATGAAGTTCAGATGGCTTTTACTGAACCCTGTCCTTTTTTGACCTGGGCAGTGATAGAAAAATCCATCTCTTCTCATTTTTAAGTATTTCCTTTCAGGTACTTATTAAATACTCCTTCCACATCCTTAAATCAGATGACTGGCCCTCTTTCTGACTACTTTTTTCACACTTCTATACACTTAAGATAATGGACAAAAAACAAGCCTGGGAAGAGAGTTTACATGAGAATATTTGTAGAGTCCCTCCTAAAAAACGTTAAAAATGAACTCATGGTTTCACAGAAGTCAAAAGGAAACTCCAGTTGGATCAGTTCCCTCAAGTTTGGCTTTACTGAAAAAGTCTTCTTTAAAAAAAAAATCTGTTATTCAGCTTTTGATTACTTCAACATCAGAATAAGAATCCTAACTTAAAACACCACCAGGAACATAATTAAGCAGGCACTATGGTCGATTTCCTCCTCATTTCACACCAAAGGCTTTCCACTGCATTTCTCTGACTTGGTGATCTGATTCTTGGGTATGTTTTTTCAGGTTTTCCTTAATTTCACAGTGCAATCACTGTGGCAAATTGCTGCCTTCATTTGCTAAGTCAGATCAAATAGTTGTTTTCTTTCCTGGAATTCTTATTATTTACAAGATACACAGTAAAATGTTAAATGGGTTTTAGAGTTAATTGTTGAGGGGGTTGGTCTTTATTTTGGTTTAATTTTATTTTTAATTTTAGATCTGAGTAAATATATCAATACTGTATGTAAGTTCAACCTGCAATAAGATTGGATTCTATAAAATGCACCACTAAGAAAACTGAAAACCACGGTGGCACCATTACACATGGAATTCACAACTCACTGAGGAAAATATTTAAGGCTGGACAAGCCACACGTGGCACAGAGAATGACATTAGGCTTTACTGTACATATTCACATTATTTCTAAACTCTGTGTGTTTATAATGAAAGCTCCTTTAACCTCTGAAAAGGAAGATTATTAAAATCACTTCTGCATGAATAACACTTATTTAAAAAAATCTGATCAAATCTTTATATTTTCCTTGCATGTGTGATTCAGGTTGGCCCTGCTGTGGCTCAATCAAATTTCAGCTTTTAGCTTAAACCAAAATCCAATCAAGTCATAGCTGATTTTTCTCTTCTGCTGCAGCTTGCCTGACAAACATGTTTGTTTATTTAAAGTGATACTGCTTAATTCACACGTCAAACAGAGAAATCTGCACAAAAATACCAGCAAAACTCATAATCTGCTTTGGAACAATATGTAAATATTAACTAAGTAAATGTAGGAATACATTACGTAAGACAAATGAGCAGTGACTGTTCATTTTTGCATGTTCCCATTATACCTGTGGTCCCAGAGAAGCCTAAAGGAATACCTGCACACTCTAACTGTATATCAAATTAACTGGTATATGCAGTGAAGTAAGATAGAATCTAACTGTTTAAGATCAGGCAAAAAAAAAATATTTTATAGTACTTCTCCCCACAAAACAGTCAATTCCTTTTAGCCAGGGTTTTGTCTCCTACTTTTAAATCAGTTCTCTTATCTATAAGAAAAGAACAAAGGCTCACACACTGCATCTGTATTTGCAAACGTACTTGCAGAACTATGTAAACATAAACTGAAAAAGAAAGGTAATAGAAAAATACAGAATTCTCCACTGACTTTTTTTTTTCTATGGGATAATACCATCTTAGGAACTTTCAGTTTAGGATGGTGCAAGCAACAGTTCCACGTTTTGCATTCCTCTTTTGTAAACACACAGGATCGCAGTGGAGGACTTGAGTCAAAGGCACCAAACAAACTGCTCTCAGAATTTAGTTTTAAGTATCTTCATAGATACTTAGACCTTACAGAGGTAAGCACAACAGCTACAGGGAACAAGACAAGGCTGGAGGTTGGGCCTAAATGACACACTACATGACCCCCCTGAGGTCTCCTCTACCCTCAGCAATTTTGTGGAAAGGAAACAACACAAGATTCCGTCCAACATTACAGATAATTTCAACAGCGACAAATGAAAACACAGCAGACAGTTCGTGAATTCATTGAGTGGACTGAGTCTTGAATTTGTCTGTGTAAAATGGGTTTCTTTAAACTTAATGAGGAACTAACATGAAGTCAAACCTTATAATCAATTAAAGCAGGCTGCTGAGCAGTTACAAACAGATTAGCCTTAATGGTCTTATTTCTGCTGTCAGACACTTAACATCTTTTAAAGAGACAAGAATGTTGTTAGGATATGGAAGAGAATCAAGAAAAAAAAATAGTAGAGGAACCACTTAGTTGCCATTTCTAATAATTCAGTGTTTCACGCTAAATAACAAAAAAAGCAATACAAATATCATATAAAACAAGGGTCACCACAAATAAAACTAATAATGCCACAGAGGCCTGAAAAAGACTGAAATAGAAGTAATGATGAAATAAAAAACAGTAATATGATTAATAAAAAGGCCCTTAAGGACCAAAAATAATTTTACGTTAATGTTGTTCTCTCATATTTGTTTAGATTTTGTGTTGAGGGCAAAGAATTTGTACAATATTCTTTACATAAAAAAACTAAGAGGATAAGCACACTGTAGAGTGCTTTACAGAAACCACTGGAATTATTTCAACCATTTTTTTCTTAACAAACATAACTTTTTCACACGTTGAGCAAAACATTTTTGCTACAGAATCATTATTCCTATTAATCACTCTGAAAGTATACAGTAATAAACAGTTTGATACTGTTAGAATAGAGCTCTTTCAGGGTAGTTTGTAGTAGACCTAATCGTAATTTTTTTCTCTGAAATATGTATAAATTATTGTAAATAAAAAATAAAAAAAAAGAAGCTTTGTCTAGAACTCAGCTTGGCCACTCCCTCCTGTTCTCAGAGCTGTTTGCTGAGGAGCGAAGCAGGATGCTCCATAATCTGCCTTCCTTCTAAGCGTGCATACAAATTAATATCAAAAAAGTGCACAGGACAGTTTAGTATTGCAAACACTGATGCAAACAGAACATTTTCTATGATCTATGCCAGTTTGTTAACATAAAATAACCAGTGTGGGTTTTGTGTTGTTCTCACAAGGCTGTTCTGTACAGGTCAAAGCTGTGGTTACTCTAATAAATACCTCATTTTTCCAACAAAACAGGAATCTACAAATTTTTTGTGGACTAAGAGACCACTCTCAATTCTGAAAATCCAGTTTCCTTAACACAGTTCATCCCTGAGCAGCAAAAACCTTACAAACTTGACATGCATACAAAGAGCTACCTCTGCTAACAGTCCCCTTTCGAAACTATTTCATGGCTGCAAGCGTGTATCAAAATGTCATTAAAATTCAACGGAAGTCAGATGACTAATTCCTATCAGAACTTTGGAAAATTCCAATTAATGAGCTTGGGAACATTGAGGCTAATAACTGAAAATGTAGTTATTTTTAATTAAAAGGCACAGTGCTAATAAGGACTGTGAGCATCACAAAGTGCATACAAAGCAGACACCAGCGAGCAGAATCAGCCCACATAACTCCTTTGTAGACAGAGTGGCCATTTCCTAGAATTCTTTTCATCAACACTTGACTGCTTGTTTGTTCCAGCAAATTACATTTTGTTAGAAAATATCAGTTTCACTCTGTGGGAATGACAAAAGATCAATAAAGTCACAAACATGGGGAATGTATAATACGTTTCTTCAGAGCTGGGAGTATTGACAAGTCTGTATGACAGATTGTTTCCCTACTGCTGGAGAATATTGTGACATGCTAAACAGCATAGCTTTTGCACTTCCCAACTTGCTTTAAAAGGAGGAAAATTAGACCACTTCTGAGAAAAAAAACTGTAAAACTTTCATACTGAGATGTGCAGACTAAAGAGGGAATGTTCATAAAATTCTCTACAGAACACTGCAAACATGTCTGTCACACTTATAATTATAACTTAACACAATGTAATGCACATACCTAACTTTTTTTTTTTCCTATGCCCAACATGAACATAACAGTCAAAATGTGTCAAACAACCCAAAAACAAAATCAGGCTGAGATGAACAAACGAAAGAACCCAATTTGAACTGTAGGGAGTATATGTTTGAAAATATTTAAAGTCACACCTGTGGATCTTAAAATCAAATATTATGACAATCACCTATAAAAGAATTTGGCAGGTAGACCAGAAGGCAGGCTGTAAAATACAGGATAAAGGTACAATAGGTGCGACAGTGAAGACACTTAATATATAATTCTGTCTAGAACAAGTTGAAAAAAAAAAACAAACACAAACAAAGAACAACTTGGATGACACTGTGACCAGCAACAAAAGTCACACAGTTATTCCTCTGTCCCTCATTAAAAAGTTATAAATGTATACTAGGGACTTGACTATTTTAAGAAGTGGTAGCAAATTACCATTACCACAGCCAGAGAGGTATTTCCCCCATTTTCAACTACTCAAACAATGAGAAAAGCTCTCCTATTCATCAACATACAGGAACTAACTAGTTTAACAGATGGATTACAGGCTTTTTACATTACTTTTGAAACATAAAGCACACATAGGAACCAGCAAAGAGAGTACAGAAAATCAGGGAGGTAAAGGGAAAGCTGAGAGATTTAATACAAGTGCAATTAATAAATCACCTCACCCAAGTCAAATCTTTATCCCTTCTTCTTTTAACTAGTTTCTTCAGACCTGAAGACAAGCCACAAAAGAAGAAAACTGGTGGATAAATTAAGTGCTATATTTTGGCCTTAAATGTGGTATGGGTTTTTGTTTGTTTGTTTTTGTTCAAGACTGAGCTAAAAGAAAAAGCACAAACTGGTAGGATTGAAATGGTTGTTGCATAACTAGAGTATGGATATCTACATCTAGATGCCTCTGACTTGTTTTAGCCATATACAGTCTCCTGTAAGAATCATTTATCCAAATTAGAGCTTGCACTATATATATATATATATATATATATGAACATGCAATTCCATGCATCTTCTGTATATGGCACACATGGCAATCCATTCTCAGGTGTTCTTTGACATATCAAGTATTGAACTACATTCACATTTAGATTCATAAGCAGAACAGACCTTTATTTTTCTAGTCCATGGAAGATTTATTAAAATAATACAGCAAATGGCTCTGCCTGTGGTTTGCAGAAAAATATTTGTAGATTATAAATTAACTTCGATTTTATAAATGTTATATATTTTAGTGTTCATATAAATATAGTTCTAATCCATGAAAGTATAACATTGGGGCATGTCAGGCAACAAGCTGTGTATTTAATAACATTTATTTACCAATTTGGTAAGGGATCTATTGCAAGTATTTAAATGTTCCACTGAGAACAGCATGTAAATAGCTATAAAATTATATTTCATAGTAGGAAAAAATATTATAAGCTACAAGAAAGGCTTGAATAGGTTGCCTGAGAAACCATAATTTGATAAACAAATGCACACAATTTTTAAACAGACAAGTCAAATTCGAGTTGATTGAATTTTTTTTCAGCATTTCACTTTCCTGACAAGGCATTCCTAAACATAGGATAAAAATAATATTAGTTAAATTTTATGAAACTAGTATTGATTAGCAGTTTTTGGTTCAGTCTGAGTAAAAATTTGCTGTCAAAAGCAAACTGGGAAGCATAGGAAGTGCTTACAAATAGTGGAATCTGAATAACTGTATATTCCATTCCTGCCAGCTCTATTTGTCAAGTAGTTTATTGCATAACTGTGTTTCATTACAACATTTCCCATGTCTAACAATCATTGGATTTAATCCTACAGCCAGTGAGGTCACTAGTGAAGGAGGAAGGGTTTCATTGGTTATATTTCACATCCACTGCAATAAAGCATTAAGAGGTGGTGTGTTCGCTGTCACTCTCAAGAGCAGGAATTTTTTCTCTATAAATTTTTCAGTGTTTCATGTAATTTCCTATAATGTTGTAACTGCAATTTTCTTTGTATGCAAATAATGATCAAATGGGATTAAAGAAGAGAGAGATATTATAGAACAGAGTAGATAGCAAAGGAAGATTAGGAGACACTAAGTCTCCTCCTCTGTTTCATTGATTCTTCCAAGCCATTTACATCAGAGCTCAGAGCACAAATGGTGCCCAATCACATTGTGATACCTTTCTGTATCTGTTAGATCACAAAATAACAGACAATCAGATGCAAGGCTGAGCAAATCACCTGCAATAACAGCCTATCTAGCTCTATTAATGGGACTAGTTAATCCACAGATCTTGACTCCAGAACACAGTGAAACATTAATAAAGAAATGCCCGGGCATGACACCCTAGATTAATATCTACAAGAGTTACAATTTTGGTCTCAGTTTTGGCTGTTTGTTTTTGCTTTATATCAAAATTCCTAAACTTTCTTGATACAGAAATGTTTTCATAAAGTTCATACAACTGCAAACCCAAAGCATCAGCCTGTCAGTGACACCGAGCCAAGCACAAAGCCACCAGGATAGCATGGATGTTTGGGTGCATGGATGGATGCAGCACACAAAAACCTGTGTATTGTGCACACATTCATGTGCCCAGCTGGCAACCCAATAGTCTGGGACAGGTTGAACACAGAAGTAGCTCAATGCCATTTTTGCTTCTCCATTATCCACAGAAAGCAAGAGCTGGCCACTCCCCAGGAGTCACTGCAGACATCAGAGCATCTGGTAAACAGTCACATGTCAGCCCTGGGCTCAAAAGTATGTCTACCCGAGTTACTGAATACATAAAACTAGTTATCCTAACTTGATGCAAATGAAATCTTACCTCTGCCAATAATATATTGACTGTTATCAAACTAATGGAACTGACTAAAAACAGATATTTTGTATACAGTGAAGCTATACAGGTAATGCAAGACAGAACTTGATCTTAGTCATTATTAGTAACTTATGCTTTTAGCCTCTCAGTCAAGATTTATTGCTGACAATTTGATGTCCAAATCCGCTTAAACATTAAAATACTTATTGAAGAACTAGCTGAGTTAAAGTATTTTCTGTGACACCTGCTGCACTATAGTCTTTCTTTTCAAGGCTGAGATGCAATTACACTAAAGCCATGAAGCATCTAGGGAAATTTGTTTTTCAGTGGATTAATTGAAGTGACAAAATTAGCACTACTTAAAATAAAGTATTAGCATGACTCCTAAGACATAGTCTAACCAGAGAGCATTTTAAAGGTTATTTATATAGCACTTTACCTCTAAAGAAAGTAAATAAATCCAGTTTATTTGCAATAGATGGATTCAGAAGAACTCAGGCTATATATATATAATACATGCTACAATTATCTGAACAAACAGGCATTTCCTTTTATTGCTAACTTATTTATATTCAACTTTAAAATTTAACTGTTCTAAGAGCAACTTGGCATTATTAAATCAATTATTGCACAGACAGAGAAGACTACAGTCCTATTTTAATCCAAAAATACCTTTCATACCAGGTTAGTAAAATATAGTATGGCATGAGAAGACTTTTTCTTGACCTTTTTCTTTTTAAAAATCAATGACATTTATCTTCCTCCAAAGATGCCTTACCCAGCAAAGGCTTGTATGTCTCAAGCAACTTATTTCAGCAAGTCTGTATAGATTACATATAGACAATTCTTTAAGTAATTACAATAAAGACACAGAATCTATTGTGTAAAACATATACTATTATTATTGAAAAATACTTCAATATTAAAAACAGAACAGACTATTTGGTTTTGGCATTTTTGAACTATTAGCTACCACAGCTATGGGCAGTGGCAGCCAATAATGGCAGATCCAACTGTGTGTTGCACTTATATGTATTTCATACGTAATTGCTTTACAAGCACTCAATAAAATCCTAAGTGTTAAGTACACCTCAAGAGGGACTGCAGGTGAGGATCATACTGACTATGCAGGAGTATACAGGGGGAAAAAAATTATAATCTGTTTACTGTGGTTGGGGCAAAACTGTTCAAGTCAATTGAGCAACAGTTTTTCAGGGGATTTAAAGAATCATTGCTGATGAAGGTTTCATGTAAGACAAGTTAAAGGGAAAAAGAAGTTGGTATTTTTCACCAGTGAGTACAAGTTGGAATAATCTTCAACAGCTACAATTGATGCTAAAGATGCTCTGGGTATAGAACCTGAGCTTCTAGTCTTTTATTGTATTTTTTGTGTCCAAAAGCTCCCACAAGAAAATAATTTTGTAATAGACTATGTAATTATGCAAAGATAATCAGGCAACAGTAAAGGGAATATCATCACTTTCCAATAGCATAGGCTCATTAATATATTATATACTCCCATGAATTATATATATGTTAGGAACTTTTGTTCCTTTCTAGTTCTTCACAAAAAATTGGAAAAACTATACTTAAATCCTGGGAATTATACTGACACTAGAGGTGATACATAAGGTAAAGTATAAGTATTGTTAAAATGCTTTCTGGGTCTACTATGATGTCTCTGTATACACAAAGTACTTAGATAGTCCCACCCCTAAAAAATTCCTAATCTCTGACAGAATACCATAATTAAAGGGATTATTATGATCTTTAAATCCCTTTGAAACACCCTGGTATTCTTAGATTTGTACACCAACAAATAATATTGAGTCCTTTTGTAGGGCTAAAATCATCCATGTAGCAATGAGGTGCATCACACACACTGACCTCGCTATTATTACATTGCAAATGAGCCCTGAGACTCTTCATGACAAAGCACATGGACTGTAGCCAGAGGTGGCTGGATCACTCACAAGTGTCTCCTTGAAGCTAAATGCTGTGAAGTGGCAATTGCCATGGTCCATAGAGAGAGATAAGTACCATAATCTTGCACCTATGTATGGTGGAACCGTAACAACAGTAAAAAAAGGACATTTCCATGAAAATATAGGAAAAATAAATGGCAATAACCAGAGTTGATGATAGTTTTGGGAGACTTGCATGTCCAGGAAGAACAATTTACTAAAGTAAGTTCAGAGCACCCTGTGAAACAGGAAGAAAATGGAGGGGTTTGTACTTCCTTTTTTTAACTTTAAGCTACAAGAATTCATATGCTGGTGATTTCTCCTCAAGGGAAAGGAGCATGATATAGAATAGGAATTACCAAATTATAGATTTCAACTTTCCAGAGGCAGAGTCAATCTCCAAGACAGGTGTCAAGATAGTTTACAATTTCCTGGGATCTCTAGATGGCACTGTAGCACATTAACTGTCTGCTTGTCTGTTTTCCTTACAGACAATAAATCTGATTTCACTTTCCTGAAACAAGGCTAAGACCGAAGCAATTTGCAAGTGTTGCATTACTGTTAATTCTGATGTGTTCTCCCATCAGGCTGCATAGGATTTTATGTGGTTGGGAGACGTCATTCCTGAAGGTACAGCACAGCAGGTTTACTAACAAAACAACTTCGTTAAACACCTGAGCACCACAGATGGAAAAGATTTCAGGCAAGCCAGTGATTCTGGAGACTCTGTAGGACTGTGTTGAAGAAAATCTACTGAAGAAGAACACACTGTGGCTGTCCTGGATAATTCTGAAATTCATAGCACAAAGTTCTGAATGGAGAAAAAGATTTCTAGTATTATTAAACCCAAATGCTCATATTCAATCTACATAATCAGCAACTCCATTCTGAAACAATTGTGGGATTTTGAGAAACAATTCTGAAACAACATTTTGGGATAACTTGTAGCTAAAAATGATAAAGTGTTGATAAAACACGGTGAAAAAAGCACCAGACCCTACAAAACTCCTCACAGCTGGTGGCTTTCACATACAGCACTTGCTAAGTACAACTGACACATGCTCTCATGCTGCTGCCTTTCTTCCCTTTTTGTCTCGTTTCTCCACAGGCGGATGCAGATGGAGAGGAGTAAGGGTTAGCTGTTGTTGCTACGGTTACTACCAGTGAAATTGAGGCAGTGATAAGTCTACACCACAAACAGAACAAGTAGAACTCTGACTGCCCCTTCCCAAAGAACCCAACCATTTCCAAGCACTGGGAGATATGGTAGGGAAGACTGGGGAAAAATACACATCAAGCTCAGTTCTCATTTGAGACCCAGAATAGACAAGTAGCTAACTTGGGAGGAATTTTTTTTGCAGTAGTGATGCATATTTTTATAAAGTCACCGTTCTAATTTCTTAGAGGGACTTAAGAGTTACTATAGTTTTGATGTCAGCGAAGGCTGACAGGAACAAACATAAAAGACACCATGGAAAAGGTTAAATGGAAGATGGAGAGAGGAACACTGCAGGAGCAATGAGACTACCCTGTCTTCTCCCACTCCCGTGCATAAGCAGATGAGTGTATTTCATATGCTGAAAACTCTGGGGACTCAAAGTGTAAACCTTGCACTGCTGTATTTCCTGAATGAAATACAGTTCCCAAAATACAGACAGACTTTTTTACTGCCTTCATTTCAAAAGGAAGACTCAGGTATGTTTTTTCTGATAGCTATTCAGTGGAGAGAATAGAAAATGCATCAGTCCTATTCAAGTCACATCTGTGTCACTGCTGATGCAACTGATACACACAGCGTACAAGACTTAATATTTTTCTTCAGTGTCATGTTCCTGAGGTCCTTCACTTGTATGGGTATGTAGAATACATCTATTAGTAAGATCCCACAAGCTTAGTATACAGTTCTGTGCTTGCTGTCATTACACTTACACCAGAACTGGTTGCCTTTTTTTTTTTTTTTTTAAATTCATTTTCTTACACCAGAACTCCACTGCATTTCTGTCACTGTATAGAATCTTACAGCTCACTGAACAATTGGTTAAGAAAGGATAGAAGCATTAAGGTTGGAAAAGACATTTAAAATTATCAAGCCCACTAACCTTTTCCCTCACCTTGCAAAAATTTAAACACATATAGTTTTCGGTATGCAAAGCGGGTAAAAAAATATTGTTACCACCTCAAACGAGTAAAAAGAAACTTGGCCAAAATAATTAAACAATTTTTCCAGGCAATCGTGGAAAGAAAAAAAAGGGGGCTAAAGTGCCCTCCTTACACCTTATTTCTTTTCCATTGCTTACAAACAAGTGCCTCCCTCTCACAGCAGCACACAGCTTTAACCAGCACCTTAGGAATAATGCTGCCTGTTTTACCAATCAACATAGTTGTAATCTATTCAATATAAAATACAAAACCAGTGGATCAGAACAACTCCTTCCATAACCCCTTCTAGGATGCAATCTGCAGTGTCCTCATCTCATCTGAAGGTCTCAAACGGTGGGGCATTTAAACTTCCTTCAGTGGAATGTTTTTTTTGGCGTCTGTTGGTGTTTTTTTAAAATGAAAATCTAGATGAAACTGAAAGGCATCTCATGAAAGTGTCGAGGGATAACAGAACAAATTCTTGCCCCATTTTAATTAGGATATGAATCCTACTGAGTTTAATTATCCTGTCTTATTATAAATTTTGACAGTAAGGACAACACGCCAAAAATACACCTTCTTTTGTTGGATTCGGTTACTTTTTCAGGAAAAGCATTTGCAGTTCATTTGGATCTTTCAAATTTACATGACAATGTACCTTTTGACTTAAACTTTGTTTCAGGAATTCATTAAAAAATAAAACATGACAGAAAGGAGCTCAATCCCCTTTGATCCAGACTACCCTATCACATGAATTCACTTATTCACCATTCAACTCATAAGGTTTCCTAACTCATAACCTGCCAGTTCTTCCCAGTCTCGAGCTGCTCCTCTCCAACCCACTCTGCATCAGCAGGGTCAGCCACAGCCTAAGGCAAAGGCTGAGGGAACAGCCCCAAAAACTCAGTGTTTCATGTGATTACAAACAGGAGAATGTTAATATTTACCAGAATAGTTGTGTTTATAATTTTATTAAAGTGAGCAACAATTACTTTCTCGTATTTAAATCCTACTACTTAGTAATTTCCATTTTAACATGTATGATTTTATGGTTTAATGTTTTTCCGCAGCACCGTAATAAAATTCTCCTACTTGTAAACATAATTAAATGCCGCAGATGTAGCCAATTTAAGAAATATTATAAATGCAAAAACCTTTATAACACTTTCTATTATATCCTTATTGAAATTTCATGATTCATAGCAGTGATATTTTCTTTACCTGCATTTTTTTCCAATATGTTGGTTAACAGAGAACTAAATTTGTGGCTTCATAAACAGCAGTGCAGTAATGTGTATGCTAGACACGAAAAATAATTGTTATATTAATCTTTTCACCTTGCAAATATGGCAAAACATGAAGTTATATTTATGCTTTCCCAATCCCACATCATATTAAATCAGAAAAAAATTAATTTTAACTGCAATTTTTTCTTTTAACAAATACTGCCATTCCTCCCACACACCCATTAGTACATTCACTAGTGGATTTAACCAGTGCCTTAAAAGTAATTTAATGAGGGGTTGTTACAGAACCAACTGTTTTCATTTGGAAAGCTCTAGAATGGATCTGAATTTTTTCTGTTAAAAAAATTTGGCAAAATAATACTCTTGAGTATAACAAAACCTGAATAAGAAATGTGTGTAATAATACCGAACTAGCCATATTACTATCTCAAATAAGAAGAAATATTAAGGAATAATAAAAATGGAAAGTAAGAAGAACTTCTTTCCTAAAGATGTTTCTAATAAGAAACTCTGTGAGTATTCTAATTAAAACATCTATGAGTATTCAAGTCACTTAATAATGTGCTTTCTATTCCTCTTCGCTGAGCTTGAGAAAGAAATTATACAAGGATTAAACAGTTGGGGAGAGGGTCAAATTACATATTTCATTTACAGCACGTATCAATCTAAATTATAGCAATAAACCTCTTGACAGAGTCAGATGCAAATTCAATGAATCATAACTAAATATTTGCTTTTCTTTTAAATGCTTTATCTACATTGCGCATGAGTTTCCTCCACCTTCCTTTGTTAAGGAGCTTCTTGTAAGTTAGATTATAAAAAGTAGATATAGGGGAAATTAGGGGGGGAAGGGATTAAAAATACTATTCTTTTATTCTTTCTAAAATCAAAGATTAATGCAAACAAAAAATATTAAAAAAAAAAAAGAGCACACCAAAAAACCCCCACAAAACAAAGCAGAAATAATGTTTTCATTTCATTAGAGGTCAAAGTTGCAAAGGAATCTTCAGCTGAATTATACCTAAGGGCTAATTTGGATTCAAAACACTGATCCATTGTACCAAGATGCTGACTTCAGATTTCTCTGTGCAATGCACACCACAGACAATGTGATGGGTACAGCTCCAGCATTCTCCCCAAGCACAGCAATGTGAGGATGTAATCCCAGATGCAGTGGCCCATCTTCAACAGCAACCTCATAGCAACCCCAACACAAAATACACTTCTGACTGCACCCTTCTGAAAGGAAATCTCAAACCAAATAGAAGTTGTTTCCATTTATGTTTTAAACAGAGCATACAAACCCCAGCATTACGGCACCTAACACAGTGCTGCAGGGTTTTGCCCTGTGTCAGCAAAACCTCCCACTGATCCACGGTGTTTAAAGGACAGAGAACGACCAAGTACTACAGATTAGGCCAGTAAATTCTGATACTGTGGGTGATGCTCTAGTTATCTTGCTTATCTGCATATATGATACCTTATGTCTTCATGTATCCAAATAACCAAGCCCCCCCTATTTCTTCCAGTGTTCTCATATGCTGTGGAGCAGCAACACAGCACTGACTGCAACTTCCCAACAAGTTACTGATCCTGCCTTTCTGTATTTTTTATGCAATGACTCTTACTTACTGCATCCAGGAAAAAGTGGCTGTATCCATTGCTACTTGCTCCTTATTCTCCCACACGCCAGCCTAAAATAAAGATATTGTGGAAGGTCTTCTAAGCTGCTCTGTACATGTATGTGATGACTTATTAGTGGAGGGAGTCAAGGCCAGAGCACATCTTCCACCTTCAGGCAAAGCTGTGTACTTAAGTGAGTGTGCTGCCAAACCACAGGACATTTTTTTTTATTTGTTGTGCAGTTGCATCTACTTCACACATGCAACATGTTTAATAAACACCACGAGACATCACGATTACCAGAATTAGGGCAACGGATATTCCAAATAACTGTGATTTTAAAATAATAAAAATTATGAGGATTCTTTAGGAAATTTTATGCTAGATTTCAAATATAACATATGGACTTGGTGTCAACATCCCCCTAATGAGCTTCTAACAGTGTTCAGACTAAGATGACCGTGTTAATCCCGTCTTCTGGATTTAAGAACTATGCATTTATGAAGCAGTGATGACAGAGACCACTTGGAACTAGTTCCAAGAAAAAAATATTTCCCTGACCCATAATAGTATATTTTATAGCTTTTACTAGCAAAAATCCCTCTTGAAAACAGATTTCTTTGAAAATCTTAACTAAAAAGATAAGAAATTAATTTCAGGGCATTAACAAGTATTTCAGCAACAGGAACCAAGAATGCTTCTCCAAAAAGTAACAGAGACAGATGAGCTGCTCAAGACAACAAGGGTAGATAGAACTGAGAGTAATGATCTTAAGCGAAAAGACAAAAATATTATTCTTCATCCAGGGAAGTGAAGAAACAGTAAAAAAATACATTAAATAAAACCTGTCGAACAGAGGGTGAGGTAAAGTTCATCAACCAAGACCAGAATTTATAAATCAGGAATGAGTAAATTAAGTTGAAATGAGGAAAAATATTCTAATAATAATCATAAAAATAAATGTTGAAATACATAACAGTTGGTAGGAAAAAAACCAAACAACAAAACATTTAAGTGTTTTACGGTTCACAAAAAGGACTATCTGATGTGAAGCTGGAGCATTCCTTCTGCTGAGGGACAGAACCTACATCAGAACCATGTCATCTGTGATTATCTGACCACTGTTCAGCTGTGCTTTCCAACAGGGCAAAGCACTGTCCTCTGGACAGTTACACAAATACTGATTTGTGACAGAAATAAAAGGCATTTTCTCAGGTAAGCACCTCATAATTCAGCACAAACCAGAAAACTGCACTCTGAAAATGGTTCCACTGTTTACTCAGAAATACGAATTCTGTGCTGGTTTAAAGTGGGGATTTATTTAAAGTGTATAACAACGCAGGAAATAAGGTAACAGACCCTGTGAATCACCAAGAAATTAGCCAAATATAAGAATTTGGTTATGCTCCCTCAGTTTCAGAATTTCATTGGCAGGCTTTTAGCACAGATGTGTCACTTAAGGTCACATTGAGGTTTTTAGCACAGATGTGTCACTTAAGCACTCAACATTACAACCATCTCCATGACTTAGGTCTCAGGTCTGCAATTCAAAGGTGTTCAATCAGGCTTAAGGAGTTACAGAATGAAAAAGTATTCAGTATTTACTACCTAATCCTGTAATTATTGTGGTCAGGGTTATCTCTGGGAGAGACAGAGAAGAGAACCTGAGAGGCCTCAAGTACCTGAGTGGACAAGAATGGACCTTGCAGCCCCAAAGCATCCTGTGTCTGTGCAGCATGGTTGCACCTGACCTTCCTTCCAAACTGCACCACCTCCCTTGCAGAACAGTTATTTAATATGTTTTTTAATGTGTTTTACGGTGTATATACCTGGGATTAAAATGTTCTGACATCAACTTCATTCAGTCTCCATGCTGTCAAGTTGGTCTCAATACAAGCACCACTTACTTGTTTATTAGAAAGCACCTAGGTTTTTCTGGATACTGCAGTGCTTGTTATGATTTATGAGACATGGAATCCTTCTTCCTAGATTAATTTTCACTTTTACAACTAGTCTCACTTTTACAACTACTCTCATGGGACAATTTCCAGAGTTACATTTCAACTCCAGGGTTTTGGATAGATATAGTAAATAGGTTATAGAGAGACCTAAAAACTATAAAAACTGATGTAAATTACTTCATTAACTCTTCGAAAAAAAATTCTCTTGGTGCTAGTTTTCCTATCATTCACCACAGAAAGCTCAACAAACAAAACCAAGATGACTAAGATTCTGGCCTGAGGTGCAACATAGCTCTCATTTAAGAAATCATTAGTCTTAATTTTGAAGAGCCTAAAAACTCTTAAGAAACATCAGTACATATGACTTGCAACATCATTAAGTTCTGTAATATGCATGCTATGATGTACAAAACACTTCAAAACAGCTATTTTTACAATATATGGTCTGCATCCATCCTTCTTACTCAACTTCTGTGCTAGCATGACTTAAGAGTTCCTAGAGCTAAGTCACAACATAAACCTGATGGAACATAATGACAGCTCAGATCACATCTGGCAAATATCGTTTGCATTCAATCCAGAAAATATATATTCATTCAAATGTAGGAAGCTGGCAACATAAGGATGGCGGTGTTTTCAGTACTGTCAGTTTTTGAAAGACTTTCTGACTACATTTATTAGCCACGTAAGTAGAGTAAGATTCTGTATTCTTACAAATTATGAACTAAATTACATTTTGTTTGCTTGTTGGTGAGTTGGTTGAACTCACCTTTCCCTCCAGGATTATTTAAAACTCTTGGCCATAAAGTATTTTCATGCATTACATATAACATCTAGTTGATAAAGACTCTTTTCTTCCTCCACAGTTTTTCAAAATAACATTTGTCTTTAAAAAGTACACCTCACAAATACACAGCAGGACAAATAATTGTTTTCCTACTCAGTTTTCAATCCAGAGCAGTTCTAGCACACTAACTGCAATTTTTGTGAGTTCTCATCACAGTAACTGAAATCAGAATCTGGATTGGTTTTTCGAATACAACAGTTGTTTGTTCAGCAGGTCACACACTTGGCAGTAATTTCTAGTGCTTTAAAATCATGTCAGATCTATCCATCTTTCTCTCCTGCCTCTTACAAAATGAAATTAAAATCTCCGTAGCTCAGAAAATGTCCAATCCCACAACTTCCTGTTCATTTTCGGAGATATATTATCCATACTGGTCTTGTAATAGTTGAATATACTTTTTCCTACATTCATCTTTAACTAACTGAGCTATTTTTAGCAGCTATCCTGGGTTTGAAATCAGAAAAGGACAATAGAACAAGCTTATTCAGCTTACTCTTTATGCAATAACAAGGTTCTTTTCTGGCATAACCCCCCAGAGTGAAGATGTCTGAAGAAGGTAGTCAAAGAATTATTATGCATCTATTTAACCTGTTTGCAAAAAAATTCCATACAGATTTTACAGCTAGAATGAAAATGTGCTGATGGAACACCCTGTGAGACTTAAGTGTCCATGGTGAGAGGTTCCTGAACTCCTCTTTGGGGGCTGTCTTACTGGCAGAATAGTGCAAATTAGCTGCTATTATCCCTTGTATAAGAAAATCCTCTATGTAAAAGTGGGAGGGTGATTACCAAGAGGTGGGAGTGAGCCTTTGGTGTGTGCCTACTGCATGTTCCAGTTCACTTCCCCCTAGGCAAGCTTTTTCTTTTGAGTTTGTTTCCACTGATGTCTTCCTTGTGCAGGCATCTCAAGTGCCCTGGTTTAGGCAGGAGCTTGCATTTCCCATCACACCACAAAGTTGTTGGCATTCATTACCACCCAGACCTGCTCCACTAGGGGCTCTTGAGGTCTTACCTCCCTTCCTAAATATCCAGTCAGCTTTGTTTAGCTCCATTTGATGGTCCCTGGGGACTACTGGAATCACTGCTCATTAGCCAGTCCTTTTGGCAAGCTCTCTCAGCCAGCAGTTGACATGCCTGGTTAGACAGGGTGCTCTTCACCTGAGCACCCTGAATCAGAGGGCAATATCCAATATATGCCATTCCAGGAAGATACATCATGATGCAGCATAGTTTTCTCCTTTTACATTGATTCATGCAGGTAAAGCTTAACAGGTTAACAGTATTATTCATTCAACACAACCACGTTGCTGACAAGATATTTAGAAAGTTTTTGTCCTCTCATGGCTGCATATTACAAAATGATATTTCTTCTCTTGCCTATTTCACTAACTTGTACAGCATAATCAAAAAATGTCTTACCCCTGAGGAAACAATGCTCCTTTTTTCCCCCCCATTTCAGGCTGTTTTCAGTCATCCCTTGCAGTATTTTCATGGGATCATTAACAGCACAACAGCACAAAACATATAACTTTTTAGAAAGTTCTTCTCCACTTCTTTAGAGAGAGTTGGAAAATTCCTATGGAAGCAATGATTCATTATAATCTGGGGTTTGCTACTCCTGTTCTGAAAGACACCTCTTGCAATTAATTTTACCAATTAACTGGGCATAAAATAATAATGAAGTAACATCACAGACAATCAGTCAAACACATAAGAAAAAAAAGCCTATTGTTATTCACAATTGGTGGTCAGTTAAAAAAGAACAGCTGAAAGCTCAGACTGAAAACAGTACAAAAGTTGAAAAACTCAGTGATTCAAAAGGAAGGCTTTGAAGTCAATGAACTGCAATGTCAGTATCTTATTCAGCAAGAGACACGAAAACAGGTCTAACTTCAAACAGCTAAGTAGGACAGCTCCACTTATTTGCATTATGTCACCTTTATATAAAAAATGCAAATGAGAATCAGATACATCTACTTCAAAGAGCCTGTTCCCAGAATTGTAGTCTGAAACACGGCTCAATTCATAACTGAATTACACACAGTTTACTGTCCATGTGAAACAATGGAAAGGTACTGCCCTAAACTGAAATTCTGGGCATGACTATTTTGTGTTATTTCCTATAACCACTTTATTTGCACATTTCTGGACCTCTCAGAAGATCGTAGATTTCCACCTATGTGATGAGTAAGCCTGAGTTATAGGTGAAGTAATATGACATTACATTTTCACAAAGCTCTTGAAATGGGAGAAAGAAAAAAAAAAACAAGAAAGTGCAGAAGTTACATATGAATATACATTATTGCATGCTGCTGCTCTGGTGAAACGCTTATTTTTATGAAGCAGAAGCTTTACATCAGTCAAAAGTTTAGAAAACAATATCAATAAGGTATTATTGAGCAGAGCTCCAACTGGCAAAAACTCAATTTGTGGATTTGTGAAAGTAATGCCAGCTATGAACATGTGTCTGTGTCAAACTGAAATGAATAGGAGGATATTACTTCAGTTTACTACAGGTTATGAATATTTTATACAGACTGCTTTCCTACCTTAATGAAATCCTTGAGGGACATAAAAATAGATAGAAAGTTAGCTCAGGGTGGTATCTCAGCAACACAGTCAACTTAAACCTGAGGTAGTATTTGTTCCTCAGTGCATAACCTAAAATGAATTGCTTTGTACAAATAGTTTTACAAGTCAATGAAATTAGCTTATAGACTGCTTTAAAAGGTTTTGGCAGTCAGATGAGTTTACTAATGCCAGTAACTTTTGGAGAGTAGAGCATTATAAGGGTGCTGATGGTATTTTGTTTCCCTCCTCTCTCACTGGTGATGTTCTAATGGGATTATCTAATAAAGACATAAAATAATCTGATCTAGGAGTGCAGTCTGTACTTCATAGGGTTTAGTAATTTTTCAGAAGTGTTGCAATGAAAGACTTGATAATGGGAAGGTTAGAATCAATTAAGAGGTAAAAATAAAAATTTGTGCAGTATATAGACTGTGCATTAAAAGGAAGACAAGTTTGAGGGAAATTCTGTTAACTGGAAAACAAATGACTTGCATGAACTCCCTTACTTCTTCTGTATGCTCTTCTGCTACATTTATATGTTTTACAAGTTTTATCATTCAAAAAAAATCAGAATAATTCATATTACAGAGTTTGACACTTGAGTTTGAAAGACATAACCTAAAGCTAAAGCTGCTCTTTTGTGCATTTTCAGTACATAAATGAATAGATATCCTGATTTCTTTCCTGTATCAGTGTTCCCTGTATGTATTTGTAAAAGATAAACTAAACAGCACAGATTTTCTTAAACCATCCTTTTCAACTGATTATTATTTCTCATACTGCACATCAAGTTTTCCTCTTAGTCCTCCACTTATCTTTGTATTCAGTCACAAGTTTCACTTATATGCCCCATTGGTGCAATGTAGGGACAAGTCTGTCAGTCCTAGAGACACTGAAATGATACCTTTCAAAAGACAAGTGCTATTATTTATAGAAGGGTTTGTTTGTTTGTTTAAAGCATAGTTCAAGTTAACATATATTTTCAGGGAATGAAACTATTAAGAAGGTAAAAAGAGGATCATGTATTCAGTACCCTCTCCACTCACAGTGAAGAACACAAAAATACATGCAAGCCCAAAGAAATATCACTCCCAGAAGCTTCTGGGGAGATTGGCATTTCAAATGAACTGACTGTGCCTGCCAGAGATGTAATTTTGTATTTAGCACAGTACTGGCTGAAGAAATACTTTGGGGCATTTATCTATTCCATCAGGTGCTCACAACTTCATGTTTTCATTTTCCTTAGAAGCCCTCCCAAAAGCAGTATTGCCTCCCAAGCCCTTTTTAGAGTTGCATTCTGGAACAGTTACCACTGTCAGTTTTGAAGTCTGGTGTGGAAAAAAATTGTCAAGTAACAGTTATGATAATTAAGATGCTGGCTTTCTATTCTACATTTATGAAATAGTATGAAATCCTTAGGAGTTGTTTTGATGTTTAACATGAAAGTTAAACTTATGATTAGGGGCAGGCAGAAGAAATTTCACTGAAAACTCCAAACAATTTATCATGCTTTCAAGGTCTATAATATTTTTTGTTCTTTTAATTGGCAATCCCTTGTCAGAGAAATTATTTTATTATCTCAATTCATGCATGGGATTAATATCCCAATGATCCCTATTAGAGCACATCATGATGCTATTTGATGGCAATACTTCCATTGTGGAACATTTGTCTAGAAGGCATGTATATCATTTCAATGTTTATTGCTTTTTAGATAGAAAATACTAATCTGTACTCCTATATCATCCCATATCTGTGTGCTAAGAAAGTATAGTTGCATGTAATTGTTTAGCAATCCCTCTTCCTCTCATTTGCACTATTATTCCAAGCACTAGTTTCTTCAGTCATCTAATGCACCCTTTTGTTCCCAGTCTCAGTATTTTTCTCATCTGCACTGTTCAGTATTCATATTTTCTTTTTTGCAGTGATGTTTAAACATCTATCAAATTCCATTTTTCTGTAACATTGCTTTATACAGCAACAAATTTGTACAATCCGATTTGCATTCACAGACAGAATATCTGTAGTCATGTAAGGTATTACTGATCCTACCTCTTTACTGCTGCATTACCCAATTTTCAAATTAGAACTTGTTTTTTTTTCATAGTCGACAGAGGTATGTGCTTTTAGTGACAGTGTGAGTTAATATGCTAAATGGAATCAGAGAAGCTCAGATGCAGCCATTTCACTTTCAGCAATAACCCTAACCAAGGGGTAAGCTGGGCATCTGGACAACATAACCTCTTAGATTTGGTCACAGCCACAAATACGTTGGCTTAAAACATATGCAAGACAATAAATTTAGTCCAGAAACAATGGTGTAATTGATTGGATAAGCTAGTCCAAATTTTCTTTCCTACTGTCTTGTCTAACTCTGGAGAACAGAGACTGTTGAATTATCACACGTTTAATGTTCACTGCAACTCAGGGCCTCAGCATCTTAGTGCCATATTTTCCAGTTCCAAGTCAACAGTCAGAAACAGAACTTCAGTAAGCTACAGACCTGTCATTTTATATCACCTCATTCAGGTTTGTTTTGAAATACCCCATGGACTGTACAAAACACATCCACAGAGCAGGTTTGAAAACAGTGAATTTCCTCCGCTGCCAGCAAGAAGGCCCTACTGCAATGCAGTCCCCCTGCAACGAAAGGATTGACAATGAACTGAAGCAAAACCTTCCTCTTTAACAATCTGTACTGCCTAAGTACTGTAAATGCAGTCTTGGGACTTCAGTTGGACTGCTGTGAACATGCCTGGGGTTCATTAAGGCTTGCAAAGAGCTGCTGCAGTGCTGTATTACTCATTCAGGGTTGGTAATAGCACTTTTGTCACTTACTTAATGTAAAGCTGCAGAAAAAAGGGACCATTCAGACTTATGGTGAAATGAAATGGCACCGTTATTTCACTTGCTATTAGCTGAGAGATACTTCTCAAATTAGAGATTACTTAACAGAATGTTTGTTCTGCAGGTTTTTATGACCTCAGCTCCCCCTACACACTTAAATGTTCAACCAAAACTTTGAGCACTGCTAAAATACCAACCCAAAGACTAAAACAATCAAAATGGACAGGAACTAGAGACACAGAGAACACAGGATAATGCATAAGATCATCCTGGTAGGACTGCACTGCAGTAGCATAAAATCAATTTCAGTCATTCAAGCCTAAAGGTTATTCTCAGAATCATTCAATTAATGCTTGTCAAAACAGTCTTTGATGCATCAGAACAAAAATGTTTATCAGACATTGATAACTTGTATCATCCTATCCTTCACCTGTATTCAAAACAGAACAATATTAGGGGACAACTGATTTAACTCAGATATCATGTTAGTGCCTCAAAAATCTGATACTTAGCAAAGAAGTGAAAGCTCAAGGATACACAGCACAGAGAGCAACAGAATACAGAAGACATTTGAAAAATAGAAATGAGCCACAGATGTCACAGACTGTAGCTAAAGTGTTCCTTTTTGGACTGAAATAAAGAGAAATTAGTTTTAAGGTAGAACGTATGTGTTGACTGCGCAACTGGCAACTACGTTTTTTCTCTGCACATTTGATTTCAACAAGTAAGCTAAAGGTAAATCTTGCAAGGTTAACTGTGGCAATTGCCACCTCCTAAACTTTTTCTCCAAGGCATAAACTAAAGCTTTAGCTACCGGCACTATAAAGAACAACTACTCTTATTACAAGTGATTTATTGTAGATTCTTTCTATTTATAACTATATTTTGGAACAAAAGGAAGTTCAGGAGTGTCATGAGGGCTGTTTGTGAAAGAAGCTTGAAAGTTCTAGTGATACTCTGAACATGGTTTACGTCCACCCCGATAATTTGCTATCACGGAAACAACACAACACAAACAACGCCAAGAGCTGCCTGAGACCTACTTTGATCCCTTCAGTAATTACCATCAGTGACACCACAGTAAAACACCACCTGAGTTCCACACAGCCTAGAATGCACTATCAATCTCTGGCTAAGCAATAAGCTTACCTGGGTTAGTCTTTTGTGTCCAAAAGAGAAATTCTTTCAAACACTTGACAAGGCTAATCAAGGTATAGAAGCAAAGTACATTACTGTAACTCATAATAGTTTATTTCCCACATAACTCTCCAATGCAAACTCCGCCACAGTTGTCCTAAATTACTGTTTCAGGAGTTGCAATTACTAAAGGATCAAGTGATTGGACATATCAGTCCTTCATAAACAACAAAAATAGCAATCCCAGCAAAGCTTTGATTGAGCTCAGAAGCCTAAGTTTACTTCCTAAAACTTATTTGATAAACAGTCTCTGAATACTGTTAATCACAGTCCTTGCCCCAATCACTGTCAGTGATATTTTGTGCAGCAAATAAGATCAATTATCACCACTGTAAGTCCAATAGGTTGTTTTAGTGAATAAAATAACCACAATGGTAAATAGATTTGCTCTGTTTAAAGATACCCAACCCAGGCGTGCTACAAGCACATACACGTTTGCTTCCAATTCTCATGGCATTTCCCTTGTTTCAATTGCAAACTATTATTGTTTCAGAAAAAAATGTTTCATAAATACAGGAGAAAAATCTCAGCCTGATCTACTTCTAGAATTCTGTATCTGAGATGTAGATAAGAACAGGCAAGATCTTTAAAACCCAGTTCTCTTGTATGATGAAACACCTTTGCTTATCCCACATTAAAATATTTCAGTGCAACTTATTCTCTATGATAACAGTATACCCCAACAGATTTTTTTCTCTCTCTCCTTTGTGTCAGTGTGCAAATCAAAGACCCATAAAAATAGGTCATCTGTTTTCATCTGATGTTTTCCTCCTTTCAAACATTCTGTCTATTCCTAAGTATCCAAAAGGCAAGATCCAGTCAAGGATCTGAAGTACATTTGTGGGGCTATGTGCAACTTGCATTGATGATTTCTGGAATAATATTCCATAGACTCTTCCGTGTTATTACTTTCCCCAGAGCATTTTGAATTTTGTTTGTGGAGACTCAGTGACACAAATGGGTGATTTCAAGCTGACGGTTCTCACTAACTTCTAGTGAATAACAGAAGGCTCTTAAGAGAGCCTTAGGGATGAATAAAAACACAGAGGGGCTGGGGTCAGCCACCAGAGTCTGCCATCTTGTCACATAATGGCACTGTAGTGATTGAGAGGCAGCTGAAAGTTACCTTAATTTTTCCTGTTGTGCACTGATTTTCACACTTAAATTCAAGCCCGTCAAAGCAAAAGGAGTAATAGAAATTTTATTGCCCAAGTAACATAACAAAAGAGAGCAAAAATATGTAAACCATAATATCACTTTAACTTTTGCTGGATTTCTGCAGCTGCAGCTCAGACAAGGCAAAATTCCTGACATGAGTCCCAGATGATTTCAGTGAACTTAAATAAGAACGGCAGTGACTGACACCAACTGAGCATTTCTTCCACTGCACAGGAAGAGATTAGCCCAGGTAGGAGCAAACAAATCTGCCCATTTTCAATTGATTCGGTCTTAATTAAGAAGAATGAGATAGAGGCAAGAGCATGTGATAGAACCCTGCATTATCCTTTCAAATGAATTTTGGTCTTAATTCAGTTTTGAATGCTGGAATAACCTGTCTGATCCCTGTGTGGGCTTCTCTCCTCATTTGTCAAGTTCAGTGCTTGTCTGACAGAACTGCAGAAGATATTGAAAAAACAATCATGAAAAAAAGCAAACAGATGGAGATTTATGAACATAATGCACAGAAAAGGATATCTTCTGCACATGCAATTCATTAGAATTTTGCATATAAATTCCACTGAACTTCAAGGAAAAATTTTGATAAATTTTAACTACCTACAGGACAAGGAGTTTCACTCTTTGTTGCGTATCACTAGAACCAAATCTCCTTCTTACATACTTACTAGATACTGAAGGATAACTTCACCCAATTATAGAGACCTCACTTTCATCAGTCACTGGTGACAAAACCATGTTAGTGTGATTAAAACCAAGATTTAGTATATCTACATTTAAAATTGTATGCATGGACATAATTTTGGAAAACAATACACTACTGAAACAGAGAACCAATTTCAAATTCCAGTGGCAAATAATGATCCTCTTCAGCAACAAATGATGCAAATGAAAGAAGAGGCACTCCAGTTGCATTGTTTACACAGAAGGCATAGAAAGAGCTTCCTCCACCACTTTGTCTCTCAGCCCCAGCCTACCTGCATTCACTTCTCTTCTGCCTGGGACAACAGTTTCTTTATGTTTTTATTTTAAAGGACTTCTCACCAGGTTAACAGGAACACTGGTAGAGATGATTTTGCCCCAGTCAGTCAGATGGATCCCATCCCTGATGAACAATAGTTGGCAGAGATCAATGCAAAGTAGGAATGGACAGAACAGTTTGAACACATTCAAACTTTCAACTTTTTAAAAATTATAGCACAGAACTACCAGAGATATGAGCTGGCAAGGTATTAAATGTCTTTTTCTCAAGGATTATGGGACCTCTTTGATTAAATCAAAACAAGTAACAAGTTTATTGCAACACAAGTCTGCTCTGGGCTGGAGTCTGATTTCCTAATAAATTTATTCAGTTTATCTCCCTTCAGCCCATTCACAACACAATTTGGCCAAGGAATAGAAATGAATTAATTTCTTTCAAAATCCAGGGCCAACGGTGTGGGAGGGAAGTAAGGGCTGGGGAACAGAGGTTCCTATAATTTCCTGCATGATATCAACAAACAGTTCCATATGTTCAGGTTACTTACTATTTGTAAAATGAATTCTGAGCTGTAGTATGTTGTATTTTCATAAAAGCACTCAGATTTATAGGATTAGACTGCATATACATACGTATTTTACTGAGCAAATCATTCCAGCCAAGACACAAGAGACAGTTCCTCTCCTAAAGCTTCCAAGAATCAAATATTTAACATTAACAAAGGCAAGCCAAAATAAAAATTCACTTTCTATCAAGCTTCAGTCTATACAGATACACTTCCAAATTATGAAGTATTCTTGAATGATCTTTGGGAAGCAAGTAGATAATATTGTAGCCTGCTACTATCATACTGCATGTACATGCAGCACCCATAAAAGTGGGTTGTACTTAAATGGAAATCATTAAATATCCAGCACAATGTAATTTGTGTAAGAATGCAGTAGAGGTGTTGTGTCCCCTTTTTGGGTGAGGTTTTTTGTGTGTTTGGGATAGGACAGCTTCCTCATCCTATTGTTCCTCCTGCCTTGCTGTGGGAAGATTTCCCTCCTTACCACACAAACTCATTTATTCTTATTTTAAGATAATGCTTGTGAATTTGTTTCAGAAACCTTGGATACTTAGAGACAGAATCTTTGTAAACCAAGAGTAGTTGTATTTAGGGAAGACAGTTCAGAGAGAGAAACATTTCACACGCGTTAAAACAACACTTCTAAGCACAGGGCTTACACTATTTCACACAGCTATAATTTGGCAGCTTGTCCCTCAGCAAACACTCTGTAGTAAGCACCCTCAGTCTTCCAGCAAAACACTGAGGTGTCATTGATTTGACCATTTCTTGAAGCTCTATATATATGTCCCTGTTTTTTATAACCTGTTTGAGGCTTCACATGGCAGAAAAAGGCTGTAAACTTTCTCTGGCTCCCATCCTCTTTCCTGCTCCCAGTACAGGTCAAATTGCAACTGGCATTTGTAGGCAATGTTTCTCCTTCTCTAAACTGTATCTACCAAAGAGAGATTACTGTGGTTGCTTTATTACCAGCTTCTGTGAAAAACCTTGCCACACCAACAAAACAGTACAAACTGAATGGATATTGTTCTCAGATGCAGAAGTCAATATTAAAAGGGGAAAAAATCCTATCAAAGAAAAAAACCACAGGAACCTAAGTGTCAAAACCACAGATAGGCTGAAGCTATTTATCCCATTGGCTGTTCCTCTACAGCAAGGAGACACATCACACAAAAAAAAAAGTTCAAGAAGAAAAACTGGTTGGCAATAGAAATTGCTCAAGAATAGATCAATTCAAACTGAAGAATAGTTGCAAGCTGAAAAGTCAGTACCTCAGAACAGCTATGTCGATTTGTGTAGAAAAAGAAATTATTTAAAAGTGGCTTTTCACCTTTTACATGGTTTCCTCAAAAATAACAGAGAAATAACACCCTGCAAAGTCACCAGGAAGCCTTGATATATTACTTCATTAAGACAGAAATTTGTACATTCTTACAACAGACTGCATTTATCTAAAATTTTTAGGAGAAAGCATAGAATAAAGCAGTATAAGTTCCACGGGGTTAAACAAAGACATGGTTGGTTTTTTTCCCCTAATGAAGAAGCTGACTCTCAAAACTTTATTTTCTTTGTAATGCATTCACATATTTGCTTCTAAAACTCTTAGTTTAGAGGGTTTTCTCAGAGCAAAACAAACTTGCTGCTCAGAGAGGTGAACTCGTTCAGACAAGACTACCTAGCAGTAGATTAGAAGTTAAATGTAGAGCTCCAATTCAGAATTCCATTCCTAAAGTTTCAATATTGAAAAATTGTTTGATATCCTCCTTGCAATGATATTACATATCTGCTTCTAAAACCACAGTAAGTCTATTGACACTACCACGATGAGCACTGTGGAGGTGGAGCTGCAGTTGAGCCCTGAGTACACTGTGGCACAAATAAGGAAAAGGACCTGGGCCAGATGTCAAAACACTTCAGCAGCTTTGGTTCCCTCCTTGTCTCCTCGTGACCCAGAGAGGTCGTCTGAATGATTCAATAGACTACACAAGACACATCAGCATTAAATCAATCTCCCAGCATGGCCTGACAAGGGTATTTAATGAAGACCACATACTGAAATAAACCTGTAAAAGATGCTCTAGTATTCAATGCCATGATGGTTTGCATTATCAAGTAACAACCTGATTATTAGTTCTGTCTCAGTAAAACAGGTATACAGAGATTTTTTTTTTTATATATACCATGCTCTTAAAGGACAACAAATACAGCTAAAAATGAGACAAAAACTGTGTACAAAGCCCACAGCTATATATTAAGGACATATTAAATTGCACATTCTCAAGAGAGAGCTGAAAGTCATTTCTGCCAGCCTCTTGTCTTCTGTCATTTCTGATTACTGATGCAATATGTGTCAATGTTCAATAATGACTGTTGAAGTCTTCATGCTTGATGGCTTAGGATGTCATAATGAAAGTACAAGCTTTATTAATCCTCTCATCAATAGAAGCCACAGGGTGTCTGTCACACTTCATTTGTATGTGCCAAGAGTAAATAAACTGCAGCAAATGAAAACTGTGTTTATAAATATGGACAGATGACAAGTGGTTTACATAATTACCCATGCTGCTATTTCCTATTATAGGTTACCAGGCTTTATAAAAAAGCTGACAGAGCCATACTTGAAGATACCTATATTAACTTAGATATTTTATATTAATTCTGTATAGAATGAAATAAAAATTCTATTACATTAATGGTCAAGTAGAAAATTTCAGATCTTAGTCTGTCTCAACACTTTGATTCAGCCAACAATTGGCTACTAGAGCAAACTAGAACATTTAGGAATCTGATTTTTTAATGACAGGCACGGTATATAGACTCACCTATGGGGTAAAAACATGTACTTCCTTAACTTTAGGTATTTAAGTGAGAGATGGAAGATATTCCATTGAGAAGTGCATGATGCAAGCTCACACAATCATTTTACTTGGCAAGAGATAGTTACCATTACTTTAACAGTACTGAAGAAAGTTCGCCGAGATACAGAGCAGATTATACTGAAAGGCAAATTATGATTAACTCACTTTACACATGGAAAGTTCAAGACAAGGAGAGATGATGTTTGCTCATATTCATTTGTTCTGTTCGTGGCTCAGTTTCTTGATTTGTAACCTAATGGCATTACAAAAGCTTGTAAGCATGACCTTCACAAAAACAAGTGATTTGGTAATAAAATCAGAAATCAAAAGTGATTGTAGTTGAATATCATTAAGGAAAGATAACTGCAATTTATTATACAAAATGATGCTTGAACATCAGCACTCAAAAATGAGACTCAGAATACATAGTCCTACTGGGAAAAAAAGAGTGATCTCGGTAACGTCCAAAAAGCAAACCAAACGCTATTCACTGACACTGCTCACAAAGAAGCAGAGCACAGGAGAGGAGATGCAATGATGTCATCATACAAACCCATGGAGAGAGACCGAAACATAGCTCCAGTCAGACAAAATTTCCTTAATACTCAAGTTCCAAAAAATATCCCAAAACTACTTTGGGCAGCAAGTTTAAGAAAACCTGGGTTCAACAGCAATCATATGAAGAAAACATGATATTGGGGGTACTTTTGTGTAAGCAGAGCTAAAATCAAAATCTAGACTGAACACAGCACAAGGCTGGGAAAACATTTCTTCCTCCACAAGAGAATCAAGTCCTTATTCTCTCATTTCTTTGCTTATGAAGAAATATGCTTCTTTTGTTTTAAGCTAGAAATGTAAAAAGGGTTCTGTCTTTATAATAAAACAATTCTTGTGGCTGTCACATCTCTCAGGAAGCTCCTGAGGCATATAAACTTCATTTATATGAAGGCATAGAAACCTTCCTTTCTTATATGCACAAGAGGAAGAAGGAAAAGGCAGCACACAAACAATAATAACAAGTTCACTTTTAACAACACAACCTAGAACATTGTTTCCTCTACTGACATTAAAATGGAATATGGCAGCAATCAAAAAAGTGGTATTCTAGCATTCAAAATTAAAATGAAGGGCTTTAATGCACATTAGATGTACCTGCATTTTTAACTTCTCATTGGTTCAGGCTGAAAAATAGGTATAGGATGGTGGCAAAGGAAACTGTAATAGTGAGGGGAGAGAGGAAAGAGCAGGAAAGAGAAAGACAAATATGGAAGATGGCATCTTTACATAATAGATCAATATGTCCTCATGTTACATCAAAATCTGCAATTTACTAGAGAAATCAGGGTAGAGTGAAAAAGCACCTTGGCAGACTAAGAAGGGAAGTAATTATATGTCTGTCTGACAAAAAAACTCTTGCACCTATTATTGTGACAGGCCACAAACTATACTATAAAGCAGCCCTGTAATATCTTCATGCCAGAGTTCTGCCCAAGATTCCAGTTAGTACATGCTAAATAGTTCTTTGGGAGAAAGGCAGCCTCCAGACAAACACATGGGCCAACTCAAGTCATATGACAGTGAGTGGCTGTATTTCTCCTCTGCAGTGATCATGCTCTTAGCCAAAAGAATGAGAAGCCATCACTGATAGCAAAATACCACTGCTATACCTCCAAACACACTAAAACCATATGTGAAGCAACTGAACAGAAATTTTGTTAGTTTAAATGAATAAAAATATGGCAAAACACCAAAAGGAATTGGCTTTATATTCAGCTTGTGAATGCAGTATCACAGCATGGCTCAAATCCTGGTCTTATTTATGAGCAATACAACATTGGTTGGTTGTTGATCTGATCGACACACTCCAGTGAGACCAGGTCTTACTATCCAGTATCTCCAGTGAAGCTCAAAGTGTTGCCAGGTGCAAACCTAATCATTTTCAGTTTGGGATGGAGATTGCAAGGTCTCCAAACAGATGCTTTTCAGGTGTGCTTTGTCTGAACGTTATCTCAGCTGCCCCTGCAGCTTTGTTTCACCTGCTTCAGCTGTAAACAATTTTTCTAATTGAGTGAGGGTCTATCACCAATTTTGTTTGCACTTATCTTTATATATATATTATAAAACATGTTTCCCTTTGCCTCTAAACTAGATTTTGAGTGTAACATCTTATATGAAATGAATAGTTTAGGGAATCATATACAAATAGAACTAAAGAGATGTTCTTTGTACAGCAGTTCATAATCTTGATTAGCTGCTCAGAGCAACAGTTGTAAACTACTCTCATGGTATCTCATATTGCAGAATCATTTATGTCACAATTATCCTCAGCAGCAACTAATTAACTCCTGCTGTTCTCTATGAAAGAGTCAACAGCTATTTCTAAATTTATATCCATTTTATATTCTGACACCTGAAGTTTAAGAAAATAAAGTTACATTTCTACTGGAATGAACTCAGAATTACAAATTAATTCAGGAAATTTTGCAAAATAACTTCTTGTATAATCATTCAAATAAATCAGACTTTGATAATATACCAAGTGATAGCTCCTTCTTTAAACATATTGAAGTAAAACATTTGAAGTATTCTACGAAGTTTCAAGAGTTTTTGTGGATATAAAATATGAAGCAAATAGATTTCATAAGTCAAATACAAAGACTGTAGCTTGTTCAGAACCAAGACAGACATAACTAAAATATTTTTAAGCATGTAGTATTGATACAGAAAAAAATGGGGAAACCAGTAAAAACACATGCAGTCAAGCTTTCATTTTAACAGTTTTTCTAGTGTTCCCTTCCTCTAGTCATACTCATCTTGTGCATGGAAGATGTTAAACCCTGTATTTCTTATGTCTTTAAGGAGTGGAAAAAACCCTAAAAACAAAACACTAAAACCCACCGAAGATTGCATTCCTTTTGAGAAGAAGAAAACAAAGAGGAGCTATTTAATTTGGGAGACTTTTGTTGCTGTTATTGCGCTTGTTTTTTTCTAACTATCAAAAATCAGTCTTCTCCTAAAACAACTATGCTGTATTTTATGCCAGGCTCAGAATCTCAGACTGCATAATCCCTGTTCCTTTGTACTCAGCAGATAAATGAAAAAAATGGTGCCTAAAGAAAATCTACTTAACAGATTTTATTTTTTTTTATATAGAATACATGCAATGCCCAGCACTTTCCCCAGTGGTTATACTTCAAATCTGTTATTTCCTTGCTTTAAATGAAGACAGGCAGAACTACAAAAAAATTTGGACACAAACAGCTGTATTTCTAGCACAGAAATCACCAAATCAGAAGCTGGTTTTTAACCACAGCCACTTGCAAACACTCAAAAGCTTTGCTTTTTCCACGTGGTTGTCTCTCTACCAAACTAATGGATATTTTTAATCCTGCTTTAGTGATTGTCCTGAATTACCAAAATGGTAGATGAAACCTTTAACAGTGTAACAACACATTTTCTTTCACGCATTTTTTAAATGTACATGAAAAGACTTACCACGTCTGGAAGCAGGAAGGCAGAGCTGCTCCATGAGAGGGGCCAGAGCCATGATCTGCAGGCAGCCCGTAGAGCCCGAGGAGGGTGAGCATCCCAAGGAGGTGCCAAGAGCCCAAAAGAGGAAAAACATCAAAGCGCGAGCTTAAATAGCAGAGGGCGTGGCCCAGGTGTGGCTCCTCAAGGCAATTAAGGCCTATTAATGAACTCCCAGCCTTGACTTGTTGGCTGAAGGGCTGAAAACACTTTCACCTGTGGTTAAACTTGTCTCCTCTCTTTTGTTTGTTTTGGGGAGTCACACACCTACTATTTTCTAAATGTCCAGAAGGGGAATTGAAAAAAACCCAAACTGACAGAGACTTTGACATTTTTCCCTGCAAAATATTTCCCTCATTTTTGTGAAACAAGCTGCAGGAAGGTTTAGCACACTGACCTAGGCAGTAAGAATTTTTTGTCTCTCCTGGCTGAACCTCAACACGTTACTTTAACTGTTTCCTGTTGTATGAGATGGTAGGAGTGGCACTAAGTCTACTGTAAAAGCCATTAAAATTTGCTCATGAACTTTCATACTGTATGTACACAAGCAATTATAAACTAAATATAGGTAATAACATTCTAGACCAACTGAAAGCAATAACAGGGGTTCCACTGTGTTAAACTAAAGCCAGAATTTCACTTACATTCAGAAAATTGTTTGTGCATAGATTCATTTGTGCATATCTAGTGTGTTAAGGGAAAGCATGGTTTCTAAGATTATCATTTATATTATTTTTCTGCTCCCTGAGTCTAGCTAAGGCTAGACTGAATTAATTTGTAATTGGAATAAGAGAGGGAATGGGGACATAGACCTCTCCCTACTTCCTTTTCTGAAAGACAAAAATGTCTGTTTTCGTGCTTCTGGTAAATATATAGACAACTATTTTTTTCTGAATATCAAGAAAAGAACTTAAGTCGGCACTGACTTTATGATGAAGTCAGCTTTTCATTGACCTGTGATTTAACAGGAGCTGTTGTTGTGCAAGTCTTTCAGAAACTCAGTTCTTTTCTAGATCTTTGCAGCCAATGTAAAATTAAAGGCTATTTTCATATCCTTTTTATCCAGCACATTTACAGAAGATTTATGTTTCTCTACTTTCCAGCCTTATTGTTGTAGTTATTAGAAGTTCAAATTAGAAGTGTTTGTGATTTCAAAAGCAAGCTACATTTCAGGACATAGTCCTTTCAGATAAACTGATACAATGAAAATATTTTTGATAATAAATTTGAAACCCATTTTCAATTTTCTGTCCTGTTCCTGGATCAATTACATGACCACAGAATGACAGTATTTTGTATATCTAAGTCAATCACATGTCTGCAGTGGAAATAATATTTCCTTATCTCTTAGAAAAAAGGGTTTGTAGATAATTAACAGCCATGGAGCTTCCAAATGCCATAGCTAGGATGCAAAGTCAGTCTGGATTTCTTCTAGATTGCTTTCAAGGAGAAACTAGCAGACTTGTCTGTATAATTCCATTGAACTGGAAGCAAACTAGCCATAGAAATGCATTACTAGGAGTCTTAATTAGCTAAGGTATCTCACTAGGTTAATTTAACTGTACTTGTACAAACATTTTTGTTTGTAATACAAACATTTCTGTATTTTGTTTTTACATGAACACAGATTCAGGGACCTCTCTGTCACATACTGCACCCTAGGGTAGATATGTCCATCAATTTCTGTAGGACCTTCAATGTGGAGAGTGCTAGGACTAATGAAAATATATATAAAATTCACAGTTCCCATACTATTATATATTTCAATAACTTGAGTCTAAATTCATTTAGATACGATTCCAGCATTAAGAGCAAGGACTCATCCTACACCATATCCTACTGGAAAGTGCAGTTTGCAGTGAGAACCTTATAAGATTCCCACTGAATTCAGGAAGTGAAAGATCAGGTGTCACGGGTATCTGCAGTGTAGACATGAACAAATAGAGAAGGAGGCATTTCAAGCACTTAATGCAATTGTTTTTTTACAGAGGATTAAGTTTGGTATAATGTTAGAGAGGGTACAGTATGGAACATGGAGCAATTTATATCAAACTACAGCATGACCATGAGTAAGTTCCACACAGCAGGCTGCTATGTAAGCTCTAATCTTAAAAACCTACTGGGATGTAAGGAAAAACTAATTTAAAAGACTAGTGTTTGTCAAACTATATTCAAATGAAGAAAAGAACGTCGCGACACTGTAGGTAACAAGAAGAAAGACAGCAGAACAAGAAAGCAAGCTGATGTGTGCTTTACACTAAAATAAAAGCAAATATGCTGTTTTACATTTGAATGCTGAGAACTGGCTTTGGTCACACTCCAGATGTTTCTGTTTTTCAGATTCAGCAGCAGAAGCCCCCGTTGCAAATGTCTCTACTACCAGCAGCACGTTACCCCTCTGAAAACACGTGTCTTGGCCCTGAATTTATGGTGTGGAAATGGAGAGTTTTATTAGGACTCACTCCTCTTCCTAGATCTGTGCAAGCGAACATGGAGAACCAGAAAGGCAAAACTAAACAACATTTCACAGTTTCTTTTGCTGTGCACGATCATGTAAACAATGAGATATGTGTGCCATTTACTTCACTTACAATAACCATCTTATTGTAAACTCATCAAGGGAAGAAAAAAGGTTTTATTTTAATATTCATTTACATTCAAATGCAACGTTTGTGTCCCTCTCTTCTGGTTATAGCATGAGTCTAGGTGCAAGATAACTGAGTATTCCGAGCTAACTTTGCTTCTATGTTCCCAAGTTATATAAATAATAGTAATAGCAGTAGATTGAAAATTGTCCACTGTCCTGAAATATTTCCTTTAATTTATATTGAGAAGCTAAAACTAAGGAATACCTTCATTTTGGTATGCTATGGTAAAGAAAAAACTAAATCAAGCCAAACCACTCCCCATAACTCCCACCCCATAAATAATACATTAATTCATTAATCTTTAAAGCTAGGCTGTCAAAATCACATGATCTAATGCTAATTCTTAAATAGTGTCCAGTGATGATGGGCCAGATTTTGGATCCTGTTTTGTTCTGCATTTTGTTACAGTGCCATAAAGGGGCTCTACTATTTGTAGAATGAGTATGATAAACAGGCCATTAATGAGATTTGCTGATCTTTCTGTGGTAAAAAGAGTTCTGGGTAGACTGATGTAGAATTAAGAATACTGTATGGAACTCCAATTACATTGCTGTGCATCATACTGAAATAAAAATCCCTCTCTCACTGGAGTAATCCTCAGAGAAAGCCTATGGCAGTTTATAAGAGCCCTTTCATTCAATTCAAAGTCTCTGGGCAGGTTCTATAAAACCTAGTAAGTGTGGATCAGAAATGTTGATTTGCAGTCCAAATACAGATAAGATATGGAGACTGTTGTAATTTATTATTCCTATACAGATAGGTAAGAATGTTACAGCATTTCCACCAGTTAACAACCAGAAGATTTAAGCCAAAGCATTACATCAGGAAAATACACCTTCAGATAGAGGCAAATTCCACCCCTGTCTGTAGAACTGTGGGACAAAGGCAGTGCAGGTCTGTATCAAAGTGCAGAAAGAAGACAAAAATTGAATTTCTCAGAGAAGAAATACAACTGAAAAATGTAATTGTGTCAGTAGTACATACAAGCATCAAAACAAAAGCCACACTCCCACTGCACTTTCTCCAAGCTGGATGTGAAATTTAGTGAAATTCTAAAATGGACATATTTGCTTAAGATATTTCCTTCCCTGAAGGAAAATAAGGGAATTCGACAGAGCTCTCTGCATGGGTAATCCCATGGCATTTTACACATGTGCATTTCACAGAAGGGACTTCTCTATAATTTTAAGTAGAGATCCAGACAAGTAAATGCTTAATTTTGTATAGAGGATTCTTAAACCAGTACCATTTTTTTTAAGTCCAATGGGAAAATTTTCATTAACTTCAAAGGAAACAGAAAAGGAGCTCCAAAGCAGATAGGGGGAAAGGAGGTGACAGTATAAACAGAGCTGTTGTTCAGAAATAGAAAGGACAAGTATATTAATATACAGTTCTTTCACATTTACTATTTTGAGTTTATTTCCAGTTATAAATCAGGTTATGTTGTACTTCTATCTTTAGATGAATCAATATTTACTAAAATAAATCTCCACAAATTGTTGTACTACCCCATCAACTTTTCTTTATAAACTCTAACTTTATGAATTAAAGTAAGCAAGTTACTGAAATACTATTAATAGACAACCTCTAGTAAAATTATACACATATACTGGACAGAGGCTTCTCTTATTTTTGTGTCTTCAGCATTTGCCCAGCTCGTTCATTCATTATGATTTAATAAATGAAAACTTGAAAAAATAAGCACTCTCTTAAGTCATATTTCATATGGTGAAAAGTCTATAAAGCACACCTTAAAGAAGCTGATTACACAGCCAGGTACATCACCATTTCCAAAGACAACAGCAGGACAGGTCTTCCCAGAAATAGTGTACTACATGATGGAACTAATGCATCTAAAGACAGAGGCAGATGTAGACTCAGTTGTCTTAGTGCTCCATGACAAAAATATGTATCCCTACAGCCCTGGAAGTAACCACTGTCTGATGGGAATCCCCTAAAGTTTTGAAAAATAGGTACAACAGCTACTCAACTAATGACTAGAATTATCACAGTCAGCAGGTCATTATTCACTGCAGGAAAGAGAGGTAGTCCTGCCAACCATTTTCCACATTAAGGGTGACATAAGCTGAATAAAGGATTTGAGGAAAATTTGGATCCCAGCTGGAGGTAATAGCTGGCCAGTACTGTACAGTAAGAAATTCAGAACTGAGAAAAGGTGGAGCCAAGGTATCTCACTTGCCTGCACAGTGGTAGTTCCCTTTTGTTACATTACTCGGACATTTTTTCCCAAAGGATAATTCCCTTGGCATTGCAAGGAGTTTATCCATTTCTCCCAGAATGAGAACTTGAACCAAAAGCAGATAGCACCCAGATGACTGCTGTTCTAATGATCTTTATTGTCAGGCTCACATCCCTGGGTGCAATGTGCTTATTTATATACTCTGGATAGCACTGTATCTGTCATTACCAGATTCACTTTTCTTCCACTTGTCTTGACTGGTCAGGGTACGTTTTGTCTCTTTTTTTTCAGAATATTTGTAGAAACTTAAGCTCAAAAATGTACTGGCATCCTCCTCAGAATGACACATTTTTTTCTGTAGGTAGATGAGCTACCATGACACTAACAATAAAAATTGCATTTTACTTTACTAAATGTATGATTTCTGAACATTCGTAATCTTACGCTCTGCTAAAAGCAGAGAAAGGTAATAATCTCTAAGAAATCTTAACAGAATAAATAATTTTCTTCCCTTTCCTTAGACTTTATTGCTTCTTTCCTTCTGTATAAAAAGTCTGAGAGATTTTAGCTTAGCCTTCATATTTTTTGCTATGTCCTTTTCCACCCTGGCAATCAAAACATTTTTTCCCCTTTTACCTTCCTGCATGCACATCCAGCACTTGATAAGGGCTGAAGTGTCCACAGGACCACAATAGTGAGAATATCTTTAACTTTTAAATATAATCACGTAAAGTAGCTAATTTTTGTGCCTTGCTAGGGTACTTTGTGGAATATTGAATGACAAAATATTTGTAACTAAGATATACCTACGTAACATTTCATGTATTTATTTACTGTTTCAAATATTTTTATTTCTGCAGCATAAGTACCTTTTTAAATAAATCTCTGAAAGAATTTAATTTTAAGTAAGAATTTTGAACCGATAATTAATTTCATAACAGAAGTTCATTGCTGGTTTTCTTTTCCTTTTTTTTTTTTTTTTTTTTTTTTTTTTTTTTTTTTTTTTTTTTTTTTTTTTTTTTTTTTTTTTTTTTTTTTTTTTTTTTTTTTAATTTGTTAATATAATCTGTTCTATAAGCATTGTTTTTCTGTCTTGATGCTATGGCCGCCTGCTGTACCTGGCAAAATCAGATGCCTAATACTGGAAAGCATCTAAAAGTTTCTCTAGTATTATTTATTTATTCAAGTGTGGTAGAGATTGAGAGTTCCAGCTCTATCACACTAGGGGTTTCATAAACATATTTTCTCATGACTTTACAATATATGTAAAAAACCCCAAAACACACCAAACAGGATCCCTGGAGCTATAAAAAATCCTTAACTATATGCATGTGTGAATATAGAGGGATACATATTTTGTCCTGGACTTGACTATATTTCAAATTTATTTCCTAGCTAGATTTTACCAAATAAAAATCTTGTGGGTTTTATTCCCTTCTTTCAGGATATCTCAAGCCAGAAATTATTCTACCTCCCTGTTCATAAGAGACCTCCTGAGAGATTTTCCTTTCTAAATTCAGCAAAAGCCATTCAAAGAGGAAAGAAGAGACACAGTCAGCACTACACCAAGCAGTATTTTAACTCCTTGAATCATTTGCAGCCCTGAGAGCTGGCACACATCATACAAGCCACTGTTCTTACATGATGCTTCCAATTTCTTTCTCCATCTTGAAAGGAATTTGCACAGGAAAACTGTAAACAAATGCAGTTTGTAATCTTTACACAGTTTAGGAAATGCTGTGGTTTTACTGGAGACCAACTTAATATATAATGAAAATCACTGTATTTTTATCAGTAATAATCTGATATATATATATATCTCAGATATAAGAAATCTGACATTTATTTACAGTCAAGAACATGATATCAGGTAAATTAAACAAGGCAGAGTGAAATTTAAGAAGCAAACACTGAAGTATGAGCCTTTGTATTTGTCAGAACACGCATTTCTATCAGATGAGACTGCACTGATATTCCTAATATTATATAATACCCTAATATTTCTATAACTCTCCTCACAGACATAGGATTATATTTAGCAGAATTTTCTTAGCAAACATTCTTCTAGTAATAAACCAAAACACATTTCTAACAGTTTTCAACCATTTTATCTCATTCAAAAAAAAAAGTTCTAAAGAAGAGTTACATGTGTTGAAACAAGACTAAATATACCACATAACAAAAACTGGATTTATATTTAATTTCAGTTCACCAGGGTTATCCTTGGTCTTCATTGTTCCGAACCTTAGGCAGCAAAAAACCAAACCAGTAGCAAAAAACCAAAGAATTTTCCCTTAAAAGAATTTATTCTAAAACTGTACTTTGTTTTGCAAAATTGCACGTTCGGGTGTGGCAGCAAATGATGGTAATTAACTGTTCTGGATGTGGAAGGGGACACTGAAAGCTCCCTAAAACCTTCATTTATGAATGGCAAATCTTATTTCCATCAATGTAACAATATTCCTGTGATCTAGAGGAGCTTTAGGCAGTGCTAACCCCTCTAGAAGACTTCTGGTGGTTTGTTGGTTGTTGTTTTTTTTTTTTAAATCAGTAGATGTAGTAACTTATTTACTGTTGTAATGATTTTGAAGATAAAAAGAAGCTTCTAGAAAACACTCCTCTTTCCAGCAGTGAGTGACAGTTAACCAAGCAGACAAGGCAAAGGGAAATCAATAAAGACAACCTAAGGTCAGCAGTGAGAAAGCCACTGGTACACAGTTAAAGCAAGCCATCAGCAGCAGATTAAGTGAAGAGTAACACTGTGAGCAAACACTGGATTTTGCTTGAGTGCTTCCTTCAAAATTCATATATGCAACTGCCCTGATTCATTCAGGGACAGGTGCCCTTCACTGAGTCAAATGTGACCCTAAATCATCAAAGAATTATGGAAATATTTTTTTTCTCACATAATTTAAATTAAAGTTAATGTAAAATAAAGATGAATGCATTCATATGCAATGAAAAATTAAATTTTGATAATGCCACTCTCATCTATTGGTCGTTTTATGTCATGAATGTCAAGGATGTAAACTGATATTCTTATTAAAACTGCAGTTTAAACAGGAAAGATATTTATCAGAAATAGCCTGCATAAAAAAGTTTAGTGAGTTCTACCTTCTCCAAAAGAAAAAGGGGATTAATGGGGAAAACTGACACCCAAAGGCAAACATGATATTCCAAAATAAGCACAACAACAAAGGAAAACATCTGAATCCAGAGTAGTTGACATCACAAAGTTCCACACAGAACCATTCCTACTATAAAAACAAAGTTGATCCAAGAGAAAATTGTTGCTTCACTAACGTGCTTAGCTTAAACAGTGGCAATACACCTCATATTGCCAACTCACTGTATATTGGAGCACGGTTGGAATTCGTGAATTTCTTTAATAACTTTTTTTTTGTAATCTTCCTTATTTTGGCAAGAAACAAGGCTGGTACTTGCTTCCTTTTGCCAGGTTGATTAAAGGTTTGGCCTTGTTCCATTCTGTTTTGGGAATAGTCGTGTGCCTATATGGTGACACATATGGGCTCAAGCAGACAGATTATGATGCACTTACAGCACGTAGCGTGCCAGAATTAGCAACTCCGATGACCTTATCGATTAAATCTGGGAACATGGATGGGTGTAATTGATTTCAACACATCCAGTATCTTATCCAAGGGTTTTATAAGCTGTCCAAAGGCTACAGCCACCGAGTCACCACAGATTAATCTATTAGAAGTATGAGTCTACTGCAGATGTCAAAAAAAAGACAAAGCAAGCTGAGTTCAAGAGTTTTACACAAACTTTGCTTTATAAATGCCGTGTCTTGTGATTCTCAAATCATTTCTTCTGGAAAGAGAAGGTACTGCAAAAGGGTACCAGCTTCACTGACACACTTAGACTAATACCAAACAGGTAGGTAGAAGCAGCACAGTTCTACTCAGCAGAATCTGCTTAAGCCAACCAAAGTGTCTTTTACCAACCCAGAAAAAACTATCTCTCTGTAACACTACATGGACATTAATGAAAAGAACTACAAGCAACTTGTAAAATATTTAAAGCGATAAAACACTTCAAATTCAAGTTACACTTTCTGTAATGGACAATCAGAAGTCTTGTACTCTAGCAGCAATTTTCCTTCATCATTTTAGAATTTCAGTCCACTACCAACTAAAAAGATTTAAAAATATATAATCTGTTCATATAATTTCTTGTTCAATTTCAGCCCCATTTTGATTCTTACCTATTCACAGAATGTTTCCTAGACTATCCTGAAACCCATCTTCAAATTTATACACTTTCAGTATTTTAATATAGTCATCTGAATTCTGAAAATCATTAACTTCTGTTATTCTGCTTTATTTTGAAGTTAAAGAACTTTGCATCATATTTATTATAGCTGGGTTTGGTAAGATATTTATTTTTCCAAATAGTATGTGTTCTTCCACATTATAAACATATCTCATAAATCTCAGATGATGATATATTTGTCACAGCATCCTAACAGCAACTCCATAAACACAACTGTCAGATATTTCAAAGTGTCGCCCAATGATGTTTATGTATTTAAGGCTGGCAGGCAAAGTTAGTGGGTAGATTAGTGTAAGATTTGTTCAGCCCTGCTTCGCTAACAGAAACGCCTTCCCTGACAAAATTTAGAGCAGGTCACAAGGAAAGCTGCATTCCTGGCTGAGTGCAGAAAACATGTTATAGCAGAACACTAGACAAACAGTGCTCTGTCTCTTTGGTACATTTTTAAAAGAAACATAATGGCAAAGAACGAGAAACATGACATAAATATATGCCTTTAAGATAATAATTCCCCCCCCCCCCCTTAACAACGATATTTAGTGCTTCACATGCAGAGATTAAAATGAAGTGGTCCGTCACATTCATTTTGAGGTCAGGAGGATTTTAATTTTTCACTGTTTTCCTGCATTAAGGTCTAAACTTTATTCTACCTTGCAAAGACGGAAAAAAAGGTTTTCTTAATAGTTTTCATCAAGAAAAGCGGATACTTTGAGGTAACTCCTGTGCATAAGACTCAAAAGGTTATTCCTAAAGAAAGCTCAACTAAAAACCAAAACGTGAATCATATTTTCATCTGTGCCATGGTTAATAACTTTTACTGGAATAGGAAAAGACCTTGGAATACTGCAGCTGCTGACATGGACACTCCCTGAAATAATAAAAGAGCATTTAGAAATTTAAGTAGCTATTTCAAAATTGGCCCTAATGTTGCAAACTAAGAATAGCTAAGCTATTATATAGACAAAGTAATTGAATCACAACTTCAGCGCATTCTAGAATTACATTTGACTTTAACAGTCTTACTTATCTGAAAATTATTCCCTCTACCAGCCCTGTAAAATCAAGGGGAAACATAAGTACACTAGTAGACAAAATTGAAACACTTCTATTACATATTTGTACTTTGTCCTGCAGTTTTATTTTATAATCAATAAATTTACCTACTTCGTTGACGGCAAGGCATGATTTTTTTGTTTGCAATAATTTCCTTATTCAATCTGATAAAGTGTAAAGGTGAAAAAAATCCAGAGGAACATATATTAAACTAGTGGCAATGGTATAACATTAAATTCATTTGTATTTAGAGCTATCCATAATAGAATTCACACTTATGCTTAGCAGTTGCTATAAAGGGCATGTCATTTGTCCACAGGTACAGTAAAACCATCACCAGATTTCTAATTTCCTATTTGCACTTGTCTGACGTGCTCAAAATTTCAAAACAAATGTATGATCTATCAGTTACATTTTATTAAATAATGCCAATACAAATAAGTTTCATTTGTTTCAGATGTGGCTATACTTGTATTCTCTCTGCTGCTTTTTATACTACTTTCCCCCATTCACACTGCTACTATTGCTTTTTGAAGAGTGCATAGATAACATGCTTCTTGCTCTAAAATCATGCAACTTTATGAATGCTGCCAAACCTTTTAGCAACTTTAATCCTACAGCTTCAAACCCTACAGCCATTGAGATACTATGTTACTTCATTTTCATATGTGGTTGCCATTTTTAGCACTTTCTTAGCAGAAAAGCAACAGGAAGCTCTTTGTTCTAACACAAACAGCAGAATATGTTTTTATAACTTTTTTGTTACTCTTCTTCAGACATCTGTAAAATATATATGGCTCAAGATCAAAAACTAAACCAAGAACTGATATCTTCTGTTTTCCCTAACCTGATCTCAAGAAGGAAAATCTTTCTAAATTCTACTGTTTACTTGCTGCTTCCATAATAGAATTTTCTGTTTCTGGGATACAAATACTGTGTCCATCTTAAAGGACAAAAAAGCCAGATAGAAAACTACCCAATCTTCATCAGCACAACTGATCTAACTGAGGACCAGCTCCTTGCAGAAGAATTAAAAGTTTTTAGAATCTAATTAGAAAATAGCAGATGAGTTGGTTAAGAGGAGTTTGTAGAGGTATGTATACATAGGAACAGATTTTTAAAAGGCAAGTCTTTGGGTAACATCTGAAAAGCACATATAATGAATTAAATATTGTTAAAACTTTAGTAATAGGGCTAACATGGGGGTGACAGTGGCAAACTGATGTCTGAAAGCTGCAACCAAAAGCAAACTGTTGTCAGATTGCTCAATCTTACTGCCCAAAGGTAAAGCATTAAAAATTCTTGGGGAATTTTGGTTAAATTGCTTATGAATGACATGAACCAGAGGTGACTGAATCCAAAACACAGGCAAGGTTTGCAGTAAAATGAGAAAGGTAATAAACAGCAGCAGCAGAGTATCCCTGTCCCCACAGTTTTTGCCTCTTAGTGAAGTCTGGTGTGTAAATCAACATGACTACAGTGACTTCAAGGAAGCCATGCCCAGGTTCTCCTAATCTGACCTCAGTGTTGATCCTGCACTGAGCAGGACATTGGAAAAGGTTCCCTGGATACTATGGCTTGCACCACACTGAGAGTTACCTGCTGACAGGGAAGAACACAAACATTGCTGCTCACAATTAAACTCCTAGTGGACACTACTCCTAGCTAAGATTTAGGGTTGTCAAAGGAGGACAGAAAAGAGAGAGCTAAAAGGCAATTTTGTGTTTTGTCCTCCTTACTGCTGAGGGAAAGAAATAAAGCAACGGAAGTTTTGACGGAAGAGCCAAACCATCTTTGCATCACATCTGTAAGGAAGACAGTGTGGCAAAAATTCTGCTGAGTCCAGCTCAACAGGCATTTAAAATTCCTCTCCATATTCATGAATTTTATACATATTAGGTGTGATCAAAGAGTACTTTGGTATGTTTGTTTAATAATGGATGGGTCTGTTTGGAGTTTCCTGGGGCAAGAATGGGGGATGTTTGTGTCATCACAATTGAGCAGTCTAATTTGCATGTAGGCATCAATATTCCCATTGCACTTGATAATTTTTTAAGCAAATGATACTGGAAGCATTCTTTCTTCTACTACCATTAGGATATCCTCACAGGTGGCAGAAGAGAATGTGGTAATCATATAATGCTATCATTGAGTTAATTGCAATTTATTCAGCATTTACATTATTTAGAAGTATTTTTCCTCAGCAGTAGAGGTTTAAAGGTGGTTCAAGTAAACTATCGTATTGTTCACCAACATCACAAAACAAGTCATTAGATGAAGAATAATTTGATTAGTTTTTGCTTTATTCTTTTCTAATTACCATTATATCAATGCCTATAAAGCTGGAAATGAAAGAACTTGAACAGTAAATATGTAGAATGAATAATATATAGAATAAATAATATCTGAATTAACACATGGACCTGGAAACATTTCTTGCATTACATTTACAGTACTGTAGTATCACTGATTTCTGAGATAGTTCTGATTCACAATCGTGCAAATGAGAGGAGAAGCAAGTGCAAAAAATCATCATCCAGGAACACAGATTTGGAAAAACAGCTAAAAGGCAGCTTTTCTTTCTCTTCAGTGTCAGATAACATAATTTTTATGTACTGCATTTTATTTTTTAAAGAAGAATTAATCCTGTGGGATTTGTTCAGAAAAAACGCCTTTTCAAAGCAGTAAACATCAATGTCTCAGTATAAAAAGAAATCTATGTAGCTGTCATATGCAATAGAAAAGGTTGGCCTTTCAATACACTTTGTATTCCTGACATGCAGATACACATTAATGTACCAGCTACAGTGCTCTAGTAAAAACGTCTTTTCCGATGCTTAATCCAGCCTCCCAGAAATGAGTGTCTGACACTAAAACCCTTCAAACAGCTTAAACTCTCAAGTGGGATTTGTGTTTTATATATACTTGTCATTGTAATGGAAAACACATTGTCCTAATGCCAGGTTCTTAGAGTGAGGAGGGTCCTTTGCAACAAATATAATAGTAATGCCAGGATTAACAAAGTAATGGCAGTGAGGTTTCTGCTAAGGATGGGTTTTAGCTAATCATGTAAAAGGATTCCATGCTTCCTTCAAAAAAATCCCCCCCTTTTTAAATTCAAAAAGTATAAGGCTAGGTGGGATGGGCTCTGAGCAACCTGGTCTAATGGAAGTTGTCCCTGCCCATGGCAGAAGGTTGGAATGAGATGGTCTTTAAGGTCCCTTCCAACTGAAACCATCCTATGGTTCTATGAAATACAGTGTATTCCTAAAAGCTTAGGTTGATTATGGAAATGGGCATAATTACACAAAAGGGCTGTGAGGTTGTCTGTGGAATTTACATTCAAAAATAATTTAAAATCCATGGACTTTGTGTATATATTCAAGGTTGAAAACATCAGTGGAACTTCAGTAGAAAGCTGATCATCATTCCCTTTATTCTGTCTCAGACTTCAATTCCTAAGAGTTTCTATCATAAGGCTGAAAATTCCCTGGTCACTGATTTAGGTGCAGTTCCATTGAACACGTAGTTATTCTAAAACATAAGAACTTGGACTGAGGACTCATTGTCAGGTCACTCTGGCAATGAAGTCACCTGAAAAATGTATGTGATAGTTGATGGAGGCTTATCAGTAAGAAAACTCTTTTTTGCCTCCTTTAACAGCTTGAACAAATGGGCATCTCCATATATCAAAAGCAATGGAGATAGGGTTAGAGTTAACCCTGTCTATGGAGATAGGATTAGATTTAACCCTGCCCATGGAGATAGGGTTTTCACTATCTCCACAGTCTCTGGGAAATTATTATAGAATCTCATAAAGGCAGAAAGAGCACTGCAGGAGTTAAGGAAGTCTCTATTCAGAAAGCTTATTGACATGAAGCTTCTGTTCTAATCCTTAAAATAAATGGCAAGGTTTAAATGCTCCACACAGCCATTTTGTTGAATTTTTTTTAAAACCTGTTTATACATTTGAAGCTAAAGTCATAAGCATTAATAAGGATTAAATAGCTGAACTGATCTAATAATCCCTGTGCTTCAAAAGAAGTAATCCTTTTCTCTCATATACCCTCCTCCTTCTCTCTCCTCCTCTTAGCATATTTATTTTGTTCTCTGCATGAGCTTTCTGCCATTTGAATGCTCTTGTTTGGCTCATCAAGGAGGCAAACCAAGAGATGAGGCCCAGACAAAGAGAGAGAAGAAGAAGGAAGGAGTACATGATGAAGAGTGAAGAAAGACTTAAAGGGAACTGGAAGTGTCTTTAGAGGCTGCTGTAAATTGCTGTACCTCAAGCAACAGAGGCATTCATTTGAGGTGACAAACTGGATATATTAGTTTGGTTAAAACACTATACTAAAGTGACTACATGGCTTCTAATACTCAAAATACCTTATTTAGAGCTAACTAAGCTGTGCTAAAGTATGATGGGATTGTTAGCCAGATTATATTCTGTCAGCTTGCTCATTCTGCTGCTGCTGCAGGCCACCTTGTGTACTAGAATTCTCAACTTCAGCAAGACTCTGTGAGAGGTTTTAGTAAACATTTGTCTGACAGGGGAAGTCTGACAGAGTACAAAACAAGCAATTGCATTAAATTCTAGCTCTCAGAATGGACTGCTATATAGACAATCTTTACCTTTGAATCAAACCCAGACATTTTGTGTGGGTTCAATGGCAGCATGTGTACTCAGCATAAAAGCTTAAAATATTTGCAACTTAAAAATGATACCTGGAGACACATCAGACAGGATGCTTGACCAGATCCAATCATAAACCAATAAAAGACCACAAGGATCCAACCTTGAAAACTAACATAGACTTGTCTGGGTTTAAAATACATATTAAAAAACCTTTAGCAGTTTGACTGGAGCAAGACCAGCAGCCATAACTTAATAAATGTTTCATAAAAAATTAAATGGCACCTTTCTATTAAAGAGGAAATTCAATCTGTTTTATTGCAACCACTGTAATGAGTACAGTCCACTAATAGCACAGAATTCTTCAGTGAAAACCGAAGAGGATTTTATGTTCTGTTTGGAGACATAAAAAGAGGGGCAAAGGCACCAGTTCTCTGTCCTAATTAACAAGTCACAATCACTAAAACAGCGAGGTTCTGTTAGCAGTGTGAATTCAGTGGAGCCATTACAGGTATACAACGGAATAGGCTAAAAAAGAATCAGAATCAGACCACGGGGTTTAAAGTTGAGTTCAAAACAGGGAAAGGAAAAGAGCCCCTGGTGTATATTAACACAATGTAGTATAGATCCATGCTCTGTAATGCATTGGCTTGCTTTTAACTCTCAGCCTGAAGCCAAATCAATCTCAACAGTTTGTGCTGGACAGAGACCAATTGCTAATCTTCTTTCTCCTTTTTCCTGCTGCTTAACAGGGCTACAAATAATGGTTTAAAATTACTCTCAGAGACCTACCCACATGACTTTCAGAGTAGAAACCAAATCAAGTTAAATGGTCAAAAATCACTTATTTTTCAAGTTGAAATGTCTTTGAAATACACAGAAAAGAAGAACATTGGATAAAATTAATCCAGAAATACGAGTGGTCTGTAGTCACTGCACGGGTCCTATGCAGTTTTGCAACCATGCAAAACAAGATTAGGAGCCAAATTTAAAACGTTCAAAACCAGGAAAGGCAAATTCTTAGTATGTATTCATGTACTGCAGAACAGTCACCATCATTCTGGCATTGCAATACAACTATTAATCTGGTTAACTGCCCAATTAAGTAGCTTTTGTATTTGCTGAGCATTGCTAGGTAAGCAAAACAGCTGGAGCACCATGAAAGTTCTGGTTGTGTGCAGATTGGGGCTGATGTGTTTAAGGTACTTAAGAGACAACTCTTTCTGCTTCTGTTATGTGAAAACCCACAGCTCTGCACCACAATACCCAGAAACCTACATCAAACTAACAGTGCACACCTAGCATAAGGTTTGCTCTTAAGGTCTAATTCTCACTTGAAGTATATTTAAATGTTGATACTGTATTATATCTGCCCTGCACTTACGGCACACGACACTTAGCAACGTAGACAAGTTCAGCAAAATAATTAAAGATTTCCTCAACTTCAAGAGAAGGGGTTACTCATGCACCTCTTATATAAATTGTTGAAATGAAATTTAAGCCTGGATATACACAACACTTATAAACAGAATGTTAATTCTTACTTCAGACTTAATGTAATGAATTACAATGCAGCTTTTAATTGTTTAACATCTCACAGAATTTCACTTATCAGGCTGCAATTCTTCTACCTTGCTCTTTGTGATCAGATGAGAAAAGAAGTTTTGGCTGTGTTTTCAACAGACATACATGGATTTTTTTATATTATGTCTGATAGTTTGCAGAACATTAGTTTGGTTTCCAACATTTAGCCATACGTGAACGTGGCATGGGTCAACAGAGGTTTCTGCTCAAAACTTGAGAGCTCTACAGAGTCTTCCATTTTAATGATGGTCCCTTTCAAAAAATAATCTGACATGACATATTGTCCAGGAAACGAAAATGTTTCCTGTTGTTATCCATACAAGGCATGATCAAGCAGTAGCTGAACTGCTACTTAGAGTTAGCAACGAACACAAAGCTGTGCTACACGAATAAAAGACTACTGATTTCATAAAGTACGAAGGTATTAATCTACATTAGACAGGTAAGAACTTTCCAGCCTTGCCCCCTATCAGATTGAAAGGAAGGGAAATTTCCTCTAGTTATTTCAAATACATAATACAAAAAGGACAGTCAGTTTTTGCTTGGCTTTAGAAATACAAGGGATATTGTTGAGTTCTCAAATTAAAATCAACTTTTTATTCACTCTCAATACCTGTCACTAGTTTAATTCCACTGACATATAAGACACCTTTACTAGTACCTGTACCTGCTAATCAGAATATGTAAGACAAAGAGTTGTGCTAAAAGGGATTTTTGGCTTTAATAATAATACACATAGTTTAAAGATTTCTTACAAGTATTTTCTGTGTATCTTGACTCTGAAAAACAGGGGTTTATTTCCCTCTTAATGTAGGTTTTCATTACTTGCCTAGTGCTTTTGGTCAACTGCTTACTGAAATCCATCTCTAACACAATTTTAAGTATTGTGGAAGAGGGACAATATTTTTTCATCTGTGTTGTTTCATTAGACTGGGGAAAAGAATCAATAGTCCCTTATTACATGAAGACATAATGCCTTAGATTGAAACAGTGACATCAGTTAATCGATATGAAATGAGTTCACACAAGGATACCTAAGAACAGAGAAGAATATGAAACACCACAAAGTGGCATAGCTTTCTACTACAGCTCTGGAGAAGTTTTATGCTTGCTGATTTGGATTTGGAAATACCCACTGACTTATAGATTCTCATTTATTTTGATTAGAACAGAAATAGTGTGTTTTATCTGGAGCAGCTTAACTTAGATTTTCAGGAGGAATTACACAGGGTAAAACAATTGAAATAACAAAGGATTGAGGTCTTTGTAATATTTTTTTTGTAGAGCCGTATTTCTGTTTTAGCGTAAGACTGAAAAAAGCTTAGTAATTCATATTGTAAGTTATTGCTATCACATGAAAAAACAGCAATAGCAATCTCTGGAATCAATTCATTCAAACCTCAATTTATTTCATCAGGAGTTCTTACTTCTCGGATAACTGAAAAGAGGTAATTGAAAAAAAAATTGACTCATTCCAAGGCGTGCAAAAATATGGTTGGATTTGTCACGTACCTATCAAAGGTGCAAAAAAATTAATTAAGTATTGATCAACAAACTCACATTTTTTAATAGTATCATGAATCTAATTCTATATTTTACTTCAAGAAAATATTTGCAGGGTTCAAAGTTGAAATTTATTTTCAACTTCAGGTTATTTTTTGAATTGGCATAAAAATGACCAATTCAGCAATCTAAACTGACTGTGGATCATGAAGCCTTATCTCAAGTTACTGATAAAACAATACAAAGAACAACACAAGCTATGGACCTGAGGTAAAAACTTTCTTATATAGTTACTTATTTTGTCCAAAATTACCATTTTCTGTTATTAAACAATGTTTTCATATTCCAGGTACACAAATTAAAGTAAAGCCATTCCAAAATATGAAAAGTTATGCCTGTAAATAAGCTGCTTGAAGTATTCAAATGATCTATTTATATTCCAGTCAATCCTGAATCCAAATCAGTTTACACTCCTCCAATTTACAGGTAGTTTTCTAAGAACAGCACATATAAATTCTTTTTTTCTCTCAGAGGATTGCACAGGCTGGGGCTGCTATTTAATGACATTTTGAAAATTTGTTTATTTATCTTTTCTCTGTTTTTGAGTTGCTGTTACATCATCTATGCATATCTAGCTTTTGAAATTAGTCTTCCATTTCAAGTACTGGATTTGAGATGGTGACTTTATTTTCTCTAGTAAAACCTCAGAGGACATTCAAACCCATTTAATGTTTGCAGCCCTTTTCCTGTGCAGTGGGTAAGGTGTACCCTGATATGCCTAAATTAGCAAGATCTACACCTCTAGAACTCTTTTCTTATAATATGATCACCTTTTGTTAACATTTTACTAAAGGGGAAAAAAAAAAAGGTAGTAGCCCAAAGATGTAATTAAGCATTTTGCTTATTTTCTCATGTTGCTTTTTCTACAAAGTTCCAGGGAACTCAAGGTTTCTCTGCCATGTTTCCCTCATCCTTTCTCCTTCCCTTTTACAGATCAACAGCCTTCAGATATCTAAAAGGCTGTTGAAACTTTCCCATTAGAGAATAACAGCTGTTTTCATGGTCAGTAAGACTATCCAATTTATTCAGCAGCTTCACTGAAATTAGCAAGCAGCTCAGGCTTTTAAAAGCATTCACTCTACAATTACCCTGAGCAACAAAATTAAAAAAGGGAGAAGAACCCCAGACTGTATCACTAGTACTGTAATATTTGAATTACAGTTAAGCATTTTATTAGAAGTGAGGACTCCTCACTCATTAATTTTCTGTCATTTGCTGCAAGAACTGGACTTGAAATGTCACGTTCTCTGGTTTCTTCCACCCCCACGTTCTAAAACAGTAGAGCTCTGGCAGCTTCACTGCAATCAGACTTTTCTACTTATACAAGCTTTTCATTAAATTACTAGAAAAATAAAAATAAAAACAAAGCTGGCATGAAATTAGGTTACGCAGTATGAAATTATTTACAGCAGCCCACCAGGCCCTACATCAGGGAAAGTCATAGTGTCTGACTCTGCAGAATTTATGCAGCTTGACTGTACTACATCTGGAGGTCGACAGCTGGTTATTATGTACACCTAATTTACCCAAGCAGTAAATACCACAAGTAAAGAAATCTATTCACCTAAGGCTTATGGTTCAGTTGGTTTAGTATTTTATGCTTAAAATAAAATGTAAAATAAATTATGAGCAACTCTTCCCTGCACTTCCTCAACAGTGCACGGTTCTCCATAGTGTAAACACACTAAATGAAGAATCTTTGATCTAATTACTAATCTGCCAATAAACATGATACCCGATTGTTTCTTTAAAATAATTACAATAATAATTTCAAATTCTAACACTTCTTAAGTAAATGACAAAGGGTATTGGAACAGTTAGACCAGAACTGACAGAAAAGAAGGAAATGACTGGTGCTACCACTACTTTGCATATCTATGCTAATTCCCATTCAGGTATCACTCAGCATATGCAAACAGTGACCTAAATTCTACAATGGCCTTATGAGGGTGTGTCTAAGCATAATAAAAGTAAGTTGACTACAAAGAAAAGCATTTGAGGAATGATCTTCTCGAGATAATAGTTCTCAATCTCACTGAAAGCTAAAGGTAAATATTCCAAAAAAACTTTTTTGTACCAGCTTCGTTTTAATGACAAAAAATATGCATCTAAATCTCTCCTCTTTTAGTTTAAAACCATTCCCCCTTGTCCTATAAATATCTGTAAAATGTCCATGTAAAAAGTCACTTTCTCTCTTTTTTATAAGCCCCCTTTAAGTGCTGGAAGGACGCAATGAGATCTTCTCTTCTCCAGGTTGACCTCATAGCAGAGGTGATCCAGCCCTCTAAGCATCTTTGTAGCCTCTTCTGAACCAGCTCTAACACGTCTACATTTGTTTGGGTTTTTTAATCAAATGGTTTAGTCTTTTGGGGACTTATCTTTTGAAAAAAAAAGTTGAGTTGCTACCGCTGTCTCCTGTCCAAACAGTCCACACAAATGTCTTCACTCTAAAGGAATATGAACCTGAAATACTAGTCTTTTCAAATTACTCAAGCTAATTTTTAATGAACCAATAATTTTGAAAATTTCTTTCTTCATAGTGGAGAATATACAACAGGAGGGGTTTTTTTGGTTTGGTTTTGTTTTGGTTTTTAATATTTGAAAAGAAATATAGCAGTAAACATTAAAAAAAACCCCAAAGTTCTGGAACTATTTAGAGAATTTATTCCATGTTCAACTGCCAGCAAAGACAGGTCATTACTTTGCCAACTCAAACTCCCTGAGATTGCTAAATCAAGCCATCATTTCTTATTTTATCAAACACATGCGCAAAGAAATACAATAAGAGCCAGACTGAAATTTCCTGGCCTACTGTCACTCCATTATGCCATTACATTTCTTGTGAATATATTTCATCTTCATGCAAGTGTTCACCCTTGCTCTCAGCTTGTTGCTCCTTCTCAGATGTCACTACTCAGCTTGCATGTATTTATCTTCTTAATGTTACCTCATAAATCATTCTCTAAGATATAAATTCTTGGTTTTCTTCCTTCTCATCTCTCCTTCAGCACACCTCTTTTCGAACAATTTACTTGTATCAGGTGCCACTGAATGCAGAAGTCTCAAAATCTTAGTAATACATTAAAAAAATGATGTGGGTTGTTGAAGAGGAGCAAAACCATTCAACACTAGTATATCTTTTTGTAAATAACAACAATTGAAGACCACAGTGGTTTCTGAAGAAGTTCCAAGCAATCCCCCCCATTACTGTTAATATTATTTCCTTATTATTGTGCATATCTGTTCCTCTGAATTTTATTTGTTCCTCATGATATTATGTTTACGCAGTACACAGAGAATGGAAAGATAAGTCCTTCTGCCTATAAAGCAAAGGACATACTAGCACGGAATGGGATTTTCTTTAGCTTAGGCTATAAAATCCTCTGACAGAGATAGAATGAAAAATTCTAGGTTATCCTACAAAAATGGAGTCTGTTCATTTCCTTATAAAGGATATGATTATCTACTCACCAAAGTAGAAAATTATTAATATAGACATCAAAAAGATATAGATGAGATTTGAAGCTGAAAGACCTTTGATGGGTAAGCACAGTTTAGTCAAGACTAAGCTTACTGATACAATGTGCATTTGCCACAGGCTTCTCCCATTAGCATTGTAGAGCAGAATATACAATTATATACAGTATATGTGTTAGATATTTTACCTCTATGCAATATATAACTATAACATGCTATATATAGTTATATACAGCATATTTGCAGCATAATTGGAACACATTAATATCTAAATTATAGCATTTCTATGATAATATATAACATAGGTTATAAAATTACATATGTTATATATTTAATATGTGAATGTGTGTGTGCAACACAAATCTGCAGCAGACCTCCTGATGTTTGAAAAGTTTATTATAAAAATTTTTGACTTCGACAAATTCAAACTCAAAATAACTGTTAAATGTAAAGTCTCTGTTGAGACCTGAGCTTGCTGAACCTGATAAAATTTTCTGTTCTTATTTTCCAGAAATTATTTTCACTCTCTAAAATTGATCTTAAAAGACCTTAATTCTCCTACTTAAGCCACTGGATAAATTTTGTTGGCCTGTCATCCCTCTAACCTTTACTAAATTGTGATACACATTAACTCCACTAAAATACCAAATACATTGACTCTACCAAAGCTCTTTGTCATGTCGAATCACCACCCTGGTTAAACAGGTTCACCTTTTTGTCTGTTTCTTTTTATTTTCCTTTAAGCAGTTTCTTGTCTTAAAAATACTTGAGGAATGAAATTTTCTGGCTGCTTTCCTTCCACAGAGATGTTATATGTAAGTCAGTTATAATCTCTAATACATCCTGAATCAGATCTGAATTGAGTGCTACATCTCCTTTTGAAGATTTTCTGATTGATTGCTCCAAAAAGGACTGACTCAAATTTTAGATATGACAAAAGCAAGTATTCTGTCCTGGTATGACATTTATCCAAGATTTATGAAGTTAGTTGAAACTTCTCATTATTACTGTATTTTTTCAGCCATCTTACTCTTTTGTGTTTCATGTTCTTTGTCACTTACCATCATTGCATGCAGGAAGTACAAATTTGACATAATTCTCTCTGAAATTGGATACTACATTTAAATCCATGGAGACTCCGTGGGCCTGTTGAAACAGTCACCCTAACTACCTGATCTCACTGTGCTTCAATATATCATACCTGTCATAAACTGTAAAATCCACCATAAAGGTACAATGGCATCTATTTTGGAATAATTTTATCAATTATTCTTATCAAAATGACTACTTTATCACTTTATCACATTTAAATGCACCCAGTTAAGTTCAGTCACTCAAGAACAGTCTTAGGTGTGTAGCATTTATGCAGAAGTACACAATGTGCTGAAGTTTATGCCCATTTACCTTCCTGAATTGAAACTTGGTAAAATTGTTCTTTCCTATTTCCTACTCCATTGTTTACTTACTTATTACCTATGTCCTCTACCTTTTTTTCTGTGATATGTGGGACTTGAAACTTAATCCTGAAATTGTAGACCCTCCTGTACCACATGCTATTTGTATCAAGTGCCTTCATCCAGAAATTACTGTAAAAGTAACACAGCTTCACATATATGATTTTAGAGACACTCAGGACCATTTAAGAGAAGAAATAAACCTAAGCTTACTGTTCTGGTCCCTAAAAGATTTCATCCTTCCTCTTCCTTCATGAATTTCCCACTTAATTGTCCAGAATTTGCCTCCTTTCATAATGCAGTAGCTTATCTCTCCTTGAGAAAGAGAACTTATGATCTACAGATACCTATTTCACAGTTAAATTTTAAATTTTACAGCAATAGCAAATTTTTTTCTTAAAAATTTGAAGTCAGTAGATGAAACAAAAATGCGTGTTTGCACACAGTTCTCTTTCACGTGACACCAACAAGAACGAAGCAATAATACCAAACATCTGGGTACTGTAAATACTGAAGAAAATTCAGTTGGGGTCACAGACTGATGGTAAAGATGATAAGTAAAGGGCACAGATTATGTCACAGAGTAAAGCCAGAAACAGAGCATGTCAATAGTTTTTCTAGTTCACTGACACTCATAACATTAGAATCAAAAAACTAATGGCCATATTGATTGATTAGAAGTTTTGTTTGATTTAAATGTGCTTTTAGAATAAGAACAACACTTTTCAACTTATTTCTACTAATCACAAACATTTGAAATGGTTATTTAAACACCTTTATGACTGCCCTGCAGGCCCTCCGTGTTGTTTACTTGACATAATGTGTTTTTCTGACTTTCCCATTATGTTTGTAAAGACGGCAGCAAAAGAATAAAAATACATAAATTCCAAGTAGCAGCTGCCTGTAGTTTGTTTTCCATTACACAAATTGATTTATAATGCCTGTAAGATGCATTTCACTGTGGAACTCTACACTGTGTAAGCACTCAGCAGGCTCATTCCTTGCTGCTGCTCCATTCCAGCTATAAAACTTTGGGTTTTATCTGAGGAACTTTGTCCATATCCTTCAGCAATAGGAAGTTTACAATTATAATTCCCACAGTACTGATCAAAACCAATTTTGAAATTGAAATTCAAGTCTAAAACATCAGGATTAGGGGTGATTTGCACATTAGAGAACAGTAGTGACTCATACCCATTCAGTTTTGTATGTGCTCCCCAGACAAGGATTGTGAAGAACTATCAGCATATGTGCTAACAGAAGGTGTTTCTACTGTAACCTGTAAATAATACTTATCCATGGAAAACTACTCAACCTTGCCAAAATGCAGGCACAACTGTCTCCTGAATACTGAACACCCAATACAGTACTCTGAATACTGAGTATCTTAATGGAATGCTACTCAAGTAACCTAATTCTACTGACTAATAAGGTACGTAATTTATTCGAAGCTTCAACTACAGATGTTTCATCTTCATACTACAGCTCATACAAAATGGCAACTGTTACCATATCTGAAAATTTCTATCACTGCCTAATCTTTCCTGAAGATAGCTTGAAGGAATCCCCCAAGCCTACAGCATGGCAATTTGAACATATCTTAAAAAAAAATAAATTACGTCTGTCATTTAGCTATACAGTTATGTCCCTGTTGGCAGCCATACTTTTCCTGTGCAATCTATTCCAATGCACGTAAGAGAATTAACTTCTTGCTTGCTCTAGAAGCATTTTCAGAAAGAAACAAGTTTTATACAAATATTTTTCTGCAAGATTAATAAATTGTAAGGCTACTTTAAGCATGTACATTCGTGCAACACTGTAATCAGCACATGAAATCCATCCAACTTCCTCTAGTCCTTTCACAAAAAAGCCTTGAAATATACATTCAGAAGAATTAATATACCTTTCAGAAATTTAGCAACTCTGTAGTTAATTCTGTATAACCATGTTTTAACTTCTCAAGAGGCAGTGAAAAGATAAAAATCTGTTCTCGTTTAGCACAGTGAAATGAAACGCTTCTGTTGTCACAGTATTATTCTATATGCCATGCCAAGTGAATAAAAGAAGGGCAGTAAAACCACATCAAACTAAGTCATGAGCCTAGTATTCAGTATTATTTTATAAAATCAGGCTTGAGGATAATTAGGACATCAAGTTTACTCATAGATCCTGCAAACCCATAAGTCATACAAATCAAAAAGGAAGATAGAAAATAAGTTACCCAAATTAGTATCTTGAAGTACTCATTTTCTGTGATCAGATGGCACTTTGGCTGTGATACATCTAATACTATACACCTTTGGGTTTTTTAGTTTATTCCTTTAACCCTAAATTTATTTGGACTGACAAGTTAAACATACCAGCTTTTTAACACATCCACTTAATGAGTACATCATTTACTACACCTCTTTCCTGTCACGCTACTAAACTTTTTTCCTGTTCTATTGCATGATAGGATTTGGCAAGAATAGATAAAAACTTACCTTAGTGAGACTGCAGACACCACAGCTTCTTCAGATGTAGTGAAAAGATAAAACGACATGAGTCAGATAAAACCATCCAATATTCTTTTTTTTTTTTTTTTTTTTTTAAACTACAATAGACTCTTGAGAGGAAATATCTTTTCTTTGCCCAAAGCTATACTGAATCCTGCCTAAGGCAATTTCTAGACTATTGATAAATTATTCCTAACATTTAGGAATTCATAAGGTTGCCAACCTAACATTAGAAATGAAACTGCATTCCTAGTTTTGAAACACTTCATAATTATACTCAAGGAAAAACTTATTTGGGGATATTCCACACAGTGATCTCAATTTTGGCTCTGACAGTTCACCACTTAAACTCTCTCATTCTCTGGAACTGAGAGTGAAAGACCTTGGATTATCCAGTATCCAGGTCAGATAGACATAGGTGTATATATAAGAGAGAGAGTGATAATCTTTTCCCAGTAAGAAAAAATGGAACAAGATAACATCACTGCTTATGATGTAAATTGCCATTAACTGAGTTAATGAAAATCATATGCCCTGATCTTATAAAAATTCTAGCTGTGTTTAAACTGTGTGTAAAAACAACAGAAAAAAAAGGTCTGAAAGTTCCAGGGCATATAAACTACATTGATGGGGAAGAACTAACAACCATAAAGGGCTAAAAGAGTCAAGAATCACAAAGTTATGAAGTCACCCCTCTGACTCAGTTAAATCAAGATAGTCATAAATTACTGTGATTTGAAATCTAGCATTGAGTCATGAATCACACTAACTCCAAATTTTTGGCAAATAAAGACTGGATGCATAATTGTACAACAGCTTTTCTTCTGAAGTAGTACATCCTAAAAGTCAGGAGTATTTCCAGAGGTGGAGAAGTGGAGACTTGAAGTACAGCTTGTTTAACAGGTTCTTTTTTTGCAGTTGTATGGTGTTTTAACAACTGTCATCCTTTTTTTTTTTTTTTTCTTCAGGGATCTTTTTAATTAGGCTCGTTAGTAAGGAAGGCAAAGAGCACACGAACTCCAGAACCACAAAGTATTTATAATTGGATTACATAACTTTTGTGATTGGATCCTTTCTTTCTAATGCAAATTTCTTTTTTGTTTGGGAACTCTCTGGAGTAGCTAATGATTGCCTCAAACTTATTTATTCCTAGATATTATCCACTAAGTGCTTTTGGAAAATACTTCCTGAGATACAATTAAATATTCCATTTCTGACTCAGTGTAGTAAAGATGAAGAAAAAAATAATTAACCAGCCAACAGAACCCAAGTAGTACAGTAAGTTCAGCAGTAAGTTGATTCTGAATAACCCACATATAGGAAATAGGTAACCCTGGGAAACAGTTTTGGCTCACAGACTGTGTTTCTCAAATTTCTGAGAGAAAGGGTATTTGTTCAGGAACTAGGACAACTAATTCTCTTACATAATCTTTTTTTGCTTCACCAGTTCTTTCTCTCACCTGCCATGACAGAACCTTGTGGTTAACACAATACAGTGAAGATTTGTAGCCTCAGTTTCTCATTCAACACTGATCTCCTGTTGTCTCTTGTTTATATGAAAGAGAAGCAAAGCAGACTCACACAACTCTCCTGTAGTTGATTTGTTCATTGAAGGCTGAAATATTAAGAACTATGCCAGATTCTGTGGCCAGTAACACTCGTGTGTGAGGTGCAGTATTTCTACTGGAATTAACTGGGCTACACAGAATTAATTAATTCCACTGGAATTAACTGGGCAGACATTCCCAAGCAGGTTACATGCAGTTCCTTTACACCACTCTTCAAAACAAGCTCTGAGGAATGCAATGGGCAACTTTTAAGAAATAAAGGTAACTCAACAAACACTTTCCGATTTAAGTTTTGCTCCCCTGGTGCTGTTCCCTTGCCATTAGACTACAAGACTGGAGCAGAACTGACAGGTGTCACTGGCAGGGGATTACTTCTAAATAGTATTAAGAAATAATATTGCAGAATCACAGAATGGTTAAGGTAGGAAGGGACAGATTTCAGACACCAGTGCCTTATAAAAACAAAAATAAGTCCACTAATGCCTGAGAGAAGTGAACTTCCTTTTGTTCTAAGGGTTACAAAAAGAAATTCCAAGCACAATGGGTTTTCTGTTTGTAATGTTATGAAACCTCTTTTTTTCGGCCAAAATATTTTTATTTTTATGAATACTGAAAATTTTAAAGTGTTGTTTTTAGTTGGACAAACTAGAAATGCAAACATATTAGTATTGAAATATCTACAGACTTGAGGTTTAAAAGTCATGAATATTTACTTTGAGTCCACTATCCCTCTCCATTCATCATATGATCTATCTAAATATATGATTTGAGCCAACTGTAATTAAGTAGAAGAAAAAAATGGTAGGTATTTATTTCGTGATACCACAATCTCAGATGGAGTTGGTTTTGCTTCATTGTTATGAAGCATTATTATGAATCATTTTCATTATTATGAATCATTATTCACAGCTAAATAACACAACCAGCTTAAGCACTATATGTTCCAACTTGAGAAAAGATTTTTGAAAAACACCTTTAAAATAGATTGTATCCATCTAATATAATCTATCCTTTTTCTGACAAACATTTCTCAAAAAATTTTCTGTTTCCATTTTACAGCAGTTTTCATAATTTTGAGGAACAACAATGAATGTTATAAACCAAAGTAATTTGAAAATATAGATAATTTTAGCATATATTCCCTCTTATTTTTGTTTTATCTGTACTAACAACAATCACTGAATTTTATGTAGTAGCTTTCCTTTACATAAAAATTCTGTCCTTTATCTTACTTCACCCTCCTTTCTACACATAGTCCAACTCCCAGGGTTTCAATTTGTAGTTTTGATTTCAAAAGGGATCAAAGATGTCAGGGGATCTACTTCAGGTTTATTTTATTTTCACGTTCATGCCCTAAGCTTGCTCTTGAAATAATGCAAAATTGCCTAGATGCCTGTACAGTACAGGATTAGGAGGAAAGAAAAGACCAATATCCATGTTAACTGAAATTACTTCTCTTTGCCAAGTCCAGCTAAACTCAGAACCAAGTTACTCAATATATATTCTACACTGATCAGTCATGCTAAAACGTACTCGAAAAAAGCCACCAACCCGCCCCCAAAATACTTTTTTTTCCTGCAGAATGTCCTGAGAACAGACAACTGAAAGTGCATCTGCTAAGAACAGTCAAAAAAATGTTGCTCATGAGAGTTAGAACGCCTTCCATTCTGACCCAAGTTTTCTTTCACATTTTTTTTTCCAAATAGCAATTCAAAAGTGGAAAGGAACTTGCTGTATAAAAATCCTTTGGCATTTAGATGTCTATCTGCATATAAATTAATATGTTAATTACACTTATGAGCTGCATATAATGAGATTTGCAGAGAACACTTAATGTTAGGCTTGAGTAGTGGATGTGCGATTCTATAAAGCTCTTTTTTAAACTTGTCATTTATATCAACTTTCAAATCATTGCCAAGTCCAATAAAAGAGATCAAGAGCACAACCAGACAAAAGAATAGTCACGAACACATGTTCACGATTAAGACCATTCCTGCTTTATCTGATCTGCTGGGTTGCTGCTACTTTGTTATATTCAGGTATACAGTATTAAGGTGCAAAATACCTCCATATATTCAGGTCAAGAGTTTCAAAAAAGATTAAACAAAAATTCCTGAATTTTCAGAGGATAAATATTCTGCACTTCTGAAAAGCTTTATCCTCTTACAATCATGGAGTTAAACGAAAACAACTCAAGTCTGAAAAATCCTAATCGTTATATAGAGCATATAGGCTATACAGTTATTCCTGGGACATCCACATTCTGCATTATGGCACTCTATAAGAACTAGTAACATAAATTCAGCCCAGAAGAATTAAATGCCTAACAAAGGAGGACTTCAAAAATGTGCCAAAAGTACCTTACAGAACTACTCCTAAACCTTAGTGTAACAGTGTAACTCAGGGTAAGAACACACTGATAAATGAAGTCAATTTATTAAAGGTACAAAACTTCTTCCACCACTCAATATACTATCGATCTAAAACACTCTAAAGTGCTCAGTTTAAACTTTCCTCAAAAAGAATGGATAAGTGCTGCAATAATAAGCAGAAATTTTCACTTCTGACTCACTGCATAAAGAATATACAAGAACTAACTAAGCAAATGCTTTCCTAAATCTCTGCAGCGTCTTTTAGTATATGGGCAACTCAGCTTTCTAAAACTCGTAATGAGATTGAAATTTCTGCATTAAGAACAAGGTTCAATGCTGATATAAAACTTCTACAGTTAAACCAATTTTCACCTAATGAAGATCCATTTCCAAAGATAACTTAAAGAAGTCCCTCTCTTTAGGCCACCTGAAAAAAATAAAAATAAACATGTTCATTGTTTTGCAGGCTGTATTAGGAAGAGCTTGCCCAATGTCCGTGACAGGGTTTCAGCCAAAATCTACTAAAATTTTGCTCTGACAGAGCTGATGAGCTATAACATTTCTGAGTTTCTGTGGGTATTCTTTACCTGTATTGTGCTTAACTGAAAAAGTTAAATGGTAACATGTTAATTACTCGTTTTTATCTATGCAGTAGATGAATGTTCATAACACTTGCTACTATTAACATTGCAAGTTTATCCTGATGAATACAGTATCCCAGTTCTTGTAATATTATTGAACAGTTAAGTACTCAATTAGAACCATTACCTTTTTTTTTTTTTTCCCCCACAGTAAACCTGAATTTTTGACCTCAAAAGAGAAGGCGGGGGAAGTCCTCTTACTGGATGATCCAAAGATTTCAGATACTTGTTTGAGTTGCTGGTATTTCAGCTACAGCTTTGAACCAGATATAGGGAAAGCATTAAAAAAAGAAACTTTGCTTCTTTAAAAAGGAATAAAAAAAAAATCAAAATAAAAAGTGGAAGTCACAAATATCTCCTTGGAAACAATAGCCCTCCCAAATCTGAAAGTACAATATATTGCTCTTGTAGCTGTTTAATATAACATAAAGGTGACTGAAAGAATAATTAAATGTGTATACAACACCAATCTAACGAGCACTGTATCTTCAAAGGTTGAAGTACAACAGATGTTAATGAGAAATTCCTTTGATGAGCTAGAATACACAAAACCCTCCACAAATGCTCCTTTCAAAGCAAAAGAACCCTGTCAGGTTTAAACACATACAGTCTCCAAACACTGCTAGAAACCTAAATCACTTAGAAATAAAAGTGAAAATGTTTACAAAAATGAAATAGAGGTTAGTGCCTCCTTGGACATTAGGTTTCTTTTTTGTGTATAGAGAAAACATTATGATAGTCTATAAATTAGGCAGGAAAAATATACTAACAAGATAATATTTTTACAATTTCACTGTATTTCTTTTGTCTCACTCTCTTGGAGAAGGACAATACATCAGCAGAGTGGGATTTCAGCCATGAGATTAATCCAATCTGCCCTGCAGAAGATTTCCCAGTTACACCAGTGAGTTTTGCCTGATAAAACCAACATCGAGAATAAAATAAATTAATAAGAAGTCTCCAAGCTTTTCAGCACAGCCAACAATTCTGCCCACTTGGTACCACGTAATGCTAACTAACACTGACAATATTTCCTCTTCTCCACACAGTGCCTTGACTCACTCACTAATAGGCTTCCATTCTTACACTGTAGCATCACATTCCATAGCTCATTGTATTACCTACAGACACACACACACACCATACTCCAGTAGCATCCCTGCATCCTTCCCTCTCCCACTCAGTTGCTTAGTGAATCTGCTACTCCCTCTCTTCCTCCATCAAAGACTCTGCATTGTGACTTCACAAGTTCTCCTACTGTTTCAATCAAGGACATGCTTACTTTTCTACTCACACAGCTGCCTTCATCACAAAGATGGAATACAGTTATATTTATCTTAATAATTCAGTTAGTATTCACTATAACCTGCAGATAATTAAGAATTCATGTGGTGTTCATGTGAATGTCACAGGTACTTCCACATGAGTTCCACTGTAATCCAGCACATTTAAAAGCCAATTGGCAACATGACCTGATATAGCTAATAACATCTGAGAAACCAAATTACTCCTTTTGCTATAACATTTATTTTGAGACAATGCCATAAATTGCCACATGACATGAAAAAGGGGTAACGTACATACAAACACTCCACATAAATATTCTGGTCAGGAAGTAGTAGAATGAAAGACAAGTGTAATCTGATTTTTTCTTCCATCTGTGTACTCAGAATCCATTCACACAATGAAGGAGGGGAAGATGGGGAGAAAGACCTATTTGAAACTATTTTGATCACCTATAATTTTTGAACAGGAAGACTGCTCTGTACTACTCCTTCTGTATATTAACGGATGAAAAGATAATAAAAATACAACAGTCAATCTGAGTTTCATTAAAATACGTAATAATTATATTAGTAATAATAAGCCTTAATCCCTTCCATACTTCACCACTAACGCTTTTCTGAAGTCAGCACAACTATGTTTAAATCACTGCAAAAGATCAAAGATATTCAGTCCACATACATATCTACAGTAATGGGATGAATCAATTATTCTAAATGTAGTGTGAGCTCTAACAAATATTACCCTTAATGAGAGGCTGCTCTGATTCTAGACATTGCTTACAGTGACAGCTACAGTATGAACAATTTAATACTCTTTGGTTTTGAAACTAAAGCTATTTCTGTGTTCAGTAAATACTATTATAAGTTAGACAGTTAGGGCTAGCCCCATCTCAAATTCACTGTGGCTCTGGGAACATGGACAGGAGTCCTCACTCTGGTGTGGCATCAGTTCTGGGGGCGCTTCCCTCAGGACATTTCCAGCTCTGGTAACAATTCCCTAAGAAGGGGACCGTTCCTTCAGTGGGGAGAGCACTCTACTGAAGAGCTGCAGCCTCCTTCACTACAGGGCACCATATACTTTTCTGGTGAGCAATTTTGGCATACACTGGGTTTTTCTCTCCTCTTCTGGGATCTGGTGTGCAGCAGTTCATGGCCACCCAACACTCCCACCCATGGCAGCCCCACCAAACACACCTGAGAGCACACGGCCAGGGGGAACAATCTAACCAGGCCCTTCCCACTGGCTCCAGATCACTGACACCCACATTGCAGGACAGCACAACATCCACAAAAGAAAGGGCATAACAGAAAATAATCATGACTGTTGATAGTAGAGAGGCTTAGAGTAAAGTTTCAAGACAGTTTCTCTCTACAGACTCATTTTTAAAGCACCTGAAAAAATTCTCCATGAACAGGCTGATAACTCAGGGAAATGTAAAAGATCACGCTGAACCTGAAAACTCACCCTTTGAGCCAAACTATTTTACATTAGTGAAAACTTACACTCTATATATTCTGAGTAGTCTCCACTGAGAGCAAATTGTGCTTTATTTTGAATAACTGGTTGTTCGTGGCTGAGATAATTGTGGTTCAGCAGTAGCAGCACATAAGTCATAATCTTTTATCACAATTGGTGCCGTCATTCTCTTTCTCAATTCATCTCGATGTGTTATTGGTCTCCATACCATTCTATGATGCGTTTCTTCAGCTGTTTATACCTCAGTAGAGCACAACACATGTACTTGAAAACTGGAAGAATTTCAAGGGCCTGACTCAGAGCAGCACTGAGATACATGATGCTACATCCTCAGCTGAACAAAATGAGTTCACATTGCAGAATTTCTCTCCTAAGGATCTAGTCCCTATTTTTGCTATGTTGGGGAAAAAATTTAAATACAATTTATGTGAACTTCATCTATTATTTATAATTTCTATCTTAAATTAGCATTTTTATAACCCTCGTACTTCTTCCTCTAGGATTAGGCTTCATAACAGTTACAATGACGAACATTACGACTTTTCACAAAAGGCAAGTCAAATAATTAATGTGTGAGGAGGGAGAATTTTTTAAAAATTATTTTCTTTTCAACTCTCCCACACAGTGTACATCACCCTTTCTAATAAACAGACCTTTGCACTAAGCCCACTCGCAGCTGTTAGACACCTCCACTTCTGGGGGTGCAACTTCCCATATTTACAGATACTGCTTGTGGGTGCTCCAGTGCTGCCAGGGTCAAGAGGGATTTAAAATGCTGCTCTGTTATCGCCTGTCTCACTCCAAGGTCCCTCAAATATTGCGGCACACTTTATATGCAACTTTGATATTTCTTTTCAAGGTATTTCCTCATTGTTTCAAAAGCCTTTTTTGTAACTCCCTGGTTGCTCTTCAATCTGGATGATGGTCATCATCATATTGAGCAGCACTGATATTTCGGCAAATCCACTCAGACAGTTTGGGTTGTTCCAGTCACACAGAATTACTCTCACATCGCTTCTTGTCAGCTGTTGTTGTCCAGGCCAGTGTGCAGCCCTTCTCCCCTGCCCCCAACAGGGCATATTACTGTTTAGCTCAGAGGTGGAATGAGCGCAGTGTGAGAGCAAAAACTACTTGGGAAAGAAAGTGAAATGGAGAAAGCCAGGGAATGGATCAAAAGCACAAAAATAGTTGTTAATATCAACTCCGTTGCACTGTCACAGTCCTAAAATTCATAGCATCTTCTCATAATTAAATAAATAAAATATAAATTATTTATAATTAAATCATGTGATTCAGATTATAAAAACACATCAATAAATGTGTTTTTTTTTTTTTTTTACAAATTTATTTGTAAATAAAAGAAATATTTTTTTTTATCAAGACGAATAAGAAGAATTAAGAGACTGTATAAAAGCTGTGTTCATTTCCCTGTCTTCTTTTCACCAGTTTCATTTTCTGGTTGAATTATTATACTCCATCATGTTTCTTAATGAAAATGAAGTTCATCAGTCCTGGTGCTATGTCATCTACAGTGTTAGGGGAATGCCTTTTCTGTAATAAAAAGTTTTCTCGCTAGAAGTAAGTGGGTCATGTTTAAGTGACGTGTTTCAAGTATATTAAGTATACCAAGAGTAGATCATATAAGAGTATAAAAGTAATTTTTATGAGAGATATTGGCTCTGATAGCTTGGCATTTGAGGACAGAGTTGGACTGAAAGGTCTTTTTTGTTCCTTCAATCTGTGTTTTTTGATTGGATCTTTTAAAAAAAAGTGACCTGAGGTCAGGATGAGCTATCAGTCATACACCTGAGTATATCTCCTGACTATATTCAGATTCACAGAATTAACTGGGTTGGAAGAGATCTCCGAGATCATCAAGGTATCTATCACATACTAATCACTAGAAGACAAAACAGAGGGAAAGAAAAATGTAAGCATTTAGTTGAACAATTACCATTACTGAGCAATTATTTGATTACAAATAAAAAAAGTTATTTTTGAGCCAGTTTGTAACTGATGTTTACAAAATATAGAACACTGTTTTCTGACTCACGTCTTGTTATACAAAGCAGAAGGAAAATAAGATTTATTGTGTGTAGGTTCTCTCCAAATGCACTAATCATAATCTATGTCTCCCATTTAGAAGAAAATGTGACGGGAACAATCGTGGTGACTTATAACCCCTGCTTGTCTTCAGACCAAATTTTCCATCTAAGCATTTTAAAATATGAAGCTAACGAGGGTGTAACAAAGTTTGTTGTTGCTATTGCTTACACAGAAAAGGCCTAACACAAAGGAAAATAAATAAGTCATTTTTTTAAGCAGGGTAATAACTGCACAATTAAGCACCTTATTTTAGTGGTGCAGTAATGACGACACTGTTGCATCTGTGATTAACAGTGCATGGGTCTAACAAAACTAATTAAGTCAGCAGAAAGACTTCTGTAGAATTTTAAGGCCATTTGAAATAATCTGTTCCAAACTTAACCAAATTACTACTGCATATCAACAGAGAAAATATTTTCTTTAGCATCATCAATTATTTTTACTCTGATCTCTAACATCAGAACATTATGACAAAAGAAATATGATCCTGGTGTATTTCCTCAAATATGCAGTATTTTTAGAATTAGCCCTTAATAATTTATGATTTATCAAGAGAAGATAAAATAATTGATTAGCAAGTATTTTTATAATTCTCACTGAATACTGAGCATTTCTTAGTCCATATGCTGACAGTGTTGTCAGGGAAGACTTGCTCAGAATGTCTATGATGTGCTTTGGTTTGAGTATTCAATCATAATCAACAATTCTTGAAGTAGTAATAGTTCAAAATGGCCCCAAGGCCCAATAAAACAAGAACTGCTGAGCTTTGTGACCTTGATCTTTAGAAAAGGTAAAATGTTTAAGACTGGATCTGAATAAGAATGTTGACAAGATGCTATTTAAGAGTTTTGGAATTTTCAAATATAATGTGTAATAACTTTGATAAAAGACCCTTTACTCTGTTGCAGAACTCAGTCTCCCTAATTAGATGTAATTCGATCTAGTTTTCAGTACACAGCTACTAAAGAAACAAGATAAATGCTGCAGGAAATGTGGTATGACCTTTTCATTATTGCTTTGTCAGGACATCTGTCAAGAGACTTTTCCTCCATTCCAAGGCAGTCAGACATTGCAATGAATGGTATTAAGGTACAGCTTGTTCTTGGTGGGATGCCAGACTGTGCTACCGAGTAAGATTCATAATGTACTACAGTCAATAAAACATCAAGATACAAGGTACATAATAAACCTAAATTTATCTTCTGAAGTAGTACAGATCAACAATTCACTGCACATTTGAAAGGAAGATATGAAAAGACAGAAAAAGATTGCATTGTCCACATCCCTGCTAATATTATCTATGATTATATTCTACAATTTTTATCATACAAATCTATTTCTATAACGTTTTTAATAAGCAATTTCATAACATCAACAATGAAAGGCAAATGAGAAATGGTGGCTCAAGATTTGCAAAAGAAAGTATACAGAGACTGACAGTTCTCTTACAAAAGGAAAAAACTGGTTAGATTTATCAAATTCTGGAAAGTGTAATAGCTATTGACAGTTTTCAGGAAGCTGCTAAAACTATTCTGTCATTGTATGTAAAAATGAATTTTTTAAGAGACAAAAGAATCATGGCAGCCTCACAAAAGTTAATAACCTTTTTCAAATGCTTGTTATAGAGAAAAAAAGCGACAAGCAGAGCATGTTTCAGTGTACATGCTTACATTTTCCAGTCTCTTCATATTACTGCTGAGAGAATTGCAAAGAGTAGAGAAAAGTACAAGACACACGTCAGTGGTATTGACAGACGTCTCTATTGGGAATGTTTTAGAGGCTTGCTAATCAAAACCGTTCTGGGTATAGAACAAGCTAAAACCTAACAGTAATTACCTGCTGCAACAATACATTCTCTGACAAATGTTTGCCATTTATGAGTAGCCACGTCTTTATTCAAAGGAATATACAGTTGAAATATTTAGAATGTTCTTAAACTTTTTACTGATAATTAAGTGTATTTCCATTATAGCTGTCTTTCTCTATTCTCCTGGTGTTTCACTTAAACTGTTACATCTCCCATTTAATTAAGCTTCCAATCTTGTAAATGATTATATGCAGAAAGGCTGCTGAACCCAAAGCATGTCCCTTGAAGCCTTCCTACCAGTCATTCTGCAGCTGAGGTGTAAGACTACATTCTTTGGAAACTAAATGATCTCATGCAAGTTTCCAGATTTCTTTCTTTAAGTGAAAGAAAACAAATTATTTTATAACTTCCCATTTTAGTTAATACCTTTAATTTTCAGAGCACATAGAGGGTGGGGTGTGTTTAGCAGAAGGCAGTCAGTTATTCAAACAGTGTGGGTTCAGTCTCACTATTTAAGCTATCGATGCAGTTTCTATAGCTTTTTGGATTGCAGAGACCCAAAGGCTATATAAATAAGCATAAATTAATATTATAAAGAACAATTCCAGAAATTGTCAGTCATGCGTATTAGTGTATCAGGCAAGAATGCAGGAAGACTGCTCCCCAAAGTGATGGTCCTTGCCGTTGAGCAATGACACTATGATTTAGCAAATACTTCCATTCTTATTTAATTCCATGCAATGTTTCCAATGCTTGCCAATTCTTCAGTCTGCTTATTCTCATACTCCTCTACCTTCTTACAAAGAAACACCCTGGGAGTCATGATTAGTTACAGCCCAGCAGCCTGGCTTATTGTCGTTTTCTGGAATTGAGTCATGCTTGGACATGGCCAGTTGCTATTATTTCCTTAAACTTTTCACACAGTGAATAAAGCTGAACTTGGCTTGACTGAAAAAAATAGAGTTAGAATCATGAACATTTTTAGGGGATCTTACAGTGGGAAAAGGGTAACAGTGCAGACCCTTAAACCTCATTTGGCACTGGCAGGAGTCACCTCACCAACACCACGACATCCAATTTGGAAAGAGCCGATGTTTATTTAACATTTTGTGCATGCTACTCTAACTATCAAGAATGACAGGCTCACTGACAGTTAATAACATCAATTAATAAATCACTAAGGTGCTCCAATCCTTATTTCAGTTGAGCAGTTTTCCCTGGGGCAGCCTACCTCTCATTTTTACTGTGCACAAAGCTTGGCTCTGTGTCCATACCCGGAATATGACACAGCAGAAAGTAAGTGAAAGATACCTACACGATGTCTCCTTACTACAGGTATTGATCCTGGCCTGGAAATTGTGGTAATAGATCTTATTGCTTTGTACTTGTCTCTAAACATGTCAACATACTCCCAGTTAGGTGCTGCTGAAGTTCTAGAAGCAAAGGAATGAGCATATAGAGGAGCTCTTCAAGATACCATCATCTTTTACCAGGGCCCTTCGAGTTTTTTAAAGTGCTCCTTACAGCAATTAAACCCTTAGCAAAGCAGATTCCAACAGGACTTATAGCTGGGTTAAAGAGATTACTTCCTTCAGAGGGCAAAATAGACAGCTGAGGTCACTACAATGAGGAAGTGAGAGAGATTTATTTGCATAAAATTTATTTAATCTACCAAAAAAGACTTTTACACTTCTAGTGAAGCTAAGCAAATTCATTGAAGGTGGCAATTATGATAAACTAAAAAAATCAGGTAGAATAACTGCTGGCACCACAGTTGTGGTAGATAGTTTAGTGCTGGTAGTGTGTCCATGAGGACTTTACATTTAACCAGCAGTAATCCTTGAACCAAACAAGAAATAATAGAGTTAAAGAGATCTTCTAAATGAAAATGATATAGGTCAGTTATAATCATCCTTTAGATCTTAGAATACAGAGACCTGCCTAATAATTCACATTCCTCCTACCACTTCTAAAACTCCCCTCTTTGCTATGCAGAGGAGACTTTTTTCTTCAAACCTAGTAATATTTTTACTAAAAAGCTATAAATATGCAGTGTTTAAAATCACATTTTTATAAAACATTGGAAATAGGATAAGTTCATGAGGAATTAAATATTAAAAAATGTAACTCAAATAAATTCTTTTTAATATTTATTATAATTTAATAAATTATAATAAATTTGAATTTGAAAAATACCTTATAACTTGTGTTGTATCAGTTAATGTGTAGTAAGTCTGCATGTGCCTTTTTTTTTTTTTTTAGTGTTTTTCCCTAAAGTTAAAGTGTTCAACCAAGTCTGGACAGTTTTTGATTACTTTCTGGAGAGGAATAAGTAATTTAGCTAAGCCAGACACTACAAATTTCATCTGAAAGCACCATGAACAGAAAAAAAATCACGCCAGATATAAGCATTTAAATTTAAGGGGGATTCAGTTAGGAAATAAACTTTGAATAGAGAGTAACTTTCTCAATGACACCCCTTATCACTAACATCGTCCCACTGTAAACATGAATTTCTTGGTGTGGTATCTGAGTGTATGCAACAGACCAACTGAGACAAAAAATGCCTCGAACTAAATATTTGCTTTAGGATATCACAAGTGCCCCAAGGATCCTGAAGACTGATATTACTTTTAATTAGATGCTCCATGAAGTTTAGATGTTGATTATAGCCAAACTTATACTCTGACCAGTGACTTTTTCACTGGAAAGAAATTATATAAGTAATTGTCATATTTGCAGATATATAAAGATTGAGACAGAAATTAATATAGTGAAATAATAATGATGAAAAGCCATCTTGATCAGATGGTAAACTAGGCACAAGTAAAAAACATTAATCTTTGTTATTGGCTAAATATAAAGCTTTATACGTAATCAAAGAATATACAGAAAAAAATAGTTCATGTTCTTTAGGGATAGGAAACTGTACTGGGAAGAAGTGATATCAAAAAGAGCCCTGGGAATCATGAGCCTAAACTCACAATGGCACTGCAGGAGAAGGTGTTCAGCTAAGCTTTTACTACACACCTAAAACAGCTACACTGTGCCCTTAATTTACCCGGATAAAATTGCTACTGCAATAGTGGCCAATGTCCACAGTGAAGAAAACGTTGCAGAAACTGGAAGGGTTCAACTGCAAATGTCACTGAAGGTTTGGAAAACCTGCAAGACTGAAGCATTTAGTTTGATTTATTTTACTGCAGATGGGTGAAAGACTAACCTAATAATAATGTGTAAATAACTACATGGAGAATAAAAGGGTAAAGAAATTCAACTTCCAGAAGGTCTTACTTTTTGCTGTTTAAACTTAACTTCCAAACATTTGGGTTTTCTCCTTTTTTTATAGGACAAGGGGGAGCGATTGATTAATGCAATTCATCGACTGACTCGTGGCCATAACTTCTCTGATAATGTTAGTAATAATACATATATTACTGCATTTTGCCTTTATATTGGGGATTGAAATTACTCTCCCACAGCAAGTGCAAGCAACACAGTGTATTTTTTAATAACATGCTAATTTCTCTAAGCAAAACTGAACTTAATCATATTCAGTATAACACTTGCATACAGGAACAGTATAACTACATACAGATGAGTATCAAGAGATTTAAGGTTTGGTCCTTATTGAAACATCCCTTGGATCATTATTGCAAAACTTCATAGTAACAAAATCAACTTTAGCCCTTGAAATTTCAGAGATTTGGAAAGTTAGAAAATAAAATTGAAGAAGTTATGAAAGATTACATATAGGACCTTATACTCCAAAAATTTTTCCAAAACAATGAGTTAGAAGTTTTTATAGAGAAGGACTTAACTGTCTTCATGACTCCATTGTCTGATTGTTGACTGGATTTCATAAGAGTTTAAAAACAAACCAGAAGAAATAAAATTAAAATTAAATGGAAATTGAAACTACTACAAGGAATGTAACAAGGAATAAAGTAATAAATACTTGTAGGTTCTTTATGCAGTGAAACTTGACACTATTTTAGTATAATTTCAGATGATCTTTAAGTATGAACCTCTTTGAAAAAAACCTTCCATGTAGCATAATATCCTAACTATCCATTCATAATTGTGATTCTACAGCACACATGGAAAAACAGCCCTCATGGAAGCATGGTCTGAGATGACTTGGAACAGTGAACACTAAAAACACATCACAGGTTATTGACCAGTTTGAGTCCATCCTAATTACAATGAGCAACGCTGTTGTGAAGAAAGTCATCTCATCAAGTGAGTAGACTCATAGAAAATCATCAGTACCAATAAACAGCGAGAGTTTCAATTATTTTTTTGTTATTTAGGAAACAAAATTTATAGTTTTGTTATTAAGGAAACCTTTTTGTAAAAGGGAAAAAAAATAATTCAAACCCAAACTAACAAAATCACAACAAACAAAACTCAAAATGCCAACCACAACAGAATGTTACCATAAATATCACTGAAGTGTTTAAACTGCTCTTTTAAAGACGAAAAGTAACTCTGAAAGACTGTGATACTGCTTTTTGGGTTTTTTTTAGACACATTCTCTACAACTGAGAAATACACCAAAAAAATAAAACAAGTAAAATGCTTCAGAATGTGTTTTAAAGGAAATTTATAAAAATATATGTAGGACAGAGGCATCATGAAAATAACATCACTGCAACTTACCCGAGAACCAAATATTAGAGCACTTCCTCCTGACAATTTGTCTACTTGGCCACATTTCCTTATTGCAAAATGTCAAAGCAGAGTTATTGGGAAAATACTTAAATTTAGGATGATGTTAAAATAATTACTTAATATTCAGATTACTATTATTATTAAATATGTTTAACTATCCTGAAAATGAGAAACAATCAAAAACAAGGAAGAAAACACATTGGACCAATATTTCACCTCCAGTTAATTAAAATCTTATCTTTTCCTCACACAGACTAACTTATGGAGAAGAGCTGATATTTTTAAATGCTTTTGTTAAATCACACAGACCAAAGTTCTGTCTACTTTCGGTTTTTAGCCTTAGGGTGCAGGCACCAGGAAAAGTCTAAAAGAACTGAGAAATCTCTTATTATTGATGGTTGCACAAATTTTTGACCATGATAGCACCTCACCTCCTTTCCCTTTTTGTTGTGACAGATAAGCACAAAAAATTTCAGTTTGAAATGGAAGATAAGCAGTAAGCAGCAAAAGGTTTGATGCTTATTCAAAGCTTATCTGAATTGCCCATACTTCCTGAGACCAGAGAGTCTCATAAGATCTACAGTTCTTCCAAATTCCAGACAGTTCAGAAGTACTAAGAAAATAATTTTTAATGTAATTGTTTTTAAATCTCTGTATGTTGGCACTTTTGTCTTTGGAGACTTCAGGTAAGACCTGCAAATGCAAAGCTGTGCACAAGTTAAAAATAACAATAGTAATTAAAAAACACAAAGTAAATCTGTACCTTAAACAGTTGTTTGATTTTTGAGGACTATTATTACTTTTATTGTGGGACCTCTCAACTGCCATCCTATCCTCAATCACAGGTAGTCAATACACCTGCCCAGAACATAAATGCTATTAGTCAGATCACACAGTTCAGCATCTCCTCAGTTTAATTTTTCATTTAAAGAAACGACTTTTTTACTGTAGCAGCAAATTATACTCTCCAAAAAAAAATTTAGCTCTGGTATGGGAAAAAAGGCACACACAAAAGAAGTTGCACTTAAAATATTAATTGGGAAGTTAAAAAAAAAAAAATCACTGCAGGTTTCATCAGACTAATTAATTCTAGTTTTAATATATATGCTACAGAAAAATTGAAAGGCATTTTCAAAATAAAACAGTTAAGCAAACCAAACCACACTGCATTTTCAAGTGTGCTCCTAAATAAAAGAATGAAATTCCTAACTTACAACTCCAGCCATTGCAGGTGACCACCCTCACCCCAGCCTAGCATGTCCTGGGAGAAAATGACTGCTTTGTAACAAAACCAGAGAAACCTATGCTTACTAACCTGCCTGAGGCATCATCAAGTCTGAATTGAGAATGCAGAGGGAATAATCTACTGATTCTCCCACCCTTGACTTTTCCAAGATCAAGAAACTATGTCTAAAATTGCTGTATTTTATACCTTCATGATATATTTATTAATGTGGTTGGCAGTAATCAACCCCAATTTGCCCTCCACCTTTATTTTTAAAATTCGAAGTACTTTGTGATTACATAGAACTGGATTACCCAATGAATTAAAACAAAATATATCGTTTGACAATGTCTTTGAAGACTCAAGCTTTTTTTCCTTCTATACTAGTGGACTCCAAATACTGAAGCTGCAAGCTGCCCCCATGTCTGAGTATTCCAGTTCTGCCAAACCATATGGCACATCTTTATTTAAATGTTAATGATTTTCATATTCAGCGTGAACTCTTTGAAGTAATGTTTCATTTGTCTTTGATACAAAGTAGCCTGATATAAAATAGCTTAATTAAAATAGTTTGATATAAAATAGCTTAATTAAAAGTTAATTCAATAAGTTTTCAGTGTGCTCTAACTATAATTCTTCAGCACCAAACTTTCCAATCAGGACATATTTTTAATTGGTAGAAATGTTGCAGTAGTTTTAGGAAATCTTTTTCAATTAATTTGGAAGCGTTGTTCCAGTTAGTAGAATCAATGCCTCTTGCTATTTATCTTCAGGGGAATGTTTTGTTTCTAAGCAAATTAAATCCCAAAGGACAGAAAGCTGTACTTCAGCAGGCTCTCAATATGTTTTCTGTTTGAAATAATTGCAAATGTGCTGGTTGCTTTTAAAGCATATAATATGGCTTCAACTTCTGCGCAAAAGTCCGTGAAAGACATTTTGGATATACGATATCCCAGGGGAAGCAAATCCATTATTTGAATAGAAATTACATCAGATTTCCATGCAAAAAGCTAACACACACTGCAGTGCTACTGTTAGTCTGACAGTACCTTACTGCTCCTGTCATGTGTTTTGTTTATCCTCATCAAAGCTGGCCTTGACTGAAAGGAAGTGACAGTGTTCTAAATCAACCACCAGCAGGTGGTCACATCAAGAAAAGTTTTTAACAAGCCACCCTAAGTACAAGTAACAGGAGTTAGCACTACATCCCAGGAAGAATAACATCCTTAGAGTTAATTAGCACTTTTGGCAATGTAGCATAAGGGTTGGTATTTCTGGCAGCAACATTAGCCACAAAACGACATGCCATCTACTTCTAAAACTAAGTGTAGAGCACCTTCTTTACAAGTGACCTAAATGTAGGACTGTTCCAAGAGACTGCTTGTTTTTCTTCAAGAAGTGCACCTGTTTTCAAACTAACAAGCAAGTTTGAAATCCCATCCCACTGGAGCCAAATCTCATTTGGTTTCTTGACCTACAAGAAAACGCTGTACACCTCTGTGATATTTCACAAACATTTATGAATTGATTTTCCATTGAAAAGTATCTACCCTGTTCAACCAGGTGAAGATATTTGTACAGCATCATCTAGCAACTTATTTATGGCCGATCAAAAAATATTTTACTAATAAAATGACTAAACCTCCAAAATAATATAGGGCCATTTCTATAGCACAGTTCTTTTTTCCTTTGGGAATCAAGCCATTCCTTCATTTTCCCCAAAATACATTTTGTTACCATTGGTGTAAATTTAGGTATGCCTTTTTTCCTCCCAAATCAGAAAAATCAAGGTAAAAGCAGGTTCACACAAAAAAACAAGCAGGGCTTTTACGAGTTTATGTTTGGTCTGCAGAATCTTCATACCCAGTGGAAATCACCAGTCACCTCTCTAATCCTTTCTCAAACTTGGCCTATTCATTTTCCTATCCCCAGCCTTTTCCTGATTTCACAGCTTTCCATCTCATATTTTCTTAGCCCTGTACTTATCTCTCAGATCATGATTCTCTGATCATTTCAAACCACAGAGCACTCACCAAGGTTTTTCTCCCTGGAGGCTGAACTGTCAGTCCTTCGTTGAAGTATCTGTGACACTGTTACAGGTTCGAGTAATACCTCGAGCTGAAGTAACTAACAGTAGAAATCCAAGAAAATATATCACTTAAGGAAGACTTCAGAAGTTTATCTCCTCTCCCTCACATGTCACAGTGAGATGACAGCGATCCTGTAAGGTGTTCAAGCTGACACTGTCGAGTGTAAAGCACTTACTGTGTAATGATTATTTAAAATGACCTGCCATGCATCTCCTTCAAGAAAAGGTGAAATGAGTTGGTGGAATACAAAACACTGTACAGTGATCAATGAAGAAAACTCAAAAGATTGGTCACTTGTCAGGTATTATCAATTCTTTAGAACTAGAGAAAGGATGGCCATAATAATTCATGAATAATTTATCGGAAGGTAAAATATTTGGAACAATAATCAACCAAAAATGAGTAGCTATTCTGAGCTAATTAATGTCCTCATTTAAGTACTGATTGACAGTCTTGCATTAGCAGGCATTCTGCAACAGATAATCCACAGAGGGCACTTGAGCAAGAGTAATGTTGCCTCCCATCTCGAAGCTTTGTGGCTTTTCTCATTTGAAAATTTTTACATGTATGAAGCAGATGGATTATGTGATAGCAGTTTATGGATAGCTTCAGAGTTTCTACTCATAGCACAGTCAGTAACATATATAAAGTTACTGTAAAAGCTTTTTCAGTAGAAGAATGCTACAAGTCCAACACAACAGGTTCTGACACAACGCATACGTTAACATCATATTTGTCTTAGAAGGAAGTGGTGCTTTTCCCCCCCCTACCTTTTCAAGCCCGACATAGTTCAGCAAATCTACATCCTCTCAATGTTGTATCAGAGTTGTTGACTCTTAATGTTTCTTCCCCATAAAAATTAAGATAGCATATGATTTGGAAGAAATATTATCTATACTTAAACCACTACATCCCCAAGACAGAAAACAATCAACATCCTGAAATCATGTTCAAAATACGTAACACACCTATCCATGTAAATTAGTCCACTGGGGAATTTAATTATTCAGAACACACCAGATTAGAACATAATGAGCTATAAGGCAAAATATAAGAACTTTGTTTTCTTAGTAGTACATCAGAAAGAATTGCTAGATCTTATTTCTGTTATTTTTTTTACTGGGAAATCATTGCATCATTCATATATATAAGTCAATTGAGATATGTCTCTTCCCACTCTGTTTTCTTTCCTCTCCTTCATATCAGAGTAGATTTGGTGCAGCAGCATAAAGGCAAAGGCGACTTGGGTATGTGCTACCCATTCCAAATTATTACTTTCATTTCACTGCTTTGCTAAATGCAAATAGCAAGGACCTGAGGAAATCATTAACAAGATCTTATTCTGAGTTTTGGATGGTAATTGAGCATATATAGACAGCTAATTCATTACTCATTTTTCTAGGAATTAAATAATTCACCATTTGAATTAAGCCATTTGAAATCACTTCACTAGTTAGTTCATGGAATGTTATATTTAATCACTATCCATTCAGCTATGATAGCCAGCTTTCATTAAAAAGGGAGGGAACACATCCTACCTCAAATCATGCAACAAGACTTGGTTCCCAGATTGGATTTAGGACTGTTTATAGTTCAGAGTGACTGTGGGCTGCAATATGAGAAGACAACTAAAAAGTTTTTCTGCTTATCTGTGTGAGTGGTACAGAGACACCAGAAATACCTGCATAGTTAGATCCTTAAGGTGTTTTTTTTTCCATGAATACAGGTTTTAAAACCATGAGCTAACAGCAGATAGAGATGGAAAAGGCTTGGATAATCATGTTTTTAAAGAGATAAGGATATAAGATCTTACAAAATTTATACTCTGAATTTATGTTCAATTCACTAATAGTAAGATTTTAATTTTTTCAAACATCATCTAAGATATACTTGCTTTGTAGCAAGAAGATCAAAAACGAAGTTTCAGAAAATAGTATGTAAAAATAGCTTACTGTGTGGTAGTGTGGTGTATAATTAGTGTCACCTAACACAGAGTTAACAATTTCCTGGTTTTAATCTGAATTTACTTTAGATGTGAATAGATGGAAAGTCAATGTATCTTAATGGACATGTTGACTCATTTATGGCCCAGTTGGATTTGAAAGCTGTCTATGGTTTTTATTTTCTTCTGGTTATGTTTGGAAGGGTAAGTCAGTCAAGCACACTGAGGAGAGTATCGATCTCTTGGGCAGATTACTTTCCAGTGGGCTGAATAACTTCTGGAGAAAAAAATCCCCTACACCAAGTCTTAATGGGTTTTTTTTTAGAGTCTATCAAACCTGACCATTCTGTAATGCAAGTACTCAAGAAATTTTTATCTAAACTGCCATGCTTGATGCTACTGAACTATATTTTTTAATTCCAATTTACTGATTTGAGGGGGTTGTTTCTTTATTTTTAATCCATAAAGTGTCTTCCTAGACAGAAGATATTGGGCAGGCATTAAGAAGAAAGGGCATGGTGATAGAGGAGGTGGGGATACCAGATACCATTTGCAACTGTTTAGTTTGGGGGTTTCTTCCTGTGTAGAACTATGGTTAAAAGAAATGTAGAAATAATTGATCATTAAAGATTAATACTGTCGAAAATTACACTATAAGATAGAATTGCATTATTTATCGAAAAATACATTAACTTTCAAACTTTGTTCTGACAACTACTTTACTTATGGATTTGGAAATTTAAATTGCACTCCAGTTTGGCTCCTACACTGTCACTTACTGTCAGGATTACAATTCAAAAGATACATAGCAACAACAGAAAGAAGTAGATGAGCACAAAACAAGCATGCAGCAATGAGAGACATTGATAAAAAAATATTTAAAAAATCCCACCTGTAACATTTTTTAGGTTGCACGGTGTCTGCCACATTGGCTAGTGCTGTGATAGATACTGTTTATTACAGAGGGTGATAATAAGAAAGTGAATTAGTTATATTTCACATTACTGACCTTTCTTTTGCAGAAAGGTTCACTTTGCGCAACCTGAGCACTTTTTATCATGCAGTTATCTCACAGACACATTTTGCTGGAAAAAAGAAACTAAAAATACGTGTGATTATTCCGGGCAATAGAAAAAAACCTAACTTTTCAAAGACAAAACATTGCAGATATCTAGCATCCAATTACTTAGAAATTTAGATCTCAGGCTAATGTCAATATAGCCTTTTCTAAATTAAAATTCTTCCTTATATTCTTACAATTTAATGGTAAAGAACACTTTCCTGGCAAACTACAGGGTGGCAGCCAACATTCTTCTTTTCTTTGACTCCAGGGAGTCATTCAGCTTAACAGAAAAATCCCTCAACTCTACATTAGGATCCTACAGAGATTTCAGTAATAGGCTGTCAACATTTTCAGTTTCAGCAATTACCCAAGAGATGAATTCTTGATGAATTAACCAGGCTGCTAATTTACTGGAATTGTCTCATTGTCCATATGTTTAGTACTTCCCGTAAATGAAGAAATTTTTCTTTTTATTTTTTCCCCTTCCCTTGACAAGTGTTAATCAAATTGCATTCAGATTTAATTTTATTTAACTTTATTTGTGCTTGAAGAGATCTTGTTTTACTAAAATAATTGTCAACACGAAACTGACTTTTCTGGGACAACTTCATTATTTTTTTGTGAAAACACCAAGCAATATTCCACAAAAGCAAAGCACAATACAACCTCTCTGTTTCCATTTATATGACTCCTATAATAGAGCAAAGTAAAGTCTTCATTTTAGCTCAGTTATATTTCCCTTAGTATATTATCATATAAGGCAATATCTTGATAGAAGGGCTTGAACTGACAGATTTCATTGGCTAAAACCTTTTGCACCCAGAGCATCAGATTCTTGCATGAAGAGTAAAGAGTTTATTCCCTCTGAAACAGCCATCCCTTTTAAGACAACAAAGCTACTCTTTTAGCCACAGCCTGTTAGATCACAGACTGGCATCCTCTGTGATGATCTGCATCATTCAGAAGACCAGATGGAAAGGAAGAACCTATTCTGACTGATATTTTTATTGGGAGGCACTTTTCCCAGTAATTTTTAAGCACTGAGGAGATTCCTAAATGGTCATATATCATTAATGAAAAAGGTGTGCTTTTTCACACATTTGAGAAATATTTTCTTCTGGCTTGTTTTATGCATTTTCATCCTGAACAGTAAAAACCAAATATAAGTCACCTGTTCTTAAAATGAATATTATAAAGACTGACTTCTGCATAGCGCAGCTACCAAGGCAGTGGGACAGATAAATCTTTCTAGTTGTTTTTCCTTTTCTTTTTTTTTTTTTTTTAATGGAATCAGAGACATTGTGTACTTGTAAGTAATGTTCCTTTTGTAAACTGTCAGAGTTTCCCAGTCTCTCCGTGGATTACAGGAGCATCAGCTGTGCTCATTTTCACTTACTGGGATACGTACGGAGCACACAGTTTTACAACAGTTCTGATACTCTGCACTGAACTGTCACAGAGCCGTAAAAAATAACTAAGATTCATGTCTTGAACTGCATTTTGCTATGCTTTCCATAAGTCAATACTGGAAGTGAATTTCATATACAGAGTGTATTTTTCTGTTGTCGTGCATTAACAAGCCATACACAGCAAACACCCAAATGCCCAAAGCTCAATGTTGAAGTGTGAAACAACAGTGATTTTTCCCCTCTAAGTCTGGTTGAAATAGAACCAATATTAAACATTTTTCTACTCCTGCAATGAGAAACGAAACCCTTTAACCGTTATAATATCTGCGGTTATAAAGTCATTAAGGGTGGCCAAGAAATAAGGGAACTAAATATCCTGATACACTTTCTGGAGTGCTTCAGGAGGGAAAGACCTATTATTGTCCATCTATCACTAGGAATTCTTAAAATACAATAAAAAATGAGTCAGTACAACTCTATCAGTAACTTTATAGAAATGTCATGCACTAGAATATTTGAAAGAAAAATATTTGACTTTCTACTTTGTTTGTTGTTATACAGCAAACTCTGGGCCACTCTGTAGCTGTACTGCTGTTCTGTCCAAAGTAGACCATAATAATAATAATAATAATAATAATAATAATAATAATGAAAAAAAAGACATTTAGAAATACAATACTTTCATCACAGACCTCAACTGAATACAAACCTCTGTGTTTAAGTCATTAACCCTATTACCACTGTTAATTCTTGTTTTTTTGTCTTAGATCCAACAGTGGGCCCCTTATTTGTTTACTTTTAAAGCAAAAGAACCCCAAAAATAGGCCACAAAAACCATTGCAACTCCTCAAAACAAAACAAAACTAATGATATTAACTTAGGAAGAAACTGTTCTGTACACTGTACCTTGCTGCAATTCATAATTGCCAGTACAAATCTGGTTTTTACATCTTCACTGCAATAAAAAATTTACTCCCATTAAGAATGTAATTTCTATATTACATACAAAATCATCAGTTCTAATTGTTCTCTAGCTGTCTGAGAAATAGAGGCTGTTAATATTCATGCTGGATTATAAGCTTTTTATATAGCCTCAACAATTTATTGTAATGAATGTTTCAATAGGTGTGTGATATTGGTTTTCAGAGGTATTAAATTATTCAAATTCATTGGAGTCAATATGACCTTAATTTATTATATTGCATTATTATAACGTAATTGCTTTCCCCATATTTGGTATACATCTTGATTGCTGAATAAGTTCTGCGAGTTTCCCACAGTGCAGGGCACTCAGCTCAGGCAGTAAATGCGAGTGTTAATGTAGTGTTTTAGACAGTGCAGATGTCAGTGAGTGGTGGATGAAGAATAAAAACCAAGTAAGACTCTATTTCTGCCTTAGAACAGCAAAGAGCTGTTTCTCTCTCTTCCATCTCCTCTCTTTTTCCACAACAGGACCTGAGTTTAGGCCCAAGCACAATTTTTCTTCACTTGGGGTTGTGGTGACATACTGGACAATATGTCACAGTCCTATAAACCAGAAGGACCACAGCTGACCCTCAAGTGAAAGGAACTTCCCCTCCTATAATTTCTTCGAAATCTGATAACATTACTTACTCGGAACTGAATCTAAATGAAATGATTTAGGGCCTGGATAATCAGACTCATCGCCAGTGGTGTATTTGAACTTGGTCTTATAGCAGTGCCGTGTCACATAATCAGGGCAAAACTATCAGAACTGAAGAGACATCACCTTTTTTTCAGGTCATTTATTAGACCAGACATCAAGTTATTCAGCAAACAAATGCTATTCTGATCCCATTAAGTCTGCTGTAATAAATCGAATCATTGATAGTTATGGAACCAAAATATTAAATATATTAAACATTAAATATATGAAGCTTACACCCACGTGGCCATATTTTAGATTTAAAAAAATCAAGTCAGACAATTGAACTCATACTTTTCATTGAAGACAACAGCGCTGTTCTGTTTCATCATTAGGGTTATCTTGTCATGGTCATCGAAACATCTTTTGGTACATCCCTTGTCTTCTGTCACTTTACTCTTATTTAACAAGTATGCTACCCGTTATGCCTTGCAATCTAAACCCTAGAAATCACACAAAAGGGAACATATTCATAGCAATAAACACAAGAGCCTCCTCTCCACTCCTTCCCAAAAAATCCAAAACCCACCCCCCCCCCAAATAAAAAAACAAACCAAAACATAACAAAACTGAGAAGCCACATACACAACAACCACATAAGTAAGAAATACACTGTAATCTTACCATCACTCATCTGTTGCCATATTGTATAACTTAAAGCTGAGGGTCCCAGTCAAGCAATCGTGTTTATATCTGCTTACCCTGTTTAAAGACATTGTTCAATGCACAGGGCTTGTAGCTCCAAGAAACAAAAATACTCCTTCCTTGACCTTGGATTGTGATTTTAAAAGCTATAATTCAAAAGTACATGTGTGGACAAATGTGGCTGTTTGAAAGCCAGACTGCAGACTGTTTCCCCAAAGGGATCACTTTGTCGTTTCTGCCTTCTAATAGTGTCTAATTGAAAGAATGCTGGTTTTTCCAAAGTACCTCCAGTTCCTGCGCATAATTTTATAAATGTCTTTTATTAGTTCTTAAATTCCATTTTTACTGTGGGTCTGCTCTAGGGACTTTGTTCATTATCTAATTTGCCTGAAATTTTGACCCCTGGGTTACTGGCAGGAAACCAATTGCCCTTTACTTCTTTTTTCTGTTAACTGCATAGTTAGAAGTGAAGGACTAAAAAGTCATCATGAAAGGAAATTACAGAGGTTAACTGTAGTGATTGCTTTTTTCTTCCCGAAGTATTTGCTCCAAGTTAACTTTTATTAAACCAGAAGGTGATCTGAAGGCACTAGTAGACCTTGCTGGTGGGGTTTTTTTTTGGCTATCCAAAACACTACTGATTTTTTTGTTATTTTCAATGATTCATTTAAGGAAAGAACTTGTAATAAAAGTTTTCAGAAATTAATAATTTTTCTAGTATTAAAAAAACCAGAGTAAACCATTCCAGAAGCAAAATCAATATCCCATGACACCAGCAATGAACATCACTCATTATTTGTTAAAGTAAACAGTTTACAAATAAAGAGGAAAATATATTTGTAAAAGGTAATCTAAAAAGAATGTGAGTACTTGGAGGAAACTGAAAAGGCCTACACACATTAAGACCTGTAAAGAGAAAATGCTATGAAGTCTCTGACAAGTTCTAATTTGATGGCATTTAAAGTTATCATTTATCTGATAATGGGTCAGTTTGGCAACTGAAGAAGTACCTAAACCTACATTCAACCCATTTCTTCTGAGAATGTGGTTGCTTATAAAAAAATACTTGTTCTTATAAGCAAACCATATCCGATAAAGATGAACTGGAATCACCTGAGATGTGTTGACTCCAGTTTAGTCTGCAACGTGTGCCTGGACCGTACTTGGGGACAGAGAAATGCTACAAGAAGGAAAGGACTCAAAGGTATTTACTCCTATTTTTACATGCAGGACGCTCCCTATGGAAGCATGGTTCTACCATGGACAACTGCTCCACGTTTTAAGACATTAGAAGAGTCAGATTTTCCCCCCTCAGGGTCTATAAGTAATTCTGAGAGTTCTTTTTCAAAAACAGAACAAAAGCCCTCATGCTGAAAAACAGTTTGGCTCTTGTTTACAAAAAATGCTCTACAATACAAAAATTACTGTATTTAACATCTAACAGTTCAACACAGAACAGCAGACATCCACTGAAGATTGTTTTCTGACTTGAAGGAAATAATTACTTTCAATTACCCAATATAAAACTGAATTCAGCAAGGCACTGTATGGTTTCAATGAATGCACATTTTTCAAAACAAGTGACAAGTGTCAGCCTTTTATTTAAAAAAAAAAAAAAAAGGAAAAGGTATTGGCATTTGCTTTTCCATGTGAAATATAGTATTGAAAGCTGATTCGAAGCCTTTACAAAGCCTTACAGTGAAACAGTTTGCTCTGAGTTCAGTGGACCTCAAATGAGGCATCTGGGGAAAAAAATGGAAGGTAGATGAGGTTTAGGAAGGATAGTTTTGATTAAAAATGAAATCTTCAAGAGGATATTAAAACAAAAAGAATTGAGCACATTTACATCTATTTTGGCACTGGTTCATGTGAACTGCAGTAAACTACACTGTCAGAAATTAAAGGAATAATGGGAAGAGGTTTCAAAATAGAATGGTTTAAGAGGACCTAGCTAAGAAATATCATTGAGGCACCTCCTGTGATGAGCACCTGCAAGAAACTCTGCACAGAGCACTTTCTGAACACTTGAGTTTGGAAACATTGCTTTTGTGCTGATTAACAAACTTTGGGCTGGGGGAGGAGCAGGTGTGAAATTGCTACGGTTTGAGATTTTCAGCTGGGTTTTCTCAAACAAATAACGTACAGCTTCATGGAGAACTAACATGAATTCAGTTTAAGAAGCACCAGTCTGCCCAGGGATGTAGAAAGAAGGGATATAACAAGGCCACATAAACATTAGTTTTATTTTGCCATTCTCTTTTTTGCTGCAGGGACTAAGCACACCAGAAGGTGAGACTAACAGAGCATGTAAGAATGCCAAAACTATTGGCTGTGAGTAATGCCCTATTCTTTGATTTCCTTCTCGAGCACATGGGGTTTTTTTACACTGAGCAAAAACTGCATATTTAGATTCCAAGGCTTTTAACATCTTGAGGGTATAATTAATAGCCAAGTACAAAATATACTGAGTTTAAAGGAACCACACTGCAGGAAGCCAGTATTGTTGGAGAAAAAGGAGACAGTCGAAAGACAAATGCAAGCTTATCTTAACAGCAAGTACTTAAGACAGTTTTCTTCTAATAGTTGCCTTTTTTTCTTTTTTTTTTTTTGATTTCACAAGTGTTTGAGGAGAAAAGATTAATTGCATTTATTTTACAGTAAAGGCACTGAAATATATAACCAAGTATGATATGTTTTTCCTTCCCACATTAGAATGCCTATTTTCTGAGTATATGCAAATACAGAAAGCTTGAACTAGACAGATATTACATGAATTCTCAGTACCATCTATAAAATCAACACTAACAACTTTTAATTACCTGTTTTCTCATGTGAATCCACTTCCACAGCAGATGTGCAACAAGGGGATTAGGATTGAATTTGTGCCCTGAGCCACACAGCTCTTTCACAATGCTGATTTAGTGACTTTAAGCTTATGTATTCAAAACTACCTAAGGGGTTACAAAGTAAATAAAATGCTGCAACTACTTACCTGCAGGAAGTGTCTTCCACTTTTCTAGATCAAAATGTTGTTTGTATAAGTTCTCTGGCATTTCTGAGCTTTCTGCATACAATTGCAAAGTTCTGGAGTCTCTGTAAGGACATACCTCTCAAGGAGCAGTAGAAGCAAGGTAGCTCTGCGCAGGAAGATGAGCAGGAGCCAGAGGTGAGTGCAGCACTAGCTGACACCATCCCAAACAGCAGGAGCACAAAGGACAGGCCACATGATCTACACAGGAGACAGAGAAGGGCACATCTATGACAGAGACCAGGGTAGCCGATCTAAGCTCAAATAGAAAAGAAAGAAGTGGAGGTGGGAGCCAAGGGCAGGTGGGAGCCAAGGGATTTAAAGCCAACTGCTGCCCTTGGGGCTGTGACAATACCCAGGTGCACGTGTTTCAGAAGTGAACTGAATTTAACAGCTGCAATCTAGTCCGACTTGCTCTTTATCAACATAAAAGAAAGCTGGCCCTGTTGCCAGGCTGCCCAGGAGACAGCCAGTAATGAGATGACAAGAGCTTGGCTGGACTGAAGTGAGCTCTGTTGGCAGAGCTGTGGGGAAAAGCTTGTGGAGCACCTGCTCCCATCATGCCTGGCTCGAGCCGCCGGATCCAGATTCACAAAATTTTTTACATCCAATAGTTTTTCTCTTGAAGGGAACGAAGCAATCACACAAAATATTTCCAAGATGTGATCTTTCTTTTAAATATTTAAAAGCTGCAGGACAACTCATCAAAAAGATCAAGAAAATGAAACACAGCTACCAAGATACTATTAACACTTTATAACTGAATAACTGAAAAGTAACCGAAAAATTGCATTCAAGAGATGTAAATTCTCCTGACACAGTCTACCATGTAGCAGCTTAAATAATTCTAGAGGAGCTGTGGAGAAGACTTAAGCAGGAGTTTTTTGAACTAGTAGCATTTCATAGCCTCTCTGGATCCATGGGCAACATATTCTGCTCCCCAAAACAAGACTGAAAAACTTGCATTGATAACTTCAAGTTTCATGGACTGCTAAAAATCTTGACTCTTAGTCTATGAGTGTCTAATTTACCTCACTACTTGCCCCCTTTAACTACTGTTAGCCACATTCTGGTTTTTAAAATCATCCTAATGTGTTCCATTTTCAATTTTTTTCAACATTCTTCTTCCCTCTCGCCGTACTCTCGGAAGCCAAATATTCCAATTAGTCTCTCTCTTTTCATTTTATAAAACTGAAAATGAGACAGAGAAAGATGCCTTAGAGAGTAAAAAAAAGCAAAAAGTAAAAATGTTTTTAGGGGTAAATCTGACTATACTAAAGAGGCAATTTTGCTGTGGGGATGTGTTCAAAAAGTTTGCTGGGTTTTAAGAAATATCTTCCATCTCACTGCACACAAGAGCATTTTGATAAGACTGTGCTGTCAAACACACCATAGAGAAAAAAAAATATATGGAAAACACACCACGTCTCTCCAATTCTACCTCTATCTACCAGTATTCAATATAGATCTTGTGCAGTAAAAGTATTATGGTTTATGGAAAAATCAAATTATTTTTCAACGTGGAAGGCAGAAGCAAATGGAATTTTAAAGACTTTTTTGCTGTGGTAATCGCTCTAATTATTTGTCCCGAATAAAATTTATCACTGAAAAACTTAAGAGCAGTTTTTTTATAAGCTATTCATATTCTATTATCTGTCCTTTCCAATGCTCATGATGAATTATCACTAGCTCAGCTTTCGGGTACACAAGAGGCAATACACTTGGCAGAATAATATTACCAATAATTACTGTAATTAATGCAAATTGTGCAAAACCAGTAAAACTCAATTACCAAAGAAATAATAACCTTTAAACTGGAAATACAACAGTAAATGCACAAGTTCAGCTTGTAATGGCTTGATTGTGGCAGAAGGAGTGCTGAGCAGTGCTTAAATTTTGGTTCTACATGCTAAAGTAGCTAATAATAAGCTGCATAAATTTATAGAATATTAATATATGGAGCATAATGTAAGAACTGGTATTACATGAAGCTGTTTATATATACAAATTTTCTCTTAAGACATTTGTTTTGTAGGATTTGATACCACTATTTAAACCAGATATTTTAAAAAGCAGTGCACAGAAGGTTTCTCATAGAGGAAAACAGATTAGCTGGATTCCTATTTTGATGGGAAAACCACATTTTCCCATGTTTTAAATCAACAGAGTAGAAAATTCTTACAAAATTACTAGAGTTACATAAAGCCTTAGCTCCATACATATAATGCCCAACATGTAAGTATTGCTGCCCAACAGTAAGGGGTTTTGGTGTGGAAATATGCTTTCAATTCCAACCTAAACTGCAACCTTTCATCTCAGTTAAGGGGTCAGGAGTTTGTTTTTTTAGTACTTATTTGTAACACAAACACTATAGACATAAGAATTGAAAATTCAAATCAAAAAAAATCAAAATTCATGAAAATCACCTGGTCCTACTGAAGTGCAAGAACTTGGAAGTTTATGTCAAAGAATCAGAATTTCACCAGCTGTTGTATTCACATCCAAGATGAGGATTTTTATCTTCATGGCTTTCATTTCAGTGCTACCCCTCCATCTTAGTCCTTATTCCTCTACATTTATAAGTTGGCTGAATAATAGGGAGGATTGTTCTAGGTTCTATTAGTTAACTCAATACTTCAGGATATTTGAAAAGTCAGCTCTTGAAGACAAACCATATTTTTACTTCTGAACTATCATCTATGAAGTAACCAGCTTAGGAGAAAGGTGTTCTGAATTTCAAGCAGTGCATGATCTTGAGCGTGCAGGTTTATGCAAATGTTACATATCTAATGTAACTCTGGAAGGTCTCATGCATTTCTTTTATGAATCCTCCAGAGCTCTTCAATTCAATTATGTTGTTCAGCAATCTGTCTCAAATATGAATTATGTGTGGTATTAAAAAACGAAGTAATTCACATGTTTTGCTTAACTTTGCTCTACTGAGATAGCTTTCTTTGGAATAAAGAACAGCAGAAATGCTTCGCACTAAACTTTGTAGATTTACATTTTGAAATTAAGACTTGCTCAGATACCTTAAATGAATATATTGTGTCAAATATGTGAAGAAAAAGGCATTTCTTTGGGGAGGATACCATTTAAATTCACTTTGCAACCTACTGTATGCCATATAATATGCCATGAGCAACCTGTTCTAGCAGGTGTGCCTGTCTGTGTCTGGGAAGTTGGAATAAGATGGTCTTAAAGGTTCCTTCCAAACAGAACTGTTTTGTGATTCTTTGATAATACAGGTGTTTTCCCCTGTAATTCAGAAGATAATGGTTAATATCAATTGAAAGTACAACTGCTGTCTGAGAGCAAAAGCTGTTGTTTTCAGGCACGTGTTAAATGGTGACAGATGCTGTAAAATACCAAATAACCTAAAAAACCTGCCAGTTGTGAATATTACAAAAGTCTCTGGAGTTTCACCTTAGGCCAGCTAGTATAATGTTGCTGGTAAAATCCACCTGCTATCTAATGAGTACAAATGTTTAGGTAATGTATATTTTAAAATAAACTATGGTACACATAGGTATATCTATAAATAGGAGTTGCACATAGCAACAAGCTTCTATTTGAAAATCCTATGGAAAAATATTTCATTAATATAATTTTTTTTAAATGCAGAGAACTTTACTTTTATCAACTACGTTTGTTTCACAAGTAACAACTCTGTGTTTTACCCTATCAGCTATATGGTTCATCCTATGGTTAATGTTTCCTATAACCTGGCAATACCAAACAACTGCCTTGATTTACTCCTGGCAGGTCCAAAACTTGCAGATGTTCATGTCTGCATATTATGAAGCTTAAAGCTTTTGCAGGATCAACAACCGAGTAACTCTGCTTTCATCATTTAATAATAACATTTTGGTTAACATTTTTACTGTAGATATATTCCTTCCCTGAAGCTGCTCTGAATTATCAACAACCACGTCAGTTTATTTTGTTGCGGTAGGTTTTAAAAGGTAACACTATTCAATGCAAATCAAGCTATTTTCTTTAACATCTGATGTTCCTGTTTCTAGAAGAGATAGCTGCAAGCATTTCTTTAATAAAAGATCAGCAATTTGGGAAGAAATTTTCCTACTTAAGCAATCTCTGATTGATTCATTCCAGAATCCAACTCACCCCTGAAAACAGGGAATTTCGCATTGATCTTTATATTGCTTTGAGACCTTTGTTTACTGACAGTGAGTGAAAACAGTACACAATATGCTTGGGCTGTACCCTGAGGGACAAAGCTGCTCCATCCTTCTTTGAGAAAAGCATCTCCTGAAAAGCTGCTGCTACCAGTACTTCAGCTTTTTACAGCTCCTTGACGTGTCTGCCAAGTTAGAGATGGTGGGACTGGGCTGGAGAATGAAAATTAAAGCCCTGTGTAGAAATTTGGGCCTCTGATTTAATGAATTTCTAATTAACCTGAAAGGCTGTGAGATTTTAGAGATCCATGGTCTGAACTATTTAATTCCAGTTTCTTGGCATTGCACAGATTGTATGGGGATTCTGTCTTTGTCAAACACCTTTATTCATATTTCTAGAAGGAAAACATACCTATTTGGCTATTCTTTGTCAAATCATCTTTTCATACGTGGATGAGCTTGTTCTTACTTTTATTTTCTCTTCAATTGTCATTCTTTGGCAGTGCAGACAAAGCCCTGAATGAGCTATCCATCAGCAACATGGAGATGTTGTTTGGAATTAGGCCAGAGCTCTAAATATTCAATTTCTGACACCATCTACATTTATTATCTTAACAAAATATTATTTCCTTGTCTCTGCTCCCATAACTCAGGGTGAGTTATAGAGAGAATTTGATGCACTCTGCATCCCATTATCATCATTAAAACTACCTGTTCTCAATGGACTGAGAGACTGAAAACAGTGACAAACACCCTTACTAATACAAGCATTTATTGGCACACTTCACCAATTTAACTGTGGGCATATTTTGAACAATGTAGACAACAAAAATATTGTAGAGTAGCTGCATTCAAGGAAGCTTGAAAAACACATAACACCAATCATTGCTTTAAAATGGCTTGTTTGCAACCTTTGATGATTACAGCAGCCTGTATACCAGGCTATAACCCTATGTCCTTCATTTTAATTACAAAGGATATACTCAAGTATCATGGCTACCTGTTAAGATTTAAGCCTTTAATCTACCTTCTAAAATATAATGTGATTCATCAGAACTAGATCTGCTGAAACGGTAGCAGAAATCTCCAGTATTTTCCAAGCATTTTATTTTTATTTTACTGCAATGAGGTCCAGTATGTAATGATCTAATGTGAATGCAGACTGATGAAAGCCAATCTAGCAAAAACATAGCTGAGTTTGGAAGGGGCAAACAAAAGAGAAGAGCTAAATAGCAATACTCTTCTGTTCCTGGTAAAGGAGCTTTAAAGAACCTTTAAAGGTTCTTACAATTAGGGAAACTTTAGAGACTTACTTTGCAGGTCTTATATCCTGGGAACACTCAGCTGAAAATGCAATAAAGTTTTCTTATTTTTCACCCTCTGTGGATCTGACTCTCTGCATGTGTCATGTACACATTTAATTAGGAGTATATTATTAGTATTTCTACAATACATCAAAAATGCATCAACAAACGGAATGAAACACAAACACTTCCCAGTCTGTTCACTTCTGCACTGAGAGAGTAGGGGAAAAGCCGTAATGGGGATGATTCCTGTTGGAGCCCAATTCAAAATGAGAAGAAGTCACAGTAAATTTGAATGGAACTATCCATCAAGTTTGCTCTTTTTCTTCCAACCATTTTGCAATATTTAATATAAAGAGCAAATGTTTAACTGACGTGGTGCTGTGCTGCCATTCACCAGTTCTGAGCCTGCAAACAATGCTTGTGGTAAACACAATGCATCATTAAGGGCCTGGCAGCTGTTTGACCTCCCAATATCTCTTTGCTTCTATTGTCTCTTCAAACAGATTGTGCAGATTCACTACTGCATGGTAATATTAACCTCTTCAACTGAAGAAGAGTATTCATAAAAGCAGGATTTAAAAAAAAAAAAAACAACAACCAAACCCAATAGAAAACAAAAGTGTTTCAGAGTCAAGCCATACTAAAAAAAGTTTTAAAATGCCAAATTTGCCTCCAGGTAATCAGGTTTTCCCTAAAGAAGAGTACATATTGATCCCAAAATGATATTTAATTAAAAGTAGCTGCATCTTTTAGACAAATAAGAACTGCATAACTAGTAGAGTCTGGAAAGCTAATTTTCTGTTAGTTAAAAACAGCTGATGATATTACTCTCTCTACGGATGAAGTATCCTAAGCTGAGCCTCATCAATTTTGTATTTTCCTTGCTGTTTGATACAAAAATAGGCAAGATGTTGCAAAGCAGCATATTTAAAACCAAAGACTAAAACAACAGTCCAAGAGCTCATCTGGTAAAAATCACTTTCATCCTCCCTTTTTAAAACAAAAATATTTAATAAAGTCACCCGCAGCTTCAGAGAATCTCCAGCCTACTACTACACCAGAGTCAGGTTGCCATAGAAACGAGAAGAGGTTCAGGATCATTTGGCATTTTAGGAAGACAATTTAAAGCTATTTTAGATAGAGAAAAAAATGTGAACTCCAAGCTACTTTTCAGATTTTCCAATTAAAGGAGTCAATGCCAGAAACCCAAACAGCTATTTCTCCTTTGTCTCTGAAAGTACAGTAATAACTAGAGATGAGCAGACATTATTATCAACTGATGCTACTCCTGACTATGATTTAAATTCAGCTGTATGATATACATAACACAATAAAAGAATGCCTGGTTATATACAAAATTGATTAGAGGTGTTCTGTCAATCTGCAATACAATTTGGTGTTAAGCAGTATGAAAACCCCAAAAGAGTTAGTAGAGGACACATAAGATATTTTAGGTGTAAGAATAAAATGCTGTACACACATTCTTGTGTGAGAGTTTTATACATCACCTTGGCTTTATTATGAAAAACTTGGTAAACTCTAAAAAGATGTATTTATTAAATTATTCTATAGCTAAATTGGATTTTGTACAATTGGAAGATTATGTACAAAATATTTCCTTAACTCTAGGTTAAAAAAAAGAAACTAAAATGAAAAATGTTCAAGTCTACTGAAATATCTGCTATTAAAAATGAAAGAACTGTTGATGATATGATATTAATGGTTTAGCACGGAATAGGGGACTGCTCTTTCTTGACTGATTCACAATACAACTGCAAAACAACAATTCTTGTGAGAAAATAAAAAGTGTGCACATGCACACAGGCTTTCAGGCACTTGTGTGGTGAAGAACAGAAACAAATGAAATAAGAAATGTTTATATTGCCTCATATACCTAAATGCACCTCAGCAAAGTATTAAAAATGATACTGTAAATGAAACCATACCCATGCAAGTAAATATCTACATGTAAGTACATGTGAGAGACAAAAGAGAGAATGAGCCACACCCTGACCAGTGTATTCTTCACAGTCAAGATCTATAAACCGATAATGGAACAATAATATCTGTATCTGCTGGATGTCTCTAATTTCATACAAACAAACTGGATAACGGTGAAGAATTATTTATGAAGATAAGAAGACTGATATAGATTTTTAACCTCAGAGAGAGGTTAAATCCAACAGATATTTTAAATTTGATCTCTGAACCAAAAAATCTAGTTGCAATGAGCAGAATCTTTCTCTTCCTGTTATGAATTAAATTACCTACATTATGAAAAGTCTTAATACTGTAGCAAAGCATTTTTTTCATAAACCATCTCAGTGAATGTTCATAAGAGCAGAAAGAATGAAATACCACAGAAAGAGGCAATCAAAGACCCAGATGAAGGATTTGATTTTTTTCTTGTAAGGAAAAAACCCTCTCTATTATTGCCCAAGAAGCTGCAGAATCAGTGGACAACCTAAAATAATAGTAAAATAGCAGAAGTGTAAATCTGGAAAAACACCAACAAATATTCAAAGCTAGAAAGTTGATTAAAGGATAAGGAAATGGCTTTGTATTTTTTTATATATTAAAAATTTCAAAAGCAGGCAGATGAATAGTTCTTAAAAAGGCCCTTTTTTTTTTTAACTTTCTTTTCATAGCATCTCCATAGTCACACTGGGTCAGAATAATCCTGTGCAATGTTTGCAGCATTACTTTACAATGTACTTTTTCCTAAATGACACACTAGCTAATGTGTTGTTTACAAAATGAAAAATACCAATTATGCCAACTACTCTTAGTGTGTGCAGTGTAAGGACACAAATTGTCCACAGAGCATTTCTAGACCCTCAGCAAATCATTTAACCCCTTTTCCTTGCATTAAGGGCTTTATCTGCAATATCATCTCTTCTTCATTTTGAAACTAACTTGTTTAGTAAGTGCATATTTACTGCAGGAAAACAATGTCATCTGTGTGGAAGAATGAGCTTATTCTCGAATTTTCTTGTATTTGTTGTCTCTACTTGAACTGGAAAAGGCAAGATAACATCAGGACTATAGCTAGCATGTGTCAATTTTTATTATAAACTCCTGAAATTGCTACTGCTTTATCCCTTTCATTCATTTCTCCTCACTGCTCTAAATATATCCTTGTAATTTTCTAGTTAGAAATGCACCACATTATTTATTTTATTGAATGAACCGAATCTCTGAAAGCCTCAGGATCAAATAGCAGATAGAAGGGTGGGGGAGATGACTGAGGAACTCTGTCAACAAAATGTGTACATTTGAGTACCCAAATCAGTCTCCTCTATCAACTTCTTTTGCAGTTTTTCACACATGTGACAACAAGTTATTATTTCTTAGGTTTTTATCTTTCCTCATTTTGTTACATTCATATTTGTCAGATGTAAACCTGTACTGGAGCTTCTCAATCATTTCTAATTATATTGGTCTCCCTTGCACTGTTCTACCCTTGCAGATGGAATCTACAGATGGAATCTTTCTTTGTATCTTTAAGTTTTTGCACTTTACTATGATCTCGTTCACTAATGTATTGCAGTATAATATTAACATCACTATGTTTTTATACAAACAATGATAAAAATACTCCAAAGATTACATTTGGATCTAATGTTTCTGAGTTCTATGCTAATCTGCTTTCTCAATTCTCATTTCAAAGGTCAACTCCAAATAACCTGTTTGCATCGACTCCTCTGCCTTTCATTTTTCCTTTACACAGGTTTCACTCCTTATAGAAATGCAAGACTATGGATTTCACTCTTCTGAGTGCATATGTCAAATGACATTCTTACCACATTCATAGAAAAAATGTAGGATGTGCTCAAGGGTCACTTCTGTTGTTGCTAATTTGACCATATATTAAAGGTCTTGAAGAGGAACATCATTCCCTTTAAACAAGGCTTTTCTACTACAGTTTTCATTTCTTGGTTTTGACTGACACACAAGGCTTGCCTGTTAATTTGTGGAGATATTTACTCTGCAAGTGTGAAATGATAATAAATGCTGAGATGGGAGTGGAAATCCAATGATTTTACCTTAAGTATTCAGGATATGTGAAGCATTTCCACATCTAAGAGAACTTCAAAAGCTACACAAACCTCTGTAGATGACAATCTAAGAAAGGGTCTTTATGATTAGCACAACAGCATATTATATAATATTCTATTTAACTGAGGGAGGATAATTTTCAAATTTTCAAGTGGACTGTGCCTGCTAGAAAAGGTAGAGAAATATAAAGGGGAAAAAGAATCCCAAAACAAAAAGAAAAATACCCCAAAAGAGACAGGAATAAAAGAATAGGGCAGAAAGACATTCTTCATAAATTTCACACTTTGCATAGCATACAGACCTCAAGCTCTGAAATTCCAGCTGTCCTACAGGACAGGTTATTAAAGTATCAGCAGTTGTTTTTCTTTTTATTCTACCTCATTATTTCTCACCAAAGAGTTAGAGCTGCAAACATGCATGAAGTAAAATCTTTGTACTCCCTATTACCATATTGCTTGCCAGTTCTTCAAAGCACCAAAGGCAACCAGGAGTTTCATTGTTACCCTAATAAATATGCTCACCTCCCTCCGATTTCAAGGTACTCATTGAAATGAATCATACACCTATTTTTTGTTTCAAGAACAGCTAATTATACCAAGCTATTTTCCCCCTAAACGCATATTTTCATATTTTAAAAAGTTATACATATATAAAATAAAGATTATTTTAGTTTCTCAGGGTGCCCAAATATAAACAAAGCTCTTTTTTGTTCCCATTATTTGTGTTTGTACCATACACTTCAATTATATTTTATTTTGTCTCTACTATCCTTGAAGATCTTTTGTTATAGATGATTTTCATTGAAAATTGGGGGGTTGTATATGAGAAGGATAAAGAAAACTTTTTAGGAGAACATGAGCTAGTATAACAAAAGTATTTAGAATATCACTCTGACTTAAATTTTTTATAGATAGTTACAGTTGGTAACTGCAAATAAAATTAGAGTCAACAACAGAGCACTGCTTGGTATTTTTGTCATCTATTCTGCCACTGATACCAGTGTTTATTTTCTTCTTTTTTTTAACACATATGTGCAATTTCTAAAATGGCCATATTTTATCAAACGTTTAAGAGTTTCACAGATAACACCAGTTACTGAATTTTCCAACTTTGCAAAGGCAAGAAACATGGCACTGCTTAAATACTCTTGAAGCTGTTAATATGGAATCATAGTATGGCCTGGATTTCTTCTCAAACTACAACCCCTCTATGTAGTTCAGTTTTTGACAGTTCAGACTGCTGTTACATTTTGTTTGTACTCAGTACAACAAACACTTGATGAAGAATGCCAGTTTCCATTACAGACATGACAGAATTTTTAAAGTGATTTTGAATTTGGTGGTAATCAAACCAAGAAGATGAAGGTTGGTGATTAAAATAAGTAATAAAATTGAATGTTGAAAGACCAAAATGCTAATGAACTTTGATATAATACATTCTGCTGAAATTCAGCTTCCTTTACCAGAATAAAAATGCAGTTCTAAGTGTAATTGTGTAAGGCTTAAGAAAAGCCAGTAATATACCATTATCCTATCCACATTACAGTTCAGCATTTCATACAGCATGCATTAAGTAAAAACTGAAGGACTCAAAAAGAGATGCTTCCTAATCAGGCCAGAAACTAATTTAGAATCACATCACTCTCCAATAAAGGGCTCAGGCAAAACAATATAAGAGTGTAACATCCTGAAAAAACGAAGAAGCAATAAATGAAACTGTTACGAATACTTGAAGTACTTCACCCAGGAATGAATTAGAGTACAAGACCACTACATGCAGAAACACTTGGCCAGATGTACTAAAGATCTGGCTGGGAAGGCTAAGAAATTCTTGCCAACATCAGAAAGATTTTTAAAAAAGTCTGTGTACTGCTGTTGGATCAGACTGTATATCCAGCAGCGACACCTTTCAAAGTGGTTGTTATATCATACACTGGCACCAAACACCGAAAATCTGATATTCATTTAACTCAAGGAGGACTAGAGTACTCCAGAAAAATCCTACAAGATGTTGACAATAAAACATGCTATAATTGAAACATATTTTTAAAACCCCTTAAGAACACTGGCAATTTTAAAATCTTGCTGTAAGTGATTATCCTTTTCTAAAGAGCTCTTCACTCCAGCTTACAAGATCTGATTACCCTTTTAATTACCCCATGGCCTGCTCCGTGTCACATATGCACAGGATTATTTCTTACCTTACATTTTGCAACTAGGAGTTATGATCATTCTCACAATATGTTCATGTCTGTTCTTTACAAGGTGGTTCTTAATCTACCTACACTACTGGCCTTTTTTCTCAGCTTTTTCTTGTCCTTACCTCCAGTCTCTGGGCTCTTGGAGTGATGCATCTGTGGAGTGATGGAAGCCCTGCAATATCTAAACCACCCTATTCTTTTTTCTTGTCAGCTCCCTCACAGATTTTCCACCTCCAGAGGAGCTCAGTAAGTAAAGTCTCAGTCATTGCTTTTCAAAGAAATCCTTCTCTCTGGGAGTGATTTCTAAATGGTCTCAGGCAACCTGCCTTCCAAGTGAACAGGATCTGATCTGGATCTGGACCCTTAAACTGTGTGATTTTACTCAAATCTATGATGCAAAGCCACACAGAGAGGAATATAGAAAACAAGTGTTCCATCAGATTCTGGGAAGGAGAGAGATGCCCTAATGTTAATACATATACTAATGCATAAATGCAGAATTGGTATTACAGCATCCAAATATGTTCAAAACTCAGAACTGGAACTGCTAATTTTCCTTTCAGTCTGACTGAGGTATTGTTTTCAGCTGCTTTTCTATCTTTATGGTCAGAACTGGAAAGGATCTCTTCTTCTCTGCTGAGAGTGACATTTGTTATCAGCTGTTGTGTCCTACATGAAGCAGTTTATAGAAGCAAACACGGCTACTGATGATTAGTCTATGCATCTACTGCAAATTCAGATGACAAAGGAGCTCTTTGGCTCAAGCAATTTCTAGTATATATGCCAATGCTTTAATCCTAATTATTAACTATAATCTTCTACGAGAGAATAGTGACTATTCTTCCATCAATATGTCTAGACATGAAGATATTTGGGTGTCTAACTCTAATTGTGATGGATAAGAGGGCTAAGTAACTTAATGACTTTGAAATCTCAGTCTAGGCTTATAACAAATCAGTCTGCAGTGAACCTCAAGTTAGCTTTTGCAACACCTGTTGGAAGAACAGGGGAAAGAAGGAAAAACTATGCTTGATGTAAGGCTTGATTTCTTAAGAGTTCTGAATGCTTTCATTTTCAGGAGGTTTAAGAGGAAAACTGCACAGGAGGTTGTGAAGAATGTTATATCCAACACAGAATACAGGAGGAATTTGGCTTGACTGACTGTTATTAGAACTTGTTATTTGGGCAACATATTTGGGTTAGTGATCCTATTTACAAAAGGTATCACGGGACCAGGGTTGATGCAGACCTCTTGAATTGATATAGACTAGCTGATCCAAAAGCCAGCATAAACAGAGGCTCAGAGCTCCCTGAAATCATGCTGAGACAGTAGATGAATACCTCAGGGGGCAATCATTTGCAATTCCTATGAACGATCATTCAAATATTGATGCATCTTTATCATGGTTAGTCTGGGTGTATTTCCCATCCTCGATGTGGTGTCACTCAAGACACTCTGGAAACTCAAGAAACACTATCCAAGCAGCACAAATGCACAGGTATACCTGCCAGAGATAGTAGGTATAACTAGACACAAGTGTTCTGCCCGTGCTAAATAGCCTTTCTAAGAAGTTAAATATACTTTATGAGGTATGGCTTGCTTACCTGCAAGGGTAAAGACAATGAGAATGCAATCCTTTGGTTCTTTTTGATCTCTTTTACCTGTAATTTTCAACAATGATAACGCTCTGCTTGCACACACATACAGTGACCAAAAAAACCTCATTCTTTATTTTGCAAACGCTGTTCATCATGTAATGAAAAAATCTCTATTGGGAAAGTATGCTAATTTCTAGGTAAGCCAGTTCCTATAGCAAATGCACACCTTTATACTCAACCCCTCTTAATTTCTTCTGCTGGGATAATCAGATGCCATCTGCATTGTCCACGCGTAACACACAGTTAACACATCCTAACTAAAGTGTCAAACCTAGAAACTGTTATAGTTTTTTAAAAGTTTTAGGTAATAGAGTTTGCCTAAGCAGATGGGGAGGACAATACTTTTCATGGAAAACTTTTAATTACATCTAATTTGTCTTATGCAAGCAGGATCAAAATGCAGGCATGTAAATACCAATCCCATGCCCCACCATGAATGACTGTGTACAGGGCATATAAATAAAAGTTGTGCCACCACATCAGTCAGGAATGAGGCATTTATAACATAAACTTTTTAATTTTGAAAGTAGTATTTTATGTTGGATTCTTACAAAATGATTCGTCCCAAAATATAAATGTAATGATTCATAAGGACAAGAGAGCTGAGGTTCTCTACTTTTTCCCTATTTCTTCATTTCAGAACTAAGTACAAATTCCATAAGGAAAAAAGATTAGTGTAATGTTAAGATTCATTTTTAAAGTGCCACATGTTAATTGGACTTTTTAAGAATTGGTTTTCAGTTAATTTAATCTTTCACAAAATGCTAAGACTGTTGTATAAAAATAACAAACTTGTGTATTTATTCCCCGACTTACTTTCAGTAAGTTCATAACATAACTTTCACTTCATAAAATAACTTTCTTATTCTCTCTTTTGGCAAGCTCTACATGTTTTCTGATATCAGTTATAAATTCAAGAAACAGTAAATTCCATGTCCCATAATGTGTGTAAAATACAGAAGACTACAGATGTGAAAAATCACTGACATAAAGAGCAAAACACATATCAGAGAACAAATCTATTGGAAAGAAAAGAAAGTGAAAGGAAAAAAGAAGGAATTTTTTAAATGTCTTGTAAACAGGGAAGAAACATTCAAAGTGATCTTAAAATGATATGGTTAATACTTTCTCTTCTACAAACCTTCCCCTGCTTTTGGCATGCTCCACAAAGTCAAAAATTACTGTATGAACCATTTAGGGGAAACTTCCACCTCTGCATTCAATGCTGGAAGTATTTACATGATTTCCCTTTAAGTGTGAACTCTACTTGTTTCTTTTATAAAAGCCCACAGCAGTTTTGATTTAGTATTCGAAATGAAACAACATTGGTGGAGAGATTTTTTTAAAAAATTGTGGGGTTTTTCCCATTATAAAAGAAACAACAATGAATAATTATTCATGTCACATCATTGATTTCTCCAGAATTAAGTCAGAATGCTGCCATATGAATTTTCAAACCAACAGCTATATTGATTTCCTACTTGGTTAGCAGTTGCTGATTAAGTCTCTCACACAACTATTTATGTTGCCACGCTTCCAGCTGTACTTTTGCTTCTCTTGCAAACTCCCTAAATTATTTCTTTTTGTCTTTACAAACAAGAAAGCTTTCATGCAACTTTGAAGGAGGCTGAACTACAAATGAACCCACATGGGAGCCCGGCCAGCCCCTGCCTCACGACAGAGGAACTGAAAATAAGCATATCCAGTTACTTTGGAGTGATTTTAGGCATGTTATAAACTCCAGAAACTCCTCCCCATCTTTTGGGCCCTATTTCACCCTCCAGGTGAAACAGCCTCCAGAAGCTGTGGGTTGAGTTCATAGCTTTGAGAGCTCCAGCATGCCTTGAGGACACGCAGCACTGTCCTGGGACACTGGCAGTCTGATGGCATCCAGAGCTGGCACCCTGCACTGACTCTTTACTAACACTCCCTCAATTTCAATCTGGTGCCTTTTCATAATGTTTCTGTGCTTTAAAGAGGTAAAGACAAAGGAACAACCTCACTGCTTTAATAAAGGAAATAATGCTCTTTTTTTCTCCAAAATACATGGAGTGTGCTCACCCTTGTCCTTAGGGAAAGGCAGAAGGAATGTTTTTTCCACAAATTTATGCACAAATGGTTAGCAAGCTCTCATTGTTCATATAATTCTTAATTTTATTTTTAATGGTATATTTTACCTTTATGGATTATGCAAGCTTTATTTTGCTCATCCACAACTGCTGAAAAATCTTTGCAATTAATGATGAATAATTTATTTATTCTTCTGCCACCTTTGCATTAAAAAGAAGCCTGTCTACTAAACTCTAAGTGATGAGAAAAATAAGCATTTTCAGCATGCATCTTTTGTGGTTTGCAGAAAAAAATGCAAATCCCTCTTTTCTCTGGGAGCTTAGATGGCCTTTTGAAATATTGATCCTGTATATAATAATATATGACTACATTTCACATTTTGCCATTCTTAGCCCCAGGTATTTGATAGCTGGTTTAAGGAGAGTAAAAGCTGTTTCAAATTCCCAAGCCACAGAGCAGCTGTTAGAAAATTATTTTTTCCCAACTAAACCTACATTGAAGTAGAAATAATTCTATCCAGATTCTGTGCACTACATAACACATTTGCACATTTAATTTATAAAGAAGGTTAATTACATTGCTCTGCTGGCACCACCCACTTCTACGCTGCAGCCAGAAAGCATTAATGATTTTAAAGAATGCATCAAGGGAGTGGATTTTTTCCTCTAGGGTTGCTTCTGAGTCTTCTGTGCTCAGCCAAGCAATAAGAGATGTACATGTATCTGCTGTGATTATATTCAGGATCCCAAGAAGTTTGAACCTGAAGAAATGTCAAACAAAGCTCAATAATAAATGAATTTCTGATGCCAGAATAAAAACAAAACAGGCAACATAATTTCTCTATAAACCTTAAGTTCAACATATTTCTGGAGACTCTAACTATGCATGCTGTATCTTTTATGATTTACAGATAGTAAGTTCACACATTATCCAGGCAAATTATTTCCTAATGATTACAGTTTGAAAGAGTAGGATAGATAATATTTTAATACAGAATATTAATGGAGAAAAAGCGATACAGGGATATTCACTGTTTCTAAGATGCAGCACATTCATAAAGCCTGTCTGGCTTAACTAGACTGTTACTGCTTGAGAATTATGATGATTCACTGTGTTCTGTAATCATGATTTTTATGTGAGGCAGAGAATAATAATTCTAGCTGGCATTAGTAGGACTACTGAGTAATCAGGGAATGATTGTTTCAGACCTCTTAAGCAGAGGGCAAGACAAAACCAGTAGATTGTGTTCTTGCTTTAATATGAAGACACTGATTGCCCTCAGCATTCATATAAGATGCCTGCCTGAATTCCAGACAAAATACAGACCTGTCACCTGCAGCAAGCTGAAAGAACCAGGGGGTGAACAGTGCTCAGTCCCACTGATGGTGACCTTCTCAGCACACCCACACCACACCTCTGATAGATCCTGGCAAAGATTTCTCCTGCACTGGATGATTGAGTACAACAGAACAATTTTAATATATATGCTTCAGCAATGGCTTTCTCCTAATTTAATATGAGAAGGAAGAGATTCACCCTGTCCCAAACAGGTTGGTCATATCCTCAGTTATGCAGAAAGAGGATAAAAAAACCACTTGATAACTCTCGTGCCCTGAGAATAACAACACTGAGAAAAAGGAGTGGTTCAAACTGTTTCAAATGAACAAAATAACCCACATTTCGTGGGAAAACTTGTTAAATATCTTGCTCTGATTTGAGAGACAAAAGTAGCCTGTCTGACTGAGGTCTTTTCAAGATCAAAGCTTTAATGAGATTTCAGAATTATGAGGACTAACTCCACAGACTATAGATAATCCACTTGGCATTTACAGTGCTTTTGAGACAGCCACCTAAACTACCTACATACAGTAATCATGTAAGCAAGCTTGCTAAATAAAGTTTCCATTCGTGCAGCAGTCAATAAGTTGGAGTTTTTTAAAATAAATGCATGAAAAAACCTTCATTGATTCAGCTCTTTCCAGCTGAGGTCATTATTTACTGAGATGCAGCTATTTATTAATGAATGATCTAACAGTATGGCTGAGCAATACCAACAGCACACTGTGCTTTAAGCAAGAGGAGAAAACTCCAATGCCTGATCAAACTGGATGAGCTTTATACTGCATTCGGTCATGCAGTTATTTATCTGAAATTGAGAAGTGGTGTCTGATACAGAACAGCAGGACACCCAATACAGAGAAAATAAACACTCCAAGTAAATGTTTAAAATACCCTCCAACAAGTGTAAGTCTGAGAAAACCAAAACAGAAAAGTTGTGGTGTATACATGCTTTTCATCCATGCATAGGATTAAATTTATTCTAAGCAGTGGTAAATGAGCCCACAAGAATATATCAGCGGACCCTTTAAGAAGGTACTTGACAAAAAAACCCCCCACACCACTCCCTCCCCCTCCACACCCCCCCAAAAAAAATTATATGGTAAGTTCAAAATCCCTTTCCTGTTAAGGAGAAATGCCTAGTGAGTTAAGTTAAAAAAACATAATACTTTAAAGAGAAATGTCATTATCAAGACAAGCCGCAACCCCTCTCTTCAATCAGCTCCTCTCAAAGCCCAGTAAAATGTCCCACATGTATTAGAAATCTGTCTTTAAAATATTTCTTGACAAAGTACTCAAGACTCAACTTGCAAACTTCCTTCTGAAATGTATATGAACAAAGTACAAGTGATAGAAAAGTAGATGTAAATACCTCTTCCTATGAAAATCTATTTACCATAACTACTCCTGTAAGTTAGGCTTGTTTGTTTTTTTTTTTAAGAAGCCAAATATTTACTCTTATGGCCCTGTGTTGACACATTTTTATAATGTTATTTGCACTGTACGTATTAAAATTTCTCTATTTTATACTTATATGGCCCATCTTCATTACCTGTAAAACAGAGCATTTTTAGAATGTATTTTTCATGGTCCCTGTAAACAAAAGTTTTAATCAAAACAATATTGGTTTGAATGCTTGCAAGTAAGATTCTAAGGTAATTCCCAAAACTGATTTTTACTGTAGGCTCTAAATTATTTTAAATCCCGATGTCTTGGGAAATTAAGATTACACTGACACATAGATTTCTGTGGCGCTGCTAGAAGTCTGAATATTTATACTGCTATTACTTTGGAAATGCACTGGGCTCCCTTCCTAATTAAATGGTCATTCTGACCATTTTACAGTTATCCAGAGAGGGTTCAAATCACCTGTATGGAGCTTCACCATCATAATATTAGACTGTTAAAGATTTGATTTTGAAAGAAGATTTAAAAAGCATAAATAAATAATTTCTGACATCTCAAACTGCAGAAACTTTTGAGGTAAACATAAATAGATCACTTTTGTAATTAGAAAGAATTGCACTAGAATGTTTGACAATGTGTCTCAAAATAGCCTGGGCAATGAACTGTTACTAGAATACACTAAGCCATCTAAAGAATAGAATTTTCCCTGCCACTACACTCTTGCACTCTTCTAATACTTCAAATATAAAGATATACTTTATAGCAGCTACTTATGTCCAGTTCTCTGGGAGACAGTAAATAGTCAAATGAGAATAACATGGAAGATTCTAGAAGTCCTATTATAATGACTATTTCCTTAAAAGGAGTTGGGAAATTTCTTAATGGAAGAAAAATGTTAAAGTTTCAAAGACAGCTGTTTAATATCTTTACCTTATTGAGAGTGAGTTGCTTTTTAAAATGCTAAAAGTTCTTTTTTTTTTAATCTCCCTATGTCCTCACCTTTGCCTCTGAAAGAGCTAAGCTACCTTATAGCTTTGATGTTCAGAGAGGCTTCAGTGAAACAACACTGGCCAGAAATTCAGAAATGATTCCTTTCATAGCACTGTGGTGAGCTACAGACAAGAATCTTCAAGAAGGAGGTCTATCTACCCTAAACCCTTCCCAGGCAGTGCCAGGTGGCTCAGGCCAGGGGTGTCCCTCAGCTGGGTTCCCTGGATGCTGCACAGAACTCCAGCCCCTCTCTGTTTTCCCCATGGCAGATGATGAGCTGTGAGCCAGCCAGAGCCAGCCCAGGAGCAGCTCTCTCTTCTTGCCTGACGGTCACCACTGGGCTACTGGAACAAATCATTGGGCAACCTTGTCTGCAGCATGATGGCACCACTGCCCTGACGTGGCTGGCCTAGGGCTGCTGCACCTGCTGGGTAATTTCTCTTGCAGGTATGCATGGAAAACACCCCCCACACACACACCAGACAGCTGCTGCTTTCTTACAGCAGCTCCTTCCCCAGCTCACAACAACAGGGTCAAATGACAAAACATCACCAAGACTTGAAGCCAGATGAGAATGACATTTCAATTTTTCCTGTTCAGGTCACATCAGGAGCACGTCACGAGCACTAGCAACTCCTGTGCCTAAGTCAAAAGGTGATCATCTCCTCACATCCCCAACCCCAGACGGGCAGACTACCCGCAACCAGTTTGTTTAATCTCACATTGGTGTTAAACAGAGGTCAAGTACTATTTACAAGCAGTTGCACCACAAATTTTGATTTAAGATGCAGGCCAATGGTGAATCAAGACCAAAGAATGCCACTAGATACACGAAGGGAGTATTTAATGCTTTGAAATCAATATCTCATGCCTGCTTTTTTTCAACAAGCAAAGAAAACCATGGTAAAGTATGTACTGCTTTGACAGCCTTGCTATGCTTTACTTTTCTTTCCCTCCATTTGTCTAGGTTTAGAACAGATATTACTATTGAATGTATGCAAAAAATTTAAAATGCTCTTTGAACAGACAGTTTTACCATTTCTATTCAAGGAAACGAGATAGCATATACAGAAAATTCAATTAATGTTATACTTGTTCCTCTAATTAAATTTCTCTAATTGCATTTCAGTTTTGAACTATGTGTTACTGTAGATGTAAGTACCAGGAAATGTTGGACTTCTTACTAATCAAAACATACATGAGTGATTATGAACCAGAATTCCCTCATTAATTTCAACAGAGACTGAAATTTACTCTTTGGCAAATACCTTGCATGTTAAAACGTATAAATAACTTTCCTTATCTTGGTAAGCATAAGTGGAGATGCAGATGACTGCACTTGCAGCACCTAGAATTACATCTTTGGAGTGCTATGCATGGTGTGTTTAGTTAATTGATTTTATGCATTCTTACTGATTTATGCTTATTTATCAAAGTCACAGAATGCAAATGCTGACCAACACTTCCACACACAGTGTTTGGACTTTGCACAGGATTTCTGATTTGAGGAAAAAGTTGAGGATTACTGATTAAACTTCAGAGAATGAGAATATATTTCCAGTCACACATGTTAATCTTTGATCATGCAATGTTCAAAAAGCAAATTCCAACTACCTGCCAGTGACCTGGAAATTCATCATTTAGTTGCTTAAAATAGTTGTGCATTCAACCCCTCTAAAATGTTACCGCTTAAAACTGGGCATAAAATTAACAAAACAAGCTCTTAAAATAGAATACCTGCTTTTATTTTAGTTATCTTTTATTCTCCTGTTAGAAGAGCAACAAGTGACACTTCCTATTTCCTTACTAATTTCTTCACACACAGAGATGAAACAACTTAAAAATGTTTGTTGGTGGATTAGGCTGTCTCACTTTTCAGCGAGTTAGTTGGAAAGTTTTCACATAAATTTTTGTTGCTAATTCAGTAGGATGAGCAATTTTTAGCAGAGGAACAATATCAAGCAGCTGGAGAACACTGGTATCTTAATTTTGCATAGTAATTCCCAAAAGTATCTTTGTCTTTTCCTAACACATTCTGAGCCCACACTTCTAACACTCCCCTCTCAGCAAACACATTTGCAAAGGCAGTGGTTTACGTGGTAGACACAAGAAGATCCAGTAGAGGAAAAAATTAATTCCACCTCACACACATAAACCTCCTGATAAGGATGTAAAATGAATAGAAATTTAATTTATTAGTGAAGGGATAGAAGTAGACAGTAACAGACATCCTGCTAAAGACAAGTAGAAAACACGCTAGTAATTCTCTGGAACAGAATCCAAACAGATTCAACTAATAGATTTCTTCAAATATTTTTTAAAATAACAATTATCTTTCATTATTAAATAGAATTTTCTTGCTTTTCTATTGTGCTAAATCTTTTATTTATTCAGAAATATTTTATTTCTACGAGGCTCAATAAAACTGTCTCCTGCTAGGAAAAGCTTATTCACCACCAGTTTAGTGGAAAATCCATGACACAGACTGCACATCAGAGATCTGATTCTTAATTACATTTCTAGCTGAGAGATGCTCTTCTCAGAAGATCATTTTATTTCTGTTTTATTTCTAAAAGTCTCCAAGCACACGGTGGTTTGCTTGGGCTTCAGATCTGTGTAGCACATGACAATGGATTAAGTTTGACAAGGGTGATTTCTGCACTGGTCATCTAAAGTGCAGGAAAGGCAGGGCAATAAATGGCAGGTTGTAATTTATCAGTTGTAAGAACAATCTGCAAAAACAGTCCTCAGGTTGGACCTGTTAAAAGCAGTCATCATTACTGCACCAGTAAAAATTTTTTTCAGAACAGAGTATTATTTTCACCTGCAACTACACAGTCATGGTCTAAAAAAGCCAAACTTAGCAGGAAGTTAAGCAAGATACCCCTCATGGCTTCTGTTCTAATATGAATATTTTGTCAGTTGAATTACTCATGGCCACTTTAGATACATGAGGGATTAAGTAGAATAGATATATTTTTCTCTTGTTCTGGGAGCAAGAAAAAAATGGCTTTTGGGATTTGAGACGAAGGAAAATGTGGAAGCAAAGGATCATATGCATTTGATTTCTTTTTTTTTTTTTAATTTCATTCCATGAAGCAGGAGAGTGAAATATAAAAGAATATTATTCTATAAATTGCTAAACTCACAAAAGCCAAATTGCACATGATTTATACAGCTGAAAATGCATTTGAGATGAGATTTCCCAGCATGTTCCCACATTGCAAGGATCTCCCCCTTTATGCAGACAGCACAGGGTAAGCAGATAGAAGCCTGTGGCTCTTTAGTGCAAGAGATGCACTACACTGACATATCAAAATGTAACAGAATTTCTACACAGTTTGAAGTAAAAGTATGTTATGCAAAGCAAAGTGGCATTATGCATTTTCCACTTACCTAGTACACACTTAATATTCCTGGTATTTTGACGTGGGAAATGGGACAGTATGGGGTGACCAAAAAAATCAAATCTGATGGCAGTCTTGTTTCAAATGCTGATGAGAAAAAGCTTTATTTCTCAGTCTGATTCTTATCATCCTTAGCTGTCACGGAAGACAAGCAGGAAGGTTTTTAATTTGTGTACTTGGGCAGCACTGAGGAATGGAATAATACTGCCCAGCTTCTGTTTTGGAAAAATGTAATAATCCCAAGACACTTCTAAGGTCTGTAAGAATAAAATACTTGTATAGTAAGAATTTGAAATGGACTATAATTTAAATTATTGGGTAAATATTACACATCAATAGGACAAATTCTTACCTCTCCATTTCTGAATTTTATGAATCTGCTTAATGATGATAAGTTAGTCTACATAAAACAAGAAAAATAAAAAAACTCCTCTACACTCACAAACTGATTGTGAAAATATCTTTTTTTTAACTATTTTTTGACCCTAGCAAAAGTGACACCCTTTTTCTGGGAAACATTCCAGCTCTGGGCAGAGCTCTTTTACTGAAGGGGTTGTGGAAAGACAGACCCAGCTGAGAGGTTTCTCCAAGCGATTACTGGTACAAAAACATGAGCTTCTCTGAAAGGTAAAGGGTAACTAAGCCCACATGCACACCTCTAAATAAAAGAAGGACAGTAAAAATGTTCAGAGTCTGGGCCTTTTATTAGCAGCACTGCTAAACTCACAGC